>NC_052501.1:59795307-60150500 GCF_016617805.1 Bactrocera tryoni | reverse complement strand
GAATTCTTACAAAAATGGATAATTTGTAAGTATTTTTAAAAACAATTGCTAATGACGCAACTACTTTTATTTTAAATTGATATTTTAGAGGATAAGAGACAAAAACACACCAACAAAAAACAATTTGAAGTGTTAGTAAGTGAAATGAAGCTGCACCCCGACATAGCGAAAGGATTTTCGCAAAGAGCACCAAGCGAATTGAATCAGAATTGAAACAGAAATTTCAAACAAATTAAACGCAGTAGGTCCCCCAATCAAGGACAGAACTGGATGGAAGAAGGTATGAAAAATCACCATTTGTATATTATCGGAATTAAGCTACCTAAGTTATAGGTTTGGACAGATTTCAAGTTTGCGACGAAGAAAAAAATGGTCAAAAATGCAAAGCAAATTTCAGGAACAGGAGGTGGGGCCTTCAGCCAAATTTCTTTAAGTGCACTGGAAGAGGAAGTGAGTGTTATTCTATCACTCAATGCATCAGTGGAGGGATTAAAGGGCATTACAAGTTTTGGATGCTCAAAAGAAAATATTCCGGAAGAAATACCAACAACAAGTACTCCCCGCAAAAGACCGGTTGAGTCAATTTATTCCCAGCCTGACATTGACTTGATTGAAACGTCATATATGACTCCTGGCCAGACCATAGAATCTAATGCAGATGCTGATTGGTTCTGTACCCCACATAAAAAGAGTAAAATAAACAAAATGGGTCTTCTTACAGAACAAATAAATATTCAAAAAAAGATGGAGGAAAATGTATCTAAATTGTTAGCCACGCTCATTAAACATCAAAAAGACTATATCCAAGAACAGTCCGACACAAACAGGTGGCTTAGGAAACTAAGTGAAAATGAGAAGGATAAATTGAAAGAAGTGAAGCGACATAATGCTGTCATGGAAAAAATAGCCTTTGATAAATTGGAACCCAAAAAAAAATTCTAGAACTGGAACTTGAACATTTAAATAATCCATAAGTTTTTATTATTAATTCAAAATATTTACATTTTAATGAATTTTTACGTTTTTTAACTTAGTTTTAATAATAATGAACTCAACATATTTAGTTATATATGAACTTATACTAAAACATATCTAAAAAAGTTTCTCTTATTCTATTTGCTTCGTCGGTAGGCATATCATTTAAATCATTGTCATCATTGTTTGAATATTCATTTTCAGATATATCCAGGTGTGGCTCATTAAAATTTTCGTTAGAATTAAAATGCAAACGAATATTATGCAATGCACAGCAGAAATTAACAATACGCGCTGCTTTATATGGTGCGTAATGTAGTCCTCGTTCACTGCAAAGGCAACGAAATACAGATTTTAATAAACCTATTGTTTTCTCAACAACTATTCGGCCTTTAGCATGATACGTATTAAATCTTCTTTTTCTGAGGCATGTGATTGGTTCTCTAAATGGAGTTATGAGCCATGGTTGAAGAGGATACCCTTTATCTCCTTTAATGCGTACATTTTTATTAGGTGATCGTACTTATATCAATGGTTTCTCACCTAATATTAAATTTGCATATCCTCTCCGATAATTGGTTGCGCTGATAGTTTTTATGTCACTCAAATCCCATATATGAGAATCGTGACTACTGCCTATATACATTCAGAAAAGCGAATATATATAAATATTCAGTTCAAAGATAAATATAAAAGTCTCACTATCATAACGTTCAGACTTGAGAATCCTTTGCGATTATAATAAAGATGTTTATCTCTCGTTGGAGCCATTATCTTTATGTGAGTTCCATCAACTGCCATTGTCACACCCGGAATTTTTGACTTGGCAAAAAAAATGTTTTTGATACCAATTCTTCGTTTCCATTCATGTAAATAGAAATCCACCGTGAACATAGTCTGTACTCAAGAATGTTTAGAACTTCCTCTAATATTCCACAGAATGTCGATTGGGCCACATTTATATTGAAGTCCTTTCCAACACAATGCTGATAGTTGCCTGTGGCAAAGAAGCGCAGACATGTAGCAAGTTTTATTTTCGGAGAAAGAGAACCTTGTCTCTTATCATTTCCACATACATTTTCGTATTCCTCTAAAATGTATATAAATGCTCCTTTGTTGATGCGAAAATTTTTGAAGAAACTGTAAATGTATATGCATGTAAACAAAGTTATCTATGTCGTTTTTAGCTTAAATACTCACTTATAATCATCCATTTCCAATGTGTCTTTTGAATTATTCCTCAAATTTCTGCGCTCGCGACGAATTTGTATACAATTTTCATCCTCATTATCGCTATCACTTAAATGTAACATGATTGTATCCATTTCAAATATTTATATAAACGAAGCAAAAGCCCAGCCAATTTAATTTTTCAAACTTGTCAAATTTACCGTCGATAATGTAGTTTGACATTTGTGTTTTTTGATAAAGCAGTTTATCGACGGAATGAATGATTGCATGAAAATTTTCGATCGAAAATCTGTATCGTATCGAAATCGAATTCGTTGCGGATTCAATGATTAGGCCCATTGTGTCGAAAATGATTTATTTTCGATTGTTCTACATTTTTTTAATGTAGCGCAGCTTAATAAACATAATTTTTTGATTTCTGTTCTGGTGCGTAAAGATACAGAGAAGATGGGTTTCCAACTCGTCAACACGCCACATATATCCGGCCGTGTGAAAAACATAGCATTTCCCGATTTCCTTGTGTCCTGTTGATTGCTAACGCAAAGGCAATTTTCCCTGGAAATTGTATACGTTTGAACTGAAATAGCTGTCCCTTGTATTCGATAACTGCGTCATAATCAGTTGGGTTCCATTACACAGTTTCGGCGCATGAAGATTGTGAAACATAATAATGACAGATCCAACTTTGAGACGCAAAAGATGCTGGGGCATACCAAGGCTTTCCAAAGAATTTGGAAATTCCACTGGATAATTTACGGTTTCGTCTTTCTTGTCAAGACGATCGATCGATTTATATGAGCGCAAACCTCCCGGAATTTGACTTTGAATCTTCCAGTTTAAGTCATTAACATCGGTATTTTTGGCAACTAAAATTGCGCGTGCACTCAAGCAATTGAAGTTACGATAATTTGGCCAATATTCGGATAAACATTCGTGATGAGTTCATCTTCCGTTGAAGTGAATTGACAAAAGGGAGGTGAAATTGATATCAAACCACTGGAAGTATCAACCGAAATTTGCCCATTTCCAATTCTTAGCGAATACAATGTAAAATGTCATCGGCAATGTCATTTTTTCGTCTCCCATAATTAACGCGAATTTAAAGGCTGATATGTCGAAATGATCTTCGCGAAAAGTATGCGAACTTCAGTGGCATGCGAAGTAACTCTTGCATTGTCCTTCGTCTCTTTCCAGTGATTATCATGTTCCAGCAAATGCAACTGCTGGCATGCTTCTCACAAAGTTGCACACACTGTACCATTCACAATACGCAATGACTTAAATGAAGTTGAACCGCGAGACGCACAAGAGTCGGAAAACTTTCATGAATTGCAAAAGTAAACATCCTACAAAGCGCTTTATTGCGGTTCACATATCGACCCATTTGATACTGCTGATCTCATATCGTTCAAGGTCAATAACCGCTATGTTGCTTTCTTTGGTGACGTACTTGCAAACGTATTTGATCGATTTCACCAATCTGCAATATGCAACATTGACATGAGTTTTGTATGTGAATTAGACAAAAGTGGCGAATATGGTACGATCCATGTGTTGTCTACTTCGATCTGTTGTTAACGTCGATATTCACGCCTCTAAATGCTAAATGTTCTGCCATTGACGTCTGGTGAGCGACGCCTATACAGTGAATATCCATCATTTCCCATTTCCGTTTCCGAAAGAAAAGCACATGAGTAGTGTTTCGTGCATTTATTGTCAGACATACAAACCAAAGTGGGATTGTAAGGTTCCCAAAGTCCATGAACCATATAGGTTTTCACCACTTCGTATAATTCTGGATCTATCTCTGAATCAGGAATTTCCGCTGAAATGATTTCATCAATTTGATCTGGTGTAATCACCATCCGCATCCAAAGAAGAATGTGTGCGTGCGGCAACACGCAACAGAATACATTCAGCATCTAACAGCACCATATATGTATACCATAGGTTGCTTCAAGATAAAGACCGTCAAACATCGCAGCTATTGTTTAAAAAGTCGTGCTGTGATATCATTACGATCGCTAGCTGATTGACCGCGATCCATAATTCCGCACGTACTATGTCATCGCATTTTGGAAGTACTTCTTGCCTTTTTTTGGGCTGCCATACGTTGATGGCAAAAAGAACGCCGAAAAATATTAGCGCGACCTCTTCGTGGCTTCGTAACAAATTTCAATCAGTAATTGATCACTTCGTCTGAAACACACATAAAGTTTTCACTGAATAATTTTCAATAATTTTTCCTTTGGATAGCCGGAATAAAAAAGCAAATTCAAATAATTTACAAATCAAAATATTGAAAAACAAAACAAACAAAAATTGAAAAAAATGTGTATGAAAAATGTTACTTTTTGGAATTGTCCAATTTTCCGACTTCTCCTCATGAAAAGTATAAGGTATTTGTTTCTAAACCTTTCCCGATCCACAACAAACAACCTATGTACATATGTATGTATGTAACGTTTGTATGGGGAAAATAAAAAGGCTATTTTTTAGGGGTTTTCCGGAAACTATTCGAATTTTCTCGCCGTAAAAACCATCTTTGAACTTCAACGAACATTTAAGAAAGAGAATTGGCCAAATTGGTCCAGGCGTTATTGAGATATGAGCGTACATACATTTTTGCGATTCATTTTTATTTATATGGATATAGATATATAGATATAGATAAAATATTCAAATTTTGAAAAAATGCTTATTATTTGAAATATAATTTTTGTATTTATGAGTTGTATTAAATTTTGACATAAAGAGATAAAAGGTATCCTATGTCTTTACCCTGATTCTAAGTTACCTCCCCACCAATTTTCAGCCAAATCGATTTAGCCGTTCTTCAGTTATAAATGGTGTAACTAACAACAACAACTTTCTTTTATATATACAGATGTGAGGTTTTCTTATTTAATTTTATTTTTTTTGTTTTTGAAGAAATGAAATATTCAAATTTTGAAAAAATGCTTATTATTTGAAATATAATTTGTGTATTTATGAGTTGTATTAAATTTTGACATAAAGAGATAAAAGGTATCCTATGTCTTTACCCTGATTCTAGGTTACCTCCCCACCAATTTTCAGCCAAATCGATTTAGCCGTTCTTCAGTTATAAATGGTGTAACTAACAACAACAACTTTCTTTTATATATCGCTCATTTGCTGCAACGTCGTCATAATTCAAAAAATCCAAATTTTCAGTTAACATCACTAATATATCGGAAATAATATGTTTGATCAACTGACTAAGTGTTATATCCGAGGTCTTAACATTTTACGCAGCATCGCGATAGAAGCATTTTGCTCTAACTACATATTCTATTGTGTCTTATTTGTAACAACGTATTATCTCAGTTGTGCGTCGGCTTTTGTGTGGTGAACATCGTTAAGTTCTCAAGAAAAGTGCCATATTTCGTTTTGTGACAATATTAATAAAAGGTAAGAGCACTTTTCTATCTCTTTCGTTATCGTGTATATTGCGTTATTTTAAGATATGACGTTGTGTATGTAAAAATTTGAGTGAATTCTTGCAGTGTTTTTTAGTGTTCTGACGTTTTTGTGGAAAAATATAATTTTTAATTCAGTAATATTATGTTTTAAAACACTATTACAAATAAGATGTATTAGTGCAGCAATAGTGCATTAAAGAACTATTCACTGTTATGACATTCTTGCACTAAATATTTTTTTAATATAAATAATTTGCTATGAATCATTTCCATTTATGTCAGTATTGTTGTCATTTTCAGTAAAAAAATCATGGAATCTAATTCTCGATCCGCCAAAATGGTGGTAATGGCTTTTAAAAAACAAGAAGGAAATGATAAAGAATGGCAGATAAGAAGTACATCAACAGTGTCTTCTGCTGAAATGAAATCATTTTCTGAAGATGATGACGATTCTGTACGTGATACTACATACATTCCACCCGATATTGTCAGGAAGAGTAACAGTCACTGCTAAGCAAATTCGACATCAGACACTTCTGAGGCTAACATCACCGGTGTCGAAACTCCGATGATCTTAACTAATTCCTAAGGGCGATATCTCAGTTTTTTATAATAAATCAAAACTAAATCTATATATTATTCTAAGACAAGGCGCTTATTTCCAGAGATCTACAAAACGTACAGAGACAAATAATACATCAAATTAAAGTGTGCGATCTGAAACTTTGCACAAATTTTACAGATTTTAAATTCATTGAACCACTTTTGATATATTTGCGTTTAAAGTTCTTCTATTTTTACATTAAGCTAATATAAGCAGCGCTTCTACAGAAAAGAGCATATATGTAAGAGAATGAATAATTACAAATGTTTCTGTCATTTGCTTTCGTTACACACATACCCACATACGCGAAGGCGCAAGTGCGAAATCTAACAACAACAATGTTGTCTGCTCGGTAGCAAAATAACAATAAGCCAGTGGTCGGCATGAGAGGATCTGTCACTGTGTTGGTGAGCACGAAAAAAAAGTAGCCCAGTGAGAAATTGGAATTAAATCTAACCAAATTTTATAAATAATTATTAGTATAATGAAAATTAACAAAATGTCTTTTAAGGATATTATTCCCTATTATCTTTAAAAGACTTGGAACATAAAAGGCATTGCATAAGACCAAAGGCATTTAGAGTCATAAAATATTTCTCGCAGGGCATATTTGGTTTTGCGCTATAGTCTTGCGTGATGTTAATTCGTTGCTGGCTCGACAACGACTGAACGACAGAGCGTAAGCGTACGTGAGAAGTTGGTTTGCACAATTGTGCTAAGAAATGCCGACCACTGCAATAAGCATAGATAACTTGATACGAGACTCTTTTGCCAATGATGCCACTGCTGAAAAATATTAACTGGGGTATTTAATAAATTATACAAAACACTAAATTAAACACTTTGAAAATGCATACATACATATATATGTAAATGCTAAAATGCAAAATCATTAATTAATTTACATAAACATTTATTTTGCCAAAATATGTTCGCACAGTTTCATTTCACACTAATTTCGTCAAGTAATTATAGCGCTGCTTTTCTGGCATCCCGCCTTTTTCACTAACTGCTGGTTGACGGCACCCTGATTGTGTTTTGTTGCCAGCTCAGAAAACAGATCAGCTGCAAGCGAGAGAGCAAGAAAAGAGATTCTAATCAAGTTATCTATGACAATAAGAGAATGACGAATATTACAAATTACAAATGTTTGCTTTGGCATGTGCACTGGTACATACATACATATGCATGCGCTAAGGCGCTATCTACGATTTGACATGCGCTCTCTTCTATGTTGCATGAATATGTATGTACGAGCTAAGGAACACTGCGCTTTGACATGCGCACTCTACTTTGTTTTATATTCACACATACATACTTACAAACATATGTATGTATATACATATGTATGGGCGAAGACGCAAGTGCAAAATCTAACAGAAATATTGTTGTCGGCGTTATTTTGATTAGAAGTGTTATTGCGTTAGGTAAGCTTTGAGTCAGTTCAGTTTTCTTCCAAAAGTCAAGGCGGCTATTACCAGCGAATACATACATACTACATCGAATTTCAGTTCAGATTCAGATTAATTATTAAAAATAAAATGCCAAACCAAAGGCGAATTAGACGAAAAAGGAGTTTAACAGGTCGAAGAGAAGAGGTGAATGTTATAGATAAAAAAGAATTTTTAATTGTTAATGTATGTATGTATCGGGTGATTTTTTAAGAGCTTGATAACTTTTTTTTAAAAAAAAACGCATAAAATTTGCAAAATCTCATCGGTTCTTTATTTGAAACGTTAGATTGGTTCATGACATTTACTTTTTGAAGATAATTTCATTTAAATGTTGATATTACGGCTGCGTCTTAGGTGGTCCATTCGGAAAGTCCAATTTTGGGCAACTTTTTTCGAGCATTTCGGCCGGAATAGCCCGAATTTCTTCGGAAATGTTGTCTTCCAAAGCTGGAATAGTTGCTGGCTTATTTCTGTAGACTTTAGACTTGACGTAGCCCCACAAAAAAATAGTCTAAAGGCGTTAAATCGCATGATCTTGGTGGCCAACTTACGGGTCCATTTCTTGAGATGAATTGTTCTCCGAAGTTTTCCCTCAAAATGGCCATAGAATCGCGAGCTGTGTGGCATGTAGCGCCATCTTGTTGAAACCACATGCCAACCAAGTTCAGTTCTTCCATTTTTGGCAACAAAAAGTTTGTTAGCATCTTGGTAGATCATGTGGTTTCAACAAGATGCGCTACATGCCACACAGCTCGCGATTCTATGGCCATTTTGAGGGAAAACTTCGGAGAACAATTCATCTCAAGAAATGGACCCGTAAAGTAGCCACCAAGATCATGCGATTTAACGCCTTTAGACTATTTTTGTGGGGCTACGTCAAGTCTAAAGTCTACAGAAATAAGCCAGCAACTATTCCAGCTTTTGAAGACAACATTTCCGAAGAAATTCGGGCTATTCCGGCCGAAATGCTCGAAAAAGTTGCCCAAAATTGGACTTTCCGAATGGACCACCTAAGACGCAGCCGCGGTCAACATTTAAATGAAATTATCTTCAAAAAGTAAATGTCATGAACCAATCTAACGTTTCAAATAAAGAACCGATGAGATTTTGCAAATTTTATGCGTTTTTTTTTAAAAAAAAGTTATCAAGCTCTTAAAAAATCACCCGATATATGAATTGACCTGTTTTATTAGAGTCGTAGTCATGCAGGATCTATGGCAAGTTATTTCAAAGCTGCCCTAAACTCCGTAGTTCTTCCGGAGTATAGTTCGCTTGGGGGTTTGACTAATATTACACTGTAAAGCAAAACATTTCGGAAGTGAAAAGGTACCTGTACATACTTATTGTCTTAATATTTGGTTGAAATTGTTACTAGGTAAGAAATGGCTTTACGACATGTTGTCATGGCGGAAAAGTTAAACTTCAAGAATTACGTGTACCTGAGTTTTTGAAAGCTGTGTTAGAAAATGATTTGAGCTCTTGGCGGGGACACTATTTGGAGAATATTCGGCAGCTAAATAGTTTGTTTGCTTTTGCATCATTCGAAGCGAAAATTGCGGAGCCTACAGGGTGCGGACCATATTGCTTCCGAATACATGGATCAATATATCACAGGGTAGGTCCATTGCATGCAGATTATCCTTCAGAATCCTCCTACGCCCAGCTGTTTATTCTTGACACGGATCAAGCAACTGATATAAGGGCACAACATAATTCAAACTGCGATAGGTATTTGCCGAGAGAAATCCACGAAATGCTTTCAAATATTAACCGCTTGGCAAATGAGTATAAGCATATGGCGCAGGTTGAACCCGAAGAGGAACAGAGGGCCAGAGAAGAAAATCGCAATGCTCGCCGAATTAGCATGCTACTTTTGCTTACATCGATTATTACGTGATATTCACCAAAATGAAATACCTTTTGGTGGAAAGGTTATTTTATTAGGTGGTGATTTCAGGCAAGTTCTTCCTGTGGTGCCCAATAGCTCACGCGCCGCTATAGTTGGTAATTGTTTGAAACGGTGCTCACTTTGGATATTTTTTAGGTGTCTCAAACTCTCAACGAATATGCGTTCTAAAGAATCCTTATACAACAGCTTTTTTTGCGTGTTGGAGAAGGTCGAGTGCTCTCTCCAGAGTCGAAAATCAATATACCAGAAGAGATAATTTTGCTAAATGAAAATTTAGTGGATTGGGTATTTCAGCCTCAGTCTGGTGTTATGATCACTGTAATAATAAATAGCGAAATAGTAAATATGTTGCCCGATGAAGAAAGGGTATATTATAGCGTGGATACTCTCGTTTCTGAAGATCCTCAAGAGCATGTCAGATTACCTACAAAATTTCTAAACTCCCTTAATTTCAGTGGAGTAGCGCCTCATGAGTTAAGGCTTAAGGTTGGAACAGTTGTGATGTTAATCAGCAATCTTAATACATATGAAGGGTTGGTCAATGGGACTCGCTTGATAGTAAACGCACTACATTGTAATTGTTTGGAGGTCGAAATTTTAACCGGTGAATCACAAGGGAAACAAATTTTATTGCCCCGTATAAATTTACAGCCCAGCGAATCTACACTTCCTTTTATTTTAAAGCGTCGCCAATTTCCAATAATTGTAGCATTCGCAATAACAATAAACAAATCTCAAGGGCAGACTCTAGCAAGAGTTGGTGTTTTCCTCAAGGAGGATTGTTTTACGCATGGCTAGCTGTATGTCGCATTGAGTCGAGTACGATCTTCTCAAGATATCAAAGTTAAGACTTACGACCAAAATAAAACCACTACGAATGTAGTTTTCCATGAAGTACTTGAATAAATTGAGTTTTTATAAATTTTTTTTTTTTTACTTTTTTCATTTTAAATAACGGAGTCCCCCGATAATCGGTTATTACTAGTGTATTTAATTTTACAATCTACGATCTAAAGAGTAACGAATGTGAATGTTTTGTTTGGGATGAATCCAATGGGCATAGAGGTATTAACGAGTTGGGTTCGTGCGTTCTTCGGGTTTTGAATAAAAGAGCTTTGTCAGGTGATGAAGATTTCATCTTTTATTCTGATAATTGTACGGGTCAGCAAAAAAAAATTCATGGTGGCCCTCTACCTCTACGCCATATCTCATCTCAACGTAAAAAGCATAAACAAAACGAGGGAGATTCCGCACACTCTTTAATTGAACGTCAAGTGAAACGACAGCTGAAAGGTGGTCCAATGAACACGCCAGAGTCATTCATATCTGCAATTCGTGGAGCCAAAAAAACTGGAAAGCCATTTAACGTTACGGAACTGTGCTTTGAAGACTTCTATGATATGAAGGCTTTAGCAACTGAAATGGGACTCCAAAATATGGCACAGGTAAAAATTTCCACAGTGGTGGTTCTGCAAGTTCGGCGCGATTCACCAAACACCATTTCCTTTAAAACATCTTATAACGATGACGAATTTAAGGTGGCAAATAATATTATTAAAAAGAAAAACAGGACGGATATTACACTAACAAGAGCATTTTACACAAAACCTCAGATAGCGGACTGCAAAAAAAAAGATCTGCTAGAATTGATACAGAAAAATCACATTCCTAAGTATTATAGACCTTTAAACGAGCAATTGTAATCCTTATTCAATTATTTTTTTTGCTTTTATTTTTTAATTTATGTTCCTTGTTACAATAAAATATGCAATTAATGCAATAAATTTTATTTTATATCCATGTTTTTTTCTCTTATAATGTTTAGCAACGCCAAAATATAATGCAGTCATAAATCAGAATTTGCAAAAGGTTTTGAGCTATAAATCTTTTTGTTATTTGCAGTAACGTCACAATTTCAATTATGTCAGACCATAAAACTTATTCTTGCAGCAATAACGTCATAAGAAAAACTCGGAGTACTTTTGAAGCTACAGAAAACGGTCCATTATACATTTCAAGCTTTAGTTTACATGGACGTCTTAACCAGATGTTATTTGACCAAATTGGACCCTAATCTTACTTTCATCTACAAATTTAATTTTTATTTTTAATTTACAATTCAAAAATGACGACGTTGCAGCAAATGAGCGATATGTATATAGACTAGAAAACCTGGCGAACTCCGTTTCGCCACCAAATTGCATCGTTTTATGTAACATTTCGTTTGGTGATTAAAAGATAAAGACATTTTTTTTTTGTTTTATATTTGAAATGGAAAAATTACCTTTCAGCACATCCATCATAACCTCTAGATTTTGCTGAAATACTCTGGCGATTATGTCATGGCGATCTTGCGGTTTTTGGCCCGGTTCCAACTCACGTTCAATTTCCGTCCACTTTGGATTGCATGTTAACGTAATAAATAAATCCGGAGTTCCATAATTTCGCACGTACGTTATAGCGTCTTGAGCGTATTCGTGCATATGGCGTGGGCTTCCGATATAAGATGATGGGAGAATCGTCATAACTCCAATATACTGAACATCACAATCTAAATGAATAGCATCACGCAAGTGTATATAGTCCTCAGATCGTAGCTTTGCCTGATTGAATCGGATGAACGCTAAACGTTCGGTCTCGACTTTGACATACATGTCGACAGCGAATTGCTGGAATAGCCGACGGCACTTCAGAATGACATTCTCCTCATTTGTGCGAATCATCATCCGATATGCATAGTAATTCATTGCGCTTAGATTTTTATTCGTTGATACGCCTGAAAATGCAAAATCAAATGAATTGTTAATGGAAACCAATAATTGCAATAATAAGTGTGTGAATATTGTACCTGTCATTGGATTGCCAATAAATGATTGGATATTGTAACGCATCTAGTTTACACGATGCATGATATTGCTTCTTCGCTGAACGACAATGTCTCGCGATTTAGTTGGATCGCCATCAATAATTGCAGCAACATCATTAACGGTTGTTGCATAGAATCTTCGCACATGTTCACCTGTTGGGGTACAATCCGCTCTTATGACAAATTTGTGCGTATCCGATGGCATTCGTTCCAATGCTGTTTTGAACATATTAACCACAGCATTATTAGTGCGAAAAAATGCTTGTAACTGTTCAATAATTCGTCTCTTTAACTGTTGTGTTCCCTGTATATTGCACCGCACATTCAGCTGATCCACCATCGACGAAATGAAATATATTTGCAGAAATTGATGCGGTTCATTTGTCCTTGTATCTGTAATTGCAAACGATCATTTGTTGAAGAATACGGTGTAATTTCTGATCGTGTGATGGTGATCGCGACATGGTTTTGTACCCGTGGTTCTCCGATTTTGACGAAACTTTAGAATATCATAATATAGACCAAAATAAGAATATCTGTAAACTTTTTAGTGGTCAAGGTTGCTCCATTGTTTTTTGGCGCGCAATTCAAATTGTGATCAAACAAAAAAATTACTATTTGATATTTGACTATCTAATTTTATGTAAAAAAATCTCAGCTTTCTGATAAAAATATTTTCATAATCCAAAAAAAAATTTCAAAATCCAAAAAAACATTTTTTTTCCAAAAATCCCGTTTTTTGTGCTTTTACCCCAATTTTTTTTCAAATGAAATTGATTTCATTCAATTCCTCGTTCAATTTTACACAAGAATTTACATAAGAATCAGTATTCAAAAATATGTGACTCTGATCCCATGAACAGCAAAAAAAAATTCAAAGTTGTCGCTCAAAATCGAAAAAAACATTTGTTTTCCAAAAATCCCATTTTTTGTGCCTTTCCACCAACTTTTTTTCAAATTTGACTTTCCCATTACTATATACATATGCTATACGGAGCAGTCTGTTCGCTTAGAAGGTTGTGTGAAGGAGGTAAATAGTATTTAAATTGTATTCTTAGACTTGAATTGAAGAAATCAGTGTCTTCATTCATAAAAATATGCGCCGTATAGCGACAACTTTGCATTTTTTTGTTGTTCATGGGATCAGAGTTCCATACTTTTGAACACTGATTCTTATGTAAAATTTAACGAGGAATCGAATGGGAAAACCAATTTTGAAAAAAAGTTGGTGAAAAGGCACAAAAAATGGGATTTTTGGAAAAAAAAATGATTTTTTTTGATTCTGAGCGGCAATTTTGAATTTTTTTGCTGTTCATGGGATCAGAGTCCCATATTTTTGAACACTGATTCTAATGTATAATTGAACGAGGAATCGAATGAAGAAGTCAATTTTGAAAAAAAATTGGGGCAAAAGCACAAAAAACGGGATTTTTGGAAAAAAAAATGTTTTTTTTTGATTTTGATTTTTTTTTTGGATTTTGAAAATATTTTTATCAGAAAGCTGAGATTTTTTTACATAAAATTGGTTAACTGCAAAATTTTTTCACTCAATTTTGAGGTCGTTAAAAAATAAAAGAAATAGTAATTTTTTTGTTTGATCTCAATTTGAATTGCGCGCCCAAAAACAATGGAGCAACTTTGACCACTAAAAAGTTTACAGATATTCTTATTTTGGTCTATATTATGATATTCTAAAGTTTCGTCAAAATCAGAGAACCACGGGTACAAAACCATGTCGCCAATTGATGGAATGGCCCATATGTAGTTCTTATGTGTTGCAATTCATTTTGTTGGTGTGAGTGATCGCTAACCTTGCAAGTCGGCATGAATCCGTCTTTTCGAATGATATTAGCTCCAAAGGAAGTCATGCGAAAGCAGTTATTGTATTCAAGGATGTGTTGAAGAAAATGGCTAGAATCGGGATCACTTCCATCAAACAATGGTTTCAGTGGCTGTAGTGGTGTAAGTAATGGATCTGGGTGGTTTGACTTTTCCACATGCGCAGCACAATCCAGCCGTTTCTCTTTTGAACTTCAACGCATTGCAATATCGGCATATAGTCGTCATTTGTCCAATATCTAAATTTTCCTCATCACTGTAGTTCGCAGTGGGATCATATTGGAATGCCAAGCGATTGTATGATGCTAGTGATCTTCGTGTCCTCACGCGTTGTCTCAATCGGGCATTTTCTCTTGTTGAATTTTGTCTTTCTTCGCTTAAGTTCTGTGAATAAACTTGTTGCTGGCTTGCATGTCTTGTGCGGCGGCCGATGTTCACACGTCGTCCTTTAGGCATTTTGGACTATGGACAGATTGGTGAATTTAACCTCAAATGCACGATCCACATAATTTACACAGTTCAACTTACCTCCTTAATGAGAAATGCCTGCTGTAGAAATTAAATGAAAATTTTCACAATTTCATTTTTTCCAATTGAAGTGATAGGAAAATAACAATTTATTTTTTTATTTTTTGCACAATTTCACAGTGAACACAATACCGGTTTGTCACACGAAATTAACTGAGCAGAGCATAATGAGTAGCTAGTAAACAATGTATCACGCACCGGCGCCATCTTCTTAAAATATTTGCTTGTATTACATGCTATGTATCAGAGATGGCGCTGTATGTAAAAAAAGATTTTGCCGCTTTTATGTTGAAATTTTTCCTGAATTTTCTTTGCTATAAACCTCACGGAGCTCGAGACCTTTCCAACGAATGCAAAACCGAGGAAATCGGTTCATTCGTTCTGGAGTTATAGCGTCAGGAAGGAAAATCCTACTTATTTTTATATATTAGATTAATCCAGATGTCGCATCAACTGGGCCGTTTCCATTTCCAACAGCTAACAATTGTTTTGAAAATTGTGCAGAACTTTGATCATTTTGAAATTGAACTCTCATATTAGTGGTTAGCGATAATGTTTTTACGTTATTCCACAAAGGTGATGCCTTCAGGCAAGCATTCAATTCATCTGCAGGCGTTCCACGGGGAATTACTGGCAACGTCTGCCTGAAATCGTCTGCCAACAATATCATCAAGCCGCCAAAGATGATGTTATTTCGCCGAAGATCCTTCAGTGTGAAGTTAAGTGCTTCAAGTGATTTCTTATGTGCCATTGTGCACTCATCCCAAACAATGAGCTTGCATTGCATCAACAATTTTCCCATTGCACTGGATCGGGAAATATTGCATGTTGGAATATCAATTGTGTTTAAATTGAGTGGCAACTTAAGCGCAGAATGTGCAGTATGACAGTATGAGACGAGGAATATGGGACCGTGTTCCGCAGAAGTAGTAGGATACTTAGATCCCCTACACTGACCATCACCCCCAAACAAGTCGAAAAAAGTGGAGAAAAGATAGCCTTAAAGGAAACTCCTGCCCCACAAGAACAACCTGCAAAACAAAGTGAAGAGAAGACCACTCCAGTGGCCGCCACAGAAGCACCTCAAAACTCGCCGAAACAGGAGTACATCACTCAAATGAGACGAGCAGAAGAGGAATCTTTGAAAAAATGCAAGAGTATTGTAAAAATTATGAAGACAGCGATGGCAAAGCAGAAGAACGTCAGCATGGATGTCAAGAACGGAGCGGCACAGCTGGACGAACTCTTTGATGTAATGAAGAGTTACCGCAGAAACTGGCTAATCGCAGAAAACGAGAGAAGACGCGGACTCCTAAGCAGACGGATCACGACCCCAGAGCCAACAACCTCGAAGCGGCGGGCGACAAGCCCAGTGGAGCCTCGAGAAACAATGCGACCAAGAAGCGAAAAGGACGGCCAATGGCAGAAAGTCTTGCCCAAAAAAGCATGGAAGATACTCACAATCGAAGGAACGGAAAACAAAAACCCAAAAGAGGGAAGACAACAAGGGAGGAATACCGTCTCAAACCAGAGAGCAAAAAGCAGGCCCAAACGACAATCGGAGGCCGTAATCATTAAGCCAGCAGAAGGAAATAGCTACGCCGAGGTCCTCAAGAATATCAGTAGCAAAGTAAATCTAAGAGAAGCAGAGGTGAAAATCAAAGGGATCCGCAAAACAAGAGCCGGCGCTTTACTACTGGAGCTGGAGAAGGGACAATTCACAAAAGCCAGTTTCTGCGAGGCACTCAAGACGACCCTCCGAGAATCCGCAAGTGTGGCCGACCTTAAATCAAAAGCCACAATAGAGATTAGAGACCTCGACTCCCTTTCAACAAAAGAGGAAGTAGCAGAGGCTGTAAAAAAGGGCTGCAGGACTCCACCGGAAACTTGACGATAAGTATAACAGCACCTAACACAAGAGAGCAAGTCAGGGCATATATAACGCTCGATGAGGATAAGGCTGACATACTGATGCGACAGGCACGCATAAAAATCAGTTGGGTTAACTGCAAGCTGCGACTGAAAGAAACCCCAAAAAGATGCTTTCGCTGTCTTGGACCAGGGCACTTAACCTGGGACTGCAAAGGGCCCGATAGAAAAGGACAAGGTGCTTGCATAAAATGCGGCCAACCAGGTCACAAAATGAAAGAGTGCACAAAGCCTCCCTCATGCTGCCTCTGCGTGGAGGCTAAACACGAAAAAGTTGACCATATCCCGGGATCCGCAAAATGTACGGTATATAGGAAATACCAAAACAAATGAATATCTTACAGGCCAGTACAAAAAGAAAGAGAGAGGTACCTGGCTGGAAGAAAGCAGCTCGACCGCCGCTATATGGCTACCACCAGGAAGTAATGCCATCACTATAGACAAAGGGAACGGCAATGGTTTCGTCTGGGCCAAATGCGACTTTTTTACAGTAATTAGCTGCTACTTGACGCCAAGCGATAGCATACAAGAATTCCAAGAAAAGCTCGACAACATTGAGGACACAGCCAGGTCTATAGAAGGTCAACTAATTATCGCCGGTGACATAAATTCCAACGCCGTAGAGTGGGGTATGCCAAATACGGACTCGAGGGGAAAGCGCATTCTAGAAATGGCTGCGCGCCTTAGTCTAATAGTGCTCAACACGGGAAATGCAACCACGTTTAGAAGACCGGGATGTGAGGAAACTACACCAGACATTACTCTATCATCAGAACGCTTGGCAGGTTCAATAAAGAAATGGAAAGTCCTGGAGGACTACACTGGTAGCGATCACCAGTACATTTCCTTCACCATCGATGCTGGAACAAACGGTAACCAGTACAGGAAAAAGACTGCAACACGGAAGTGGAACATTTCGAAGCTAAATACTTCGAAACTGATCTCCGCAATAGACGACCAAAACCCTAAGCTCCCCCTAAACAGAAACCCCTGGGGACTCGGATATAAAATAGTTATGAAGAAACTCGGCGCTCGAGCAAAGCCACCTGACTTAACCGCTGTCAAAATGGATCACATCGTGAACGCACTATTCCCCACACACGAAAGCAGGGCTAGTGATCCAGAACCAACACTAAGATCTGCGCAAATCCCCCTGTTCACCCTTGAAGAGCTGCAGCTAGCCACTGGCAAGCTCAAGGCCAACAAATCACCCGGCCCGGACGGGATCCCAGCAGAAATCCTCAAAATAATCGTTGCAGAGCGCCCGGCAGTACTACTGAACATGTACAACGCCTGCCTTGAAGCCGGAATATTCCCTGAACCATGGAAAAAGCAACGGCGGTTAATCAGTAAGGGAAAAGGAGACCCCAATTCGCCATCAGCGTACCGTCCGCTATGCATGCTTGATACAGCGGGAAAGCTATACGAAAGCCTAATAAAACCCAGACTCGAAGCGGCCATTAACGAAGCTGAAGGATTGTCCCCTAGACAACATGGTTTCATACCCGGCAGATCAACTATAGAAGCCATAAAATGCGTCGTCGAAAGCGTAGAAGCAGCGCAGCGTAGATGACATAAATATAAAAGAATAGTGTTACTGGCAACTCTAGATGTCCGAAACGCTTTCAACAGTGCTAGATGGGTGGACATGATCGACGCTCTCGAAAAAAGGTTCAAGATACCCGACTACCTCAGGGCTGTGGTGCGGAGCTACCTTAGCAACAGAAAACTGCTGTATGAAACTAAAGAAGGGTCATGACAGATAGTGGTTACGTCAGGAGCAGCACAAGGATCCATCCTAGGCCCAGACTTATGGAACATTAGCTACGATGCTGTATTAAAACTAGAAATGCCAGTCGAATCATATTTAATTGGCTACGCGGACGACATTGCGGCAGTAATCACAGCAAGGGACACAGAAGAAGCGCGTAGAAAGCTAAATCAGGTCATGATACGGACGCAAACATGGCTCGACACACACAACCTCCAGCTCGCTACGGAGAAAACAGGTTCTGCTGCTAACAAACAAGCACATACCTCTCGAGATAAGCATGCACACAACTACGGATATTCTTAGGACGCAGAGAGCAGTAAACTACCTAGGCGTAAGACTGGACCCCAGACTAACCTTCTGGGTTCAAATCCAGCACGCCGCAGGAAAGGCAGCGAAGATCACCTCTCCACTGAGCCGATTAATGGCCAACATAGGGGGCCCCAGCCAAGAAAAGAGAAAGCTCCTAATGTCGACGACAATAAGCGTCTTACTATACGGAGCCGAGATCTGGGCAGACGCGCTTAAAAAGGAAAATGGTAAGGTACCGCAGCCCTCAGAGTTGCATCAGCGTACCGGACAGTATCAGGCGATGCAATATTAGTTATAAGCGGTAATGCCCCAATTGACCTTCGAGCATATGAAAGGAAAACGCTGTGGGAGCTAAAGAAATCACCCAATAACAACAAGAGCGCAATACAACAAAAATAATAATACAATAACAACATTGCAACAAAGATGGGAGAATGAAAGTCGTGGCAGATGGACGGCCAGGCTAATAAAAAATCTAGACTTATGGACAAGCCTTAAATTCGGAGAAGTCGATTTTTACACAACTCAGTTACTATCCGGTCACGGATACTTCAAAAAGTACCTCCACAGAATGGGAAAAGTCGAAGAGCCGTCATGCCTATATAAGGACGCGACAGAAGACGACGCTGAGCACACATTCTTTGAATTGTGCGTTGGCAACAAGAACGCACCGCCGTAGAAAACCTGGTTGGCCCAATAAACGCGGACAATTTAGTCAGCGTCATGTTGGAGAGTGAAGCAAACTGGGAGATTATCAAGAACTCCGCAGCAAAAAGCGGGACCTGGACGTAGGTGCGCAGATGTAAATGTCTCAATGAGAAAAATGGAACGCCACCCTGAAGTAATGCGAATGCGGTCCCAGGGTGGGCGACGGTTCCTTAGAGGGGGGGTTTTTAGTGACCTGCAAGTGGGACATACCGCTGCTGTGACGATAGCACCGATGATGCGGAAGGCATTTGCCACCCCCTCACCCGCAAAAAAAATTTGCAGTATGACCACGATCTAGGAGAGTCGCCGCAATTCCAGATGATGCTAACGCCAAAGCTATGTCAAATCTTGATCGAATAGTGACCAAAATCAATGAAATGACAAATATTTTCCCTGTTCCTCCAGGTGCATCCAGGAAGAATAGACCACCGTTATTATTGTCCACCGCTGGCATTAATGTCTCGTGTACTTGTTTTGCTGATCATTCAGCAACGGCACATTATTTCGAACGAATTCCTGCAAAGTATCAACATTGTATTGCAGCTCTCGATTTAATTCTTGCATCGTGCATCGATCGATTTGGCGCAATCATTGCTACTTCAATCAGTAGCTTGTTTGCAATAGTCAAGCATTGATCCTCAATCAGAATCAATCCTTCATTGTAGACTTCATCGGTTATTTTGATGTCAGGATTATTCGTTTGAATGCGCAAGCGATGCAAGATATCTTCACATATGTCGTCTTTGTATTTGTTCCATAACTGAATTGGTGTGAAAGAAAACATGTGGTGATAATAATTGCGAACAGCGTTCATATTTGGTCCCAATGAGAATCGTTCTCCAGCAAACCTATATTTGACATGCTTCTCGATATGTTTGGCATTGGTAGCCATTCACAGTTTTCAAATGCGCAAATGATTTTGGTCCACGTACATTTCACAGTGAACACAATACCGGTTTGTCACATGAAAATAACCGAGCAGAGAACAATGAGTAGCTGGTAAATAATGTATCACGCACCGGCGCCATCTTCTTAAAATATTTGTTTGTAGTACATGCAATGTATCTAGGGCGACCTCTTTGTGGCTTCGTATCTAATAAATTTCAATCTGTAATTGATCACTTTGTGTGAAACACACGTAAAGTTTTCAGTGAATAATTTTCAATAATTTTTCTCTTAAAAGCTGGAATAAAAAAGAAAGCGACCGAAATTGAACGATTCAAACAATTTACAAATCAAAATATTGAAAAACAAAACAAACAAAAATTAAAAAAAAAATTGTATGAAAAAAGTAAGGAAGGGTTAAGTTCGGGTGTCACCGAACATTTTATACTCTCGCATGATAAAGTGATAATCGAGATTTCATAATACGTCATTTACATATTTTTCAAATACCGTATTTTGTAAAGTTGTAAAGTGATAGCGGAATATCATCATTGGTTCCTAATGTATATACTCGTATTATACAGAAAAGGCATCAGATGGAATTCAAAAGAGCGTTATATTGGAAGAAGGCGTGGTTGTAAACCGATTTCACCCATATTTCGTACATGTCATTAGGGTGTTAAGAAAATATTATGTACCGAATTTCACTGAAATCGGTCTAGTAGTTCCTGAGATATGGTTTTTAGTCCATAAGTGGGCGAGGCCACACCCATTTTCAATTTTTGAAAAAAGCCTGAATGCAGCTTCCTTCTGCTATTTCTTCCGTAAAATTTAGTGTTCCTGAAGTTTTTTGTTGGTCGGTTAACGCACTTTTAGTGATTTTCAACATAACCTTTGTAAGGGAGGTGGGCGTGGTTATTATCCGATTTCTTCCATTTTTGAACTGTATATGGAAATGCCTGAAGAAAACGACTCTGTAGAGTTTGGTTGACATAGCTATAGTAGTTTCCGAGATATGTACAAAAAACTTTGTAGGGGGCGGGGCCACGCCCACTTTTCCAAAAAAATTACGTCCAAATATGCCCCTCCTAATGCAATCCTTTGTGTCAAATTTCACTTTAATATCTTTATTTATGGCTTAGTTATGACACTTTATAGGTTTTCGGTTTCCGCCATTTTGTGGGCGTGGCAGTGGGCCGATTTTGCCCATCTTCGAACTTAACCTTCTAATGGAGCCAAGAAATACGTGTAGCTAGTTTCATCATGATATCTAAATTTTACTCAAGTTACAGCTTGCACGGACGGACGGACAGACAGACATCCGGATTTCAACTCTACTCGTCACCCTGATCACTTTGGTATATATAACCCTATATCTGACTCTTTTAGTTTTAGGACTTACAAACAACCGTTATGTGAACAAAACTATAATACTCTCCTTAGCAACATTGTTGCGAGAGTATAAAAAAGTATATGGCGGTCCAGATATAGTAGCATCGTCTGTATTAATGTCCGTGCAATTAGGTGCTGCAGTAGGAGCGCCGTTCATGGGCAAGCCGGTTTCCATTTCTCTAAAGTTAATATATATTTCTGGGGAAGCGCAGCGAACAACTGTGCGACCGATCTCCTCGAGTATTTTCACCAGGAATAATGGGATGCCCAACCCCTCTCTCACTGGAAAAGAGAGAACAATTGCTAAACGTCAAAACCACCTAAACTTTGACAGTTGACTGGATTGGGGAGGTTTTGACGTTAAGCAATTGGAAACGAGCGATGGCCAGATTGAAATCTTACCAAAAAAATATATAAACGGAGGGATTTGTTGCATCGTTCAAGACCTCTTATCAAAAATGCAAAACAATGAAAATTAAATAAATTTGTGAAATTTAAAGGTATTTGATGAAATGTTTTGTAATTTGAAACATCATAGTATTATTTTCAGTTGAAAATTATTAAAAACTTTTAATGATTGAGAGCTAACAACCTTAAATCCTATTATTGGGTATTGAAAGGACAAAAGTCAGTTGTTATAATATTCTTTAAAACAATTTAAATAGTTTCTCCATATAATAAATAACCACTATTTAGTAATTTATATTCGTACTAAATGTTGGGTATTCGGTTAATAAATGCCCAAAAATTATTATTTTGTTCGATCTGGCCATAATGGAAAATGTTATAAAAAACGCTTATTTTGAGGCGCTCTCACACTGGAATAAGTTGGGCATCCCATTATTCCTGATTTTCACACTAATAATGCAGTACCAAAAGCGCTTCATCACTCTTAGTATATCTACCAGAACAAAGCCATGTGTACATTCTTTTTCTCTTTCTTGCCTTTCCAATACTCGTTGATTTTATCGTGACGCGCAGAAGCACACTCGGCAGAACGAAATGCTTTTACCTCGCTCTCACACCGAAGGATATAATTAAGAGAAACATGAAAACAGCATACTTCGATTACATTCAAATTTATTTACAAAGTACTTTGCGTACACAGTAGTTTGTCATGTAATATGAGATGCATATACAATTACTATACACAGTAGTTTGTCATGTATTACAAAATGTATATACAGGGTCATTCGTCATTTCAAAAATGATATTCAAATTAACAAAGTTATTTGTTTACATCGACATATATATCGGGTGATTTTTTAAGAGCTTGATAACTTTTTTTTAAAAAAAAACGCATAAAATTTGCAAAATCTCATCGGTTCTTTATTTGAAACGTTAGATTGGTTCATGACATTTACTTTTTGAAGATAATTTCATTTAAATGTTGACCGCGGCTGCGTCTTAGGTGGTCCATTCGGAAAGTCCAATTTTGGGCAACTTTTTCGAGCATTTCGGCCGGAATAGCCCGAATTTCTTCGGAAATGTTGTCTTCCAAAGCTGGAATAGTTGCTGGCTTATTTCTGTAGACTTTAGACTTGACGTAGCCCCACAAAAAATAGTCTAAAGGCGTTAAATCGCATGATCTTGGTGGCCAACTTACGGGTCCATTTCTTGAGATGAATTGTTCTACGAAGTTTTCCCTCAAAATGGCCATAGAATCGCGAGCTGTGTGGCATGTAGCGCCATCTTGTTGAAACCACATGAGTCAACATTTAAATGAAATTATCTTCAAAAAGTAAATGTCATGAACCAATCTAACGTTTCAAATAAAGAACCGATGAGATTTTGCAAATTTTATGCATTTTTTTTTTTAAAAAAGTTATCAAGCTCTTAAAAAATCACCCGATATAATAAATACACTACATAAAGCTAATATAAAAATTTTTTGACGAAAAGTCATGAAAAATGTCCAGTTCCAAAAAGACTTAAAGAACCCTTTTTAGGATTAGGTAGTTATTATAGAAAGTTTATTAGGAACTCATTTAAAAAATCAACGAGTGATAAGAAAAAATCAGAGGGCCAAAGTAGGCATAAAATTAGACTAGTCAGGGAATGCAATGCAAAAAATTAAAATAGCTTTTCAGCAACAAACGGAACTCTCTCAACGATTTGATTTAACCAAGTCCAGTGCTGTCTCAAAATAAAAAACCAATTGCCTTTATTTCAGGAACATTAAACGATACTGAACAGAATTATAGCACAAATAAAAAGAACTATTAGCCATTAAATTGGTCACTTCAGAAGTTACTATTTACATAGACCATCAGTCCCTCATTTATTCAATATCAGATAAGAATCTGAATACGAAATTAAAAAAGTGGAAAAATCTAATTAAAGAATATGGCGCAAAACTTGTTTATTAACCAGCACACCAACCTGTTGTAGCAGACGCTTTATCAACGCAACAAATAAAAGCGAATACTGAACGTACTCAACATTCGGCAGTGAGTTCACCTGTAGAAAAGTTCAAAAGGGCAAACAACCATTGAGTTCATTTAAAAATCAAATTATACCTATTTTTGGCCCAGCAAACGTAGGCGTATTAACAAAAACAAATTTTCCAAATAGAGTACGCCATACAATCCACTAATAAGACAAAAATGACTTAATAGTAAAAATAAAAGAAATTGCAATACCTATTGTGACGAAAGATTTAAAAATAGACGAGAAAATATTATTTTATGTCAAAGATGACATTATTGCTTCTTTTCCAACTTGTACATTAATAATATTACTATTAATAGTTGTTATAAACATAGACTAACAAAAGGAAATTGTAGTAAAGACACACAGACGTGCTCACCGCAATTACAAAAATAGCACACAAGAAATTTTACTTACACATTTTTGGCCCAAGGTAAAAGAAATGTGTAAGACAGAAACAATAGAATGTAAAATTTGTTTACAACAAATGTATGAAAACATCCAAACAAACAGCTTATAGGAATTCCTCCAATTCCAACAAAAGTAGGGGAATGCATACAAATGGACATTTTAATATTGTTACTTACGAAAACTGGATAAAAAATTAAATTGTCAAGAGTACATAGAAGAAATATTATCTTGTACCCCAACGCCAAACTTCTTAAGGCAGCGAAGGCAGTGTATAATAGCCCTGACGACAGCGCTAATTTTCATTAGAGGGATTCCAGGCGGGTACTGCGTCGAATACTTTCAAAGCGGCAGTGTTTTCGTCCATTCGGACGACATGACCTAGCCAGCGTAGCCGCTGTCTTTTAGTTTGCTGAACTATGTCAATGTCGTTGTATATCTCGTACAGCTCATCGTTCCATCGAATGCGTTATTCGCCGTGGCCAATGCGCAAAGGACCATAAATCTTTCGCAGAACTTTTCTCTTTAAAACCCGCAACGTCGACTTATCAGTTGTTGTCATCGTCCAGGCCTCTGCACCATATAGCAGGACGGGAATTATGAGTGACTTATAGAATTTGGTTTTTGTTCGTCCAGAGAGGACTTTGCTTCTCAATTGCCTACTCAGTCCGAAGTAGCACCTGTTGGCAAGAGTTATCCTGCGTTGGATTTCTAGGCTGACATTGTTGGTGGTGCTTACGATGGTTCCAAGATAGACGAAATTATCTACAATTACAAAGTTATGACTGTCAACAGTGACGTGAGAGCCAAGTCGCGAGTGCGACGACTGTTTGTTTGATGACAGGAGATATTTCGTCTTGCCTTCGTTCACTGCCAGACCCATTTTCATTGCTTCCTTGTCCAGTCTGAAGAAAGCAGAACTAACGGCGCGGATGTTGAGGCCGATGATCAGTATCATCGGCATACGCCAGCAGCTGTACACTCTTATAAAAGATTGTACCTGCTCGATTAAGTTCTGCAGTTCGAATTATTTTCTCCAGCAGCAGGTTGAAGAAGTCGCACGATAGGGAGTCGCCTTGTCTGAAACCTCGTTTGGTATCGAACGGCTCGGAGAAGTCCTTCCCGATCCTGACGGAGCTTTTCGTGTTGCTCAACGTCAGTTTACACAGCCGTTTTAGTTTTGCGGGGATACCAAATTCAGACATCGCGGCATAAAGGCAACTTCTTTTTGTGCTGTCGAAAGCAGCTTTGAAATCGACGAAGAGGTGGTGTGCGTCGATTCTCCTTTCACGGGTCTTTTCCAAGATTTGACGCATGGTGAATATCTGGTCGGTTGTTGATTTGCCAGGTCTAAAGCCACACTGATAATGGATTGGGCAGAGCACACTTAAATTCCAATCGTTGGGCATGCTTTCGTCCGACCATATTTTGCAAAGAAGCTGATGCATGCTCTTTATCAATTCTTCGCCGCCGTGTTTGAATAGCTCGGCCGGCAATCCATCAGCCCCCGCCGCTTTGTTGTTCTTCAGGCGGGTAATTGCTATTCGAACTTCTTCATGGTCGGGCAATGGAACGTCTGCTCCATCGTCATCGATTGGGGAATCGGGTTCGCCTTCTACTGGCGTTGTGCGTTCACTACCATTCAGCAGGCTGGAGAAGTGTTCCCTCCATAATTTAACTATGCTCTGGACATCGGTGATTAAATCACTTTTAGGGGTTCTACAAGAGTATGCTCCGGTCTTGAAACCTTCAGTTAGCCGCCGCATCTTTTCGTAGAATTTTCGAGCATTACCCCTGTCGGTCAGCTTATCAAGCTCTTCATACTCACGCATTTCGGCCTCTTTCTTTTTCTGTCTGCAAATACGTCTCGCTTCCCTCTTCAACTCTCGGTATCAATCCCATCCCGCACGTGATGTAGTCGATCGTAACGTTGCGAGGTAGGCAGCCTGTTTTCTCTCCGCTGCAACACGGCACTCCTCGTCGTACCAGCTGTTCTTTTGCATTTTCCGAAAACCAATGGTTTCGGTGGGAGCTGTACTTAAGGAGCTTGAAATGCCGTCCCACAGTTCCCTTATAAAGAGTTGTTGACGAGTGCTTTTAGAGAGCAGGAGTGCAAGTCGAGTAGAAAATCGTTCGGCTATCTGATGTTTGCAGCTTCTCGACGTCCTTGTATTTGTTGGCGTGTGGTTTTTGCTGCACAGAGGCGGGTGCAAATCTTGGCTGCAACAAGATAGTGGTCCGACTCGATGTTAGGACCTCGGAGCGTACGCACGTCTAGAAAACTGGAGACGTGTCTTCCGTCTATCACAACATGATCGATCTGGTTGGTGGCTTTTTGATTCGGAGACAGCCAGATAGCTTGATGTATTTTCTTGTGCTGAAATCTAGTACTACAGGTAACTATATTTCGGGCCCCGGCGAAGTCGATCAGCCTCAACCCATTTGGAGATGTTTCGTCGTTGAGGCTGAATTTACCAACCGTAGTGCGAAAGATACCTTCTTTGCCCACCCTGGCGTTAAAGTCGCCAAGCACAATTTTCACATCGTGGCGGGGGCAGCTCTCATAAGTGCGCTTCAAGCGCTCATGTAGGCATCTTTGGTCACATCGTCCTTCTCTTCTGTCGGGGCGTGGGCGCAAATCAGCGATATGTTGAATAACTTCGCTTTGATGGGGATTGTGGCTAGACGTTCATTCACCGGAGTGAATGATAGTACTCGGCGACGGAGTCTCTCTCCACCACGAGTCCCACACCAAACTTGCGCTCCTTTATATGGCCACTGTAGTAAATTCCACAAGGACCTACTTGTCTCTGTCTATGTCCCGTCCATCGCATTTCTTGGACGGCGGTGATGTCAGCCTTTATTTTCACGAAGACATCAACCAGCTGGGCAGCGGCACCTTCCCAATTAAGGGACCGGACATTCCAGGTGCATGCCTTAATTCGTAGTCCTTATTTCGTTTGCCATGGTCATCATCAAAAGGGGGGTCTCTCATTCGACGCTGATAGTTCATTTTCATTGGTAACCCTTCTCACTTTAGCTCGCCTTCAAACGGATGTTCCTAGGCTACCCAGAGGATACTTGGTCAAAGACCGGAAGTCGTGAGCTGCTTGAGTCATATGTAAAATAATCGTTTCTGCCAAGTGAATGGCGATCAGAAAACTTTCCTCACTTGCGTGAACTTCTACACATGACTCCATTCTCCAAGGCTATAACAGACTTTAAATTACCCAGCGGGATATGGTAGACATTGGTAAGCGAGCAAGGTAAGCGATGCAGCATGATTGTATCGCTTACTCCAACCGATGAAAATTAACACGGCGATGTCTTACGAAAAGTAACAGATCACCTCTTTCGCTTACCATAGGGACGAAGAATTCTTCGATGCCAAAGTAAACGAAGAATTCTTCGATGCCAAAGTTAACGAAGAATTCTTCGATGCCAAAGTTAACGGAGAATTCTTCGATGCCACAGTTAACGAAGAATTCTTTGATGCCATAGTTAACGTACAAAAACTCACCTTATAGGCCATTTACACTTTTTGTTTAAAAGAAAAATGCACTAGATTGAATACAATCGTTATAAAGGTTTTATTTAATGCGAAATGCACTTAAAAATTGTTATAACAAAATGTGTTAAGCTGAACTGAATTATTACAAATTGAAATAGTTTAAAAACGTTAACATACATATTATATATATATATAATGATCAAAAGTTGAAAACAGCAGGTTTTAAAAAACGTTAAATAAATATACAGGCGGGTAACTAGCGGAAAGAACCGGGATGCTGCGAAAGCGGAGATGTTGGTTGAACGACGTCGTAACGAAAAAAGGTGCGCGAGATCCTTTCTCGTTCCTTTATGTTCTAATTGGTATGCCGGATGGTGTCGTCGCTTTTTATTTTAAGTTTAAACACAAAAATAAACAACATTTTTAATTAAAATAGCAGCTCACCTGATCACGACCAACTTTTTGCTTGATGATTTGACGAAATAACGAAAAAATTTACTTATAAATTTTATTCCATCAATTTGTATTTGTCGTTTTTCATGTACTTACTTGACTTGTAAATATGAACACAGTAGAATTTAGCCGTATAGCTTACTTTTATGCATTACCAGGTATCGAAGAATTCTACATAGAATTTTCTTCGAAGTATTCTTCAAAGAAAAATTTAAGCGGGGAACCATTATTCCGCATAGCTTACGTTTATGCGTTACCTGGTATCGAAGAATTCTACATAGAATTTTCTTCGAAGTATTCTTCAAGAAAAATGTAAGCGGGGAACAATTATTCTGCATAGCTTATTTTTATGCATTACCTGGTATCGAAGAATATTACATCGAGTTTTCTTCGAAGTATTCTTCAAAGAAAAAGGTAAATGGTGAACCATTATCCCGCTGGATACACATGCATTGTCTCCAATACACCACTCAACAGCGAACGGTCAAGTTGAACCAGTACACAGTACTCTAATCGAAATTTCGACAAGCTTGGCAAGCGAAAAGACAAAAGGTCCTGGAGAAGAATTGTTTAATGGAGTTAAACAATACAATAAAACTATACATTCAATTCACAGGGTATAAACCAGAAGAAATATTCTTCAATAGTGAAATAAATCCTGATATACTTGTAAGAGTCAAAATTTGTGAAAATCAAGAGAAACTGTTAAGATATCACAATAACAACAGAAAGGTGATAACATAAAATGAAGGAGACATTGTCTACGTAAAAACAGATAAATAATAACAAACAAAGAAAGATTAACTGTCAGTTTGAAAAATTATTGGAAAAATTTGATTCGCTGATGCTGCTGTAGAATAACTTGTAATCAGAGAAGTATACAAAGAGTTGGAAGCAATTACAAATACATTTAATTTTGCTAGAAATGAAAATTTTTACTCTGGAACTTTAAACTTGTACAATATTCACGAATTTATTTGAAATGAAATTTTTGATGTTTCTGTCATAAATAGTATATTAGAATATTCAGATATCCACGTACATACATGTACAGGAATGCGCACAGGTCCACAAAAAAAATCGATGAAAGGTTCCTTTGACCAAACATGGTGTATTACATGTATTTTGGGCCGCTGAAACCGAATCTGAAGTCCGTTTAGCTCCATCACGTCAGGATTTTTTTCTAACCTCAAAATACATGTCGGATTTTACTTGACAGAAAAAAATTTAAAAATATTAACGGACTTAGCTTTATTTTGGGATAGAGGGGTTTTGAGGGGTCCTTGCTTACGAAATTAAAGACAAATTTTCAGAATACAAAATGGCGAATCCAATATGGCCGTCAAAATTTTCAAAAAATTCTTCAATTTTTAAGAAATTCTTCAATTTTCATAAGATTTTGTATCAAGGGATTTTCGAGGTCATTGATTTCGAAATTAAAGGTAAATTTTCAAAATACAAAAAGGCTGATTCGTTGGTATTAATTTATTTAATACCTTTACTAAATAAGGACAATGTATTTTTATTCAAGGAAATAATGTGCCATTATAAATATTAGATAACGGCAATATTATAATTGGCGGAAACCATATATGTATGCAACGACAAAGTCCACATTGAGAAAATGTGCGAAAAAGATGACCGTGTACATGCGGCCTTATCCAAAATCATAGCAAATATAGGAGGACCAAAACAAAGCAGAATAACACCTTTGGCTAAGGTTAGCCAATCAATTTTCATTTATAGCGCGCCTGTTTAGGGACCAGCATTAATGCAAAAAACATATGAAAGAATGGCAAAAACAATGTTCCGACTAAGTGCAATCAAAACTGTTAGCGCATTTCGCAGGGTGTCTCATGAAGCCGCTATCTGGGATAGTACCGCCCGACATAATAGCTCGAGAACTCAAGCGGATATGACAAAGCAAAATTATAGGCAGGAAGTTGACTATGGCAGAGCATAAAGAGGAAAGACAGGTCAGCATACAGGAATGGTAAAATCGTTGGAACACTTAGCAAAGGGAAGGTGGACGCACCGACAAATCGGAAATGTATAAGCATGTGTGGAACGAAAGCACGGCGAGATAGAATTTAACATAACGCAGTTTCTAACAGGACACACAAAATTCGTTAAAAATTTCTCCGTTAGAAGTAAAACAATTTCTGATTTTTCAAACACTGATATTTTAATGTTTCATTAAAACACGAGCTTACAGCTGAAGGTTGCAGTTATTTCCAAAATTACCATATTTTACTAACATTTTAATGTTGAGATAAGTTATACTGAGTAATCAGATCATTTTAAAATAAAAACCTCTTATTTTTTATGTTACCAAATACACTCTATACTGATTTATACAAAATTGTTTATACAAAATTGCTATTTTCATGTTCGCAGCTGTACAAAACGGGATTTGATATTCAGATGTCCAACAGGTATATTGGTATTTATACAACCAAAATTCCTTATTAAGAATAAACCCTGACAATACAAAACCTATGACCGGCATACAATGAGTCCTCGCATGACACTAATCACCTCTTTGCAAACCCAATAGAGCAAACTCACTTTTACTTTTCAACCAATTATATGTGCGGCAGGTATATCTTTAAGCTTTCACTACCTCCATATTTGAATCCCCTACGAATTTTGAATCGCACGCTTATAGCAATTCAGTAAGCAGTCGCTAGTCACTATTCGAGACATTTTTAATCAAAGTCTAATTTTAAGTTACTATTCACTATACAGTTTCTAGTCACAAAGTTTTGTCTCGAATTTTTCACCTGATAGAAAGCAGGTCACAAAACTAAAAAGAATTATTGCTTTCCATTTCGAATATACTGACACTTCGCTTAATTCTTTTTCGTGGACACAGCTCACGCGGTTATGGTCGAGTTAACAACAGTGCATCAGTCGTTTCTTCCTTTCCGCAATTTGGCGCCAATTCGAGATACCAAGTTCAGTCAGGTTCTTCTCCTCCTGATCTCGTTTCCTTTTTCTCTAATTGCTCCAGCGGGTACTTCATCGAATACTTTCAAAGTTCGAGTATTTTTATCCATTCGGACATGACCAGCAGGGGCGCTGTCTCTTAAATCGCTGAACTGTATATGTCAATGGCCTTTCCTTGTTGACAGCTTGGTTGGTCGAAAGAAATTCGGATTACACCATACCTCGATAATTGAAGAAAACTGTCAAGATAACCTTGGTTTTTGACTTGCTTTAACCTGGCTTTTCGGCTTTGGTTCACCTTTGCCACGATATTTGGTCGATTGATAGCAGTTTCCGGGTCGTAAGCATAGACCCAAAACTCATCGCCATTAATAATATGTTTCATGACATCCTGGTAGTTAACGCGACGCTGTTTTTCAAAAAAAATTACTTATTTTGGAACCAATCGTCTTGTCAACCTAGAAAGAAAGAATTTCGACGAATGGGGTTTCGTGCAAAATTTAAATTAAAAAAGATCATCAGAGATATTATTCGATTGTCGGATTTTATAATTTGTAATTTCTAAGAGTTAACGAACAAAAAAGCAATAAAACACATTTTAAATAAATTTCGTAACTATTGTGATTCAAAGTCAACATTTTATTTTTATTCTTATTGGTCTTTAAGCATTTTGACTGCGTTATACGAGTAGGAAATTTTATATTTGTTATCGAAATGTAACAGCTGATAAGACACCTTCGTTTTCTATTGAAAGATTTTTGTAATTGTCACATTCTAAATTGCAAAATCGTGTGTTTTTCTTATCGTGAACTTCTAAGGGAGAGTGGAGTCACTTGTAGAAGTTCACGCGAGTGAGGAAAGTTCTCTGAGCGCCATTCAATTGGGAGTGGCCAAGAACGAATCTTTTACATATGGCTCAAGCAGCTCACGATTTCCGGTCTTTGACCAAGTATCCGCTGGGTAGCCAAAAAAAAACATCCGTATGAAGGCGAGCTAAAGTACGAAGCGAAAAATCCTCTTCACAAGGTTGTGCGCTAGGTTTGGGACCCGCCACGTAAAGAACACTACAACTGAAAAAGAAACCACAGCCTCGAATATGTAGCCGCCCTTTTGATAACGACCCCTGCAAAACCTGTCCTGGAAGGTGCCGCTGCCCAGCTGGTTGATGTCCTCGTTAGAGTAAGGGCTGATATCACTGCCGTCTAAGAAATGCGATAGACGGGACAAGGACTGAGGCGAGCAGGTCCTTGTGGTATTTACTAAAGTGACCACATAAAGGAGTGCAAATTGCGTGTGGGACTCGTGGTGGTGGAGACTCCGTCGCCGAGTACTGGCATTCACCCCGGTGGATAGTCACCATCCTCATCAATGCGAAGTTTTCAACATATGACAACAGATGATTTGCGCTTACTCCCCGACGGAAGATAAGAATGATGTGACTAAAGACGACTTCTATGAGTACTTGGAGCGCTCCCATGAGAACTTCCCCTTGCCATGATCGTGATTGGCGACTTTAACGCCAAGGTGGGCAAAGAAGTTATCTTTGGCACAACGGTGGGGAAAAGAAGGATCCATGATGAAACATCCCCGAAAGGGCTGAGGTTGATCGACTTCGCCGGAGCCCGAAATATGGTTATATGTAGTACTAGATTCCAGAATAAGAAAATTCATCAAGCTACCTGGCTGATAGATAGATAAATAATTGAGGAATGCACCGCGACCTTAGGTCTATTGTGACCTCTCCTAATTCACAGGGACTCACTAAGCCCCAGTATATTGATGAAGTCCAATAACCTACTGGGTGCTAGTGAGGCGATGTGATCCCTATTAGGAAACATGGATCCTAGGGCCTTTAACCTGCGTCTACAGACTGCTGTGCAGTTGGTTAGCAGGTGTTCCGGTGTTTCATGCTCCCTGGCGCAAAACCGGCAGTTGGCGCAAGCTGATAGACCCATGTTAAATAAATGTCTGTTCAGTTTGCAGTGGCCGATGCAGAATGCTACCAGTAACCTGGGTTTATTCCTTGGGAGGTTGATTATTGATTTGAACCTATTCCGGTTGTACTCCCCAATTAGCAACTTAGTATGTCGCATACCATACGCTTGTTGCTAATTCCTTTCTCTGCCCACTCTTTCTTCCTTGCTTTTAGTGCCGCTTGACTATCGCTGAGTATGGTTATTCGCTCATTGCGGTAGTTGCGATGGAGGTTTATCTCTATACACCGACTTATGGCAAAGACCTCTGCCTGAAAAATGCTCGGAAAGCTACCCATCGGTATAGAGAGTTTGGTGCGTGGACCCGCGATCCCTGCCCCGATTCCCTCCGACGTTTTCGAGCCGTCGGTGTACCACTTCAACGTACTTTCCCTCAGCATTAGCTCAAGAGTGGAGTCGTTCCACTCATTTTTATTGCTGAGGGTAACCTTGAACTTCTTCGTGAAGTTAATTGTTTTGGTAATGCTGTCCTTCGGGGGGAGGGCTATTGGAATATTACCACTTATCACCTCCACCCTCTGGGACGAGATTACCTTACCTTTGCCACACCCCTCTGCTGTCATTTGCAGAAGTGAGTGCTTGGCTACTTGACCGATCACCAAATGAAGAGGTGTGAGAAAGATTGAGGTGTGGCTGCCTCCAGATCGAAAAACCACCAATTAGAAATGATTATGTTGTGATAAATGGAAAACACGTCTCACTGTTTTAGACGTGCGTACGCTCCGAGGTCCTAACATTGACTCGTACCACTATCTTGTTGCAGTCAAGATACACACCCGATTTTGTGCAGCCGAAAACGCACGTGAACAAACGCAAGAAAGGTTCGACGTCGAAAAGACAACAGACAGCCGAACGATTTTTTACTCGACTTGAACTCCTGCTCTTTAAGAGCACTCATCAGCAGGCAACAGAGGAATGAGAAATGGGTTAACTACCGTCACCGAACCCACCTACGCACCTCATTTCCTGAGCCGTTCGCATCGCATTTCGATGACAGTTAACTTATTACTTTCCTCCAAAACAGGTTCTTGAAAATCATTACAACAACTAATCAATTGTAATTTTTTGATATTGCAGTCAATCGCACTGGAACAGGGATGACAATACTTCAACCGAAATATTTGACGGATTGAGGTTATATCGATAATACCGAATTTCAAAACTTTAACCAAAGTGCAGTTGAGTTGGAAAACATAACGTATTAAATAAATGAAATACAGATAAAACATGTTTTAAAATTATAATACATTTATAAATTTTTTTACACAGAGTTTATTATTTAATTAAATTTATGTATTAGTTGACTTATCCAGAGTTCGCAAATACTCATCACTGAGGAGTAAAATTTTTATCTTCCTCCTCAGTACAACACAATTGAGGAGCAATAAATTTTGATTTCCTCAATTGTGAGTTCATAGGAAAGAGTGCTCTTCTAGAATATTTCTCTTTAATACTTATCTTATCTTTTCGCTCTAATATTTTCCGCATACGTACGTGCTCCTCAAAATAATACTCCTCACAAGAGCGCTAAGTTTCTTTTTCTCATCTCAGGTTTCAGCACTCAGTATTTTGTATCGCTGATAAAGTCAGTTATGCAGCAGAGAGTGCACTTGAGCAATTTCTTATTCTCTTAGAAAGTATGTATATTTATAAATTTATGTTAAAGTTTAATTGTTGTTGGTGTAAATATTAACAGTTTTGGGTACATGCATGATTAACCGTTAATTTAAGTTGTATTGTGAGTAGGTAATTAATCAGGAAGACGATGCAAAAATACTGTTCTCTAAGAGAATTTCTCTATACAATGATTGTTTTTTTTTTTTGTCATCGATTTTTCCATACTCGGCATTTTTTCAATTGTCATTTTGGATTAAGACGCATTGCAGTTTTGTTAGCTTAAAATTTTATAAGTTAAAAATGGGCAGCTTTAGCCAAATTAGCCGAAGTAGTTCTATCTGTTTCTTGTAGTCAGACTTCAGTGGAACGTGCCTTTAGTGCTCTTTCGTTAATTTTAACTAAGCATCGTTCCAGGCTCAACGCACAAAATATCAATAATTTGCTTTTGATAAGGTTAAATGAAGAACTTTTTAATAATATGAATTTTTCTTAAGGTAATTTTTCATCAAAAAATTATCAACTTTATTTATTGAATTATTTGTGTGCTTTTTTTATTGAAATATATACATGTTTTGTTTGTTTTAATAAATAAGTACTTACTTAGCACGTTGTATGTACAAATACGGAAAATAACTAAATAAAAATTTCAGTGTCTATTCTTTATTTGTAAACTAGCTGACCCCGCAACCGTTGTCCTGCGTGAAATTATGTGTTTTGAAATGAAAAAAAGTTGAAATTATGTTGTGTCGAAGGTGATTTATTTTCGATTTTTCACATTTCTTTTAATGTAGCGCAGCTTAATAAACATAATTTTTTGATTTCTGTTTTGGTGCGTAAATATACAGAGAAGATGGGTTTCCAACTCGTCAACACGCCACATATGTATATCTGGCCGTGTGAAAAACATAGCATTTCCCGATTTCCTTGTGTCCTGTTGATTGTCAACGCAAAGGCAATTTTCCCTGGAAATTGAATACGTTTGAAATGAAATGGCTGTCCCTTGTATTCGATAACTGCGTCATAATCAGTCGGGTTCCATTACTCAGTTTCGGCGCATGAAGATTGTGAAACATAATGATGACAGATCCAACTTTGAGACGCAAATGATCCTGGGGCATACCAAGCCTCTCCAAAGAATTTGGAAAGTCCACTGGATAATTTACGGTTTCGTCTTCCTTGTCAAGACGATCGATCGATTTATATGAGCGCAAACCTCCCGGAATTTGACTTTGAATCTTCCAGTTTAAGTCATTAACATCGGTATTTTTGGCAGCTAAAATTGCGCGTGCACTCAAGCAAGCATTTATGATAATTTGGCGAATGTTCGGACAAACATTCGTGATGAGTTCATCTTCCGTTGAAGTGAATTGACAAAAGGAAGGTGAAATTGATATCAAACCACTGGAAGTATCAACCGAAATTTGCCCATTTCCAATTCTAAGCGAATACAATGTAAAATGTCATCGGCAATGTCATTTTTTCGTATCCCATAATTAACGCGAATTTGAAGGCTGATATGTCGAAATGATCTTCGCGAAAAGTATGCGAACTTCAGTGGCATGCGAAGTAACTCTTGCATTGTCCTTCGTCTGTTTCCAGTGATTATCATGTTCCAGCAAATGCAACTACTGGCATGCTTCTCAAAAAGTTGCACACACTGTACCATTCACAATACGCAATGACTTAAATGAAGTTGAACCGCGTGACTCACAACGGTCGGAAAACTTTCATGAATAGCAAAAGAAAATATCCTACAAAGCGCTTTATTGCGGTTCACATATCGACCCATTTGATACTGCTGATCTCATATCGTTCAAGGCCAATAACCGCTATGGTGCTTTCTTTAGTGACGTACTTGCAAACGTATTTGATCGATTTCACCAATCTGCAATATTCAACATTGACATGAGTTTTGAATGTGAATTAGACAGAAGTGGTGAATATGGTACGATCCATGTGTTGTCAACTTCGATGTGTTGTTAACGTCGATATTCACGCCTCTAAATGCTAAATGTTCTGCCATTGTCGTCTGGTGACCGACGCCGATATAGTGAATATCCATCATTTCCCATTTCCGTTTCCGAAAGAAAAGCACATGAGTAGTGTTTCGTGCATTTATTGTCAGACATACAAATCAAAGTGGGATTGTAAGGTTCGCTAGGTCCATGAACCATATTGGTTTTCACCACTTCGTATAATTCTGGATCTATCTCTGAATCATGAATTTCCGCTGAAACGATTTCATCAATTTGATCTGATGTAATCACCATCCGCATCCAAAGAAGAATGTGTGCGTGCGGCAAACCTCTTTTTTGCTACTCAAGAGAATACATTCAGCATCTAACAGCACCATATATACCATCGGTTGCTTCAAGATAAAGACCGTCAAACATCGCAGCTATTGTTTAAAAAGTCGTGCTGTGATATCGTTACGATCGCTAGCTGATTGACCGCGATCCATAATTCCGCTCGTATGTCATCGCATTTTGGGAGTACTCCTTGCCTTTCCTTGGGCTGCCATACGTTGATGGCAAAAAGAACGCCGACCAATATTAGCGCGACCTCTTCGTGGCTTCGTAACAAATTTCAATCTGTAATTGATCACTTCGTCTGAAATACATAAAGTTTTCACTGAATAATTTTCAATAATTTTTCCTTTGCATGGAAAATGTTACTTTTTGGAATTGTCCAATTTTCCGACTTCTCCTCATGAAAAGTATAAGGTATTTTGTTTCTAAACCTTTCCCGATCCACAACAAACAACCTTTAAAAATTTCATCAAGGTTGGTTCAACTGTTCTCTTAGTGTTACTAACAAACAAACATTCATTTTTATATAACGTTTATATGGGGAAAAGGAAAGAGCTGTTTTTAGGGGGTTTCCGGAAATTATTCGAATTTTTCTCGCCGTAAAAACCATCTTTGAACTTCAACGAACATTTAAGAAAAAGAATTGGCCAAATTGGTCTAGGCGTTATTGAGTTATGCGCGTACATACAGTTTGATAATTCATTTTTATTCATATAGATACATATGTATATGCTTTTGCTTTTTTTTCTTTAAATAAGAGACAATACTAATGAAAAGTAAATAAGATGAGTTTTATTTTTCGCATCACTTGAAGACTCAGAGCGATAAAAATAAAGATGATGCGTTAGGCAAATAGTTATCTTTTAAAAATGCTCGCTCATGCTAATATATGAGTGAGCCAAATACGTGAGGAGTTTTTTGTGATGAGAATGTTAGTTAAGCTTGCGCTCCTGAGTATTTGAAATGATGTTCTCTTGCGGAATATTACTCATCAGAGCAAGAGCGTATTTTGATGGTTTTACGATAAGTCACTTATCCTATACCTTTGATATAAATTGAGAATAAAACGAAATGGTAAGTCCATATGTTATTTCAAATATTTAATTAATATAGATATATATATTTAAAATTAATATCAAATTATGGAACATATATTTCCTTATTATTCCTTTTATAAATGTAGATATAGTTAAAATTTTTAGTTTTATTATTAGTATTTTTAATAAAGATTAATATAATAAATCATATATTAAAAAATAAATATTTTTTTAATCAGTTTTTTTTTATTTTTGGTTCTTCTATGAGAATGTTTTTAACATACTCATATTATACGCTTTACAGCACGAATTATGTTCTCATTAGTAATATTGCCTCGATATTAACCTTTCATAACACAAAATGAATAAAATAAGACACAGGTATTCCCTGCAAGGTTAGCATACCTTCATCAGCATAATATAATTGCTGCTGCTGAAACAGTCACTGGTAAAGAGGACATGTGTTAAGAACGTCTAGATTCTAGGTTCTTAATTTTTCGTAAGATTAGTAAATATATATATTGTATATTCAGATTTTGAACTCATATTGGCACTGAACCTATAGAAGTAAATAAGTTATATACAATTCCTTGCGTAATAAGTCAGGGTACGGTCGAAATAATAAAGGCTATTTCCCACCAAGGCAAATGTTAAAGTACAGTTTTCTACTTTTCATTGGAAAAGATTAATACGAGGGCTGCTATATATGTATATTTCTGGCCTAATAATGAAAATAGGAATATTTATGAACGAAAATGGTTTTATTGTTTTTCAAAATATTCTCCATCAAGATTTATACACTTTTGCATGCGCTCAAACCAATTTTCGAAGCACTTTTTCCACTCCGATTGAGACACCTCCAAAACATGGTTTTTGAATGCTTCAACAGCATCTTCTGGCGACGAAAATCGTTGACAACGCATTATTTTCTTGATGTGTGGGAATAAAAATAAATCATTGGGTGCCAAGTCAGGGCTGTACGGCGGATGACCCATCAAATCGACGTTTTGGCCGGTCAAAACGACGCTGGTTTGAGAGCTCGCATTGTCATGGTGCACAATGATTCGTCTTCTCTTGTTCGTTTTTCGAATTTCTCCGAAGACTTCAGGCAAACAAACGGTGGTGTACCACTCAGAATTGACCGTCCTACGTTGCTCAAGCGGAACAGAAGAAACAGGCGACCATTTGCTTCGAAGTGCTTCTTCCACGAACAAATTTCGTTGGATTTGGCTCGTCTTGGAAGACCCACACGGTCGATTGCTGTTTTGTTTCGGGCTCATACGCGTAGATCCATGATTCGTCATCTGTGACGATCTCATAAACGTCTTTTGAAGCACCGCGATCGTATTTTTTCAGCATTTCTTTACACCAATGCACACGAGCCTTTTTTTGAGCGATTGTCAAATTGTACGGGATCCAACGAGAACAAACCTTTTTTACGGTCAGGTCATTCATGCAATATCGAATGTATGCTGGTGGGAGAAATGCATAGACATGCCTCTATCTGAAGGTATGTTACATGACGGTCTTGCATTATCAGTTCACGTACGGCATCGATGTTTTCTGGCACAACGGCTGTTTTTGGACGACCTTCACGGAATTCGTCTTTGAGCGAGCGACGGCCACGATTGAATTCGTTGTACCAGTTTTTCACAGTGCTTTAGGATGGTGCTTCATAGCCAAACAAAGATTTTAGTTGATCGATGCACTCTTGTCGCGATAATTCACGTCGAAAGTTCTGAAAAATGATCGCACGAAAATGTTCACGAGTTAATTCCATTTTTTGGCCGAGATGAATTTTTTAATTCCCTGTAAATAAAACAATTCACGATTAAATGACAAAACGTTCTGACACTTAGTGTTGCCTAGGCCAGAAATATATGTATATAGCAGCCTCCGTATCTCTATTACGGGTTTCAGGTCCACTCAGTTGAATTGTAGTTAAAGCAATTCAACTTCATATCAACCTTTCGAACCTGCGGAATTTCAAAACTTCAATCAAAACGTCGATTATTCAATGAACATCAACGTGTGGGAATGGTTGGCTCGCAAAATTTACTAACCTGGCTGGGCACATTTCAGAAAAGAGGAATTAATTTAGAACAATAAAAATGCAGATTAGTCTCACTCGTTTACAAATTAAAATAAAGGACATATTCTTTGAATGAATTCCATATCATTTTAATTAGTAGTAATTACAAAACTAAAATATGTGAAAACATATTACATCTAATTTTCATTTCTCCATTGGTTTCGACTTATATGACATATGAATACAACGTACATATAGAATTAATAATAATGGTTCGTCACTTGTACCTGTAATGTACTGAATCGATTACTCTGGAGGAGATTTATGACTGCTCCATCCATGAAAACATTTTGTAAAACGTTTAGACTCCTTATTTTTTAAAGTGAGGAAAAGCTTTCGTGACCTTTCAGGTTGTTTTATGCGTAAGTGTTGTATGTAAACCTAAAACAAAATTATTATATTACAATTTTTTTAGCATGTTTAAAGAAATTTGTATATACAACGATTTTAACGAAAACCTTATACCGAATGGAAGCTAACTTAATAAATAAAAAATGCACTATAAATACAATCCTTACTTAAGACACGGTAGCTAAACCGTGTGTAGCATCACTTTGAGAAGCCGCATCAAAATCTTTTATTAAGTGCGTCTGTTCACCGAAAAAATGAGAAACATATTTATGGTATGAGGTATTTCTATTAGAAAATCTAAATAAGCTGACACGTATGGTGTTTCATAATTCGCATTATCTCGACCTATACGGAACCATCCTTACAAATTATATCTCGAATGATTTTGTATAGGGTTTGAAATCTTACCTGCGCTGATTTATACGCCAATTTTATTTCCACTTCACTACATTTGGATCCAAGCCATAAGAATACTTGCTCACCATTATCCAATATCATTATGTCATCATCTGCCAAATCATCTTGACAGAAGTCAGTACATTTTTCTGCAACTGTGAAATAACCTTTCTCATTGGAACATCGGAAAAGTCGAGTATAATTCATGAAATCAGCATTTGTTTCGTAAGCTTTGCGTCCACCCAAAGCAACCCAGAAGAAATTCTCTGGCTCTTCCCCTTCGTTTAAAATCTGTAAACTAACCCATGGATTATTAAACATTTTCTCAGCGATTTCTTGGATAAGCTTTGCTTCCTCTGGTGCTGACTTTGAACCCAACCAAACATAAACTATACCCGATTGCGCTTCATCTTTGATGTCAAAAGGTACGTATAAAATATAACTGCAAAAAATCTTAGCATTAGTTTGTTTACTATAATTAGTCGTAATAAAAATATACCAAAAGGCTGAATTTAAATTTGTTGCATCAGGCTGAATTTGAATGAGACGAGTACACAATGCTCCACCATTTGATCGTAAATGAAAGAACTCAACAACAGGTTTTATATTAGAATCTTTCGATTTATCCTTTCGCTTCCCGATATGAATTATGAACTTGCGTTTAAAATGAGCCATGAATTTCAAATTTTCTTGTTGTTGATGAATGCGTACTACTTCTAATTCTTCTCCAAACATTGCCTTGAATTTTTTTTGTAGAGTAAACGTAAATGTCAACCAGCCCATATTGCTGGCATTTCGCCCCTGCCAAAAATAAACTACGCATTGGATTTCATCGTCAGATGGTTTAATTGGGTCCACTTCGAGGTCTTCTTCGTCAACGGGTATACAATAGCGGCACAAAAATACGTAACACTCTCCCATATAGAAATTTCCCAACTCTTCTTCTGGCAATCGTACAAATTTTTTTCCTTCCAATACGAAGGCTTCCATTGCTTCAAGGTCATAGTTCCAATCTTCCTCCAGTTGCTCAGCCTCATTAAGCGGCATTGCATTTTGGCGAGGCATAAAAAGAGCGGCTAAATCAGCACGAGTCTCTTGCTTACGAGCCCATTTGGTCAAATCTGCTCCAGTTTTAGCAACAGATTTAGCAGTTCTTGTGAAATCAACTGCCATAACTTCATCCCATCCAACAAATTTTGATTTAAATATTTGAGTCTCTGTTTCTTCCTGCAACCGAGTGATCAATGCGAAAGAAGGGCGATTTATCATATGAAAAAGTTCTCGTGATAACTTTATTGCCGCTGCTCGCACCAGTCGAGTCGATTTTTTTCCAAACCACACAAACAAATCTGTATAACTGTCTAATATGTAAACATTTTTGCTATTCAAAAAAGTATGAACCAATTTTTGATTTGCCAATTCCACTTGGGGTAGCTCCAAATAGCCCATGCCGAGTTGAACCTGATATAGACGAGGAATAACCGGCTCAAAACTATCCGGAACATGCTGGTGAATTTTTTTCTCTGATTTGTCTTGTGAATCAATGCCAAGGTTTTTCCAAAAGTCGTCGCTTTCTTCTCCTGCAAATTAGATGACAAATAAATAAAAAATAATTTTAATGCATTTTTGTTACTTGCCCTGCGCTTCTACGATGATGTCACATTTATTTTTTCTCTCGGTTTTATTAATTTTTTCTGCCATTAGCCGCGTTTTAGAATTTAATGTATTTTTTGATGCGCAACCAAGCCAAATATATAATTTGATACCACAGTCCAACATAAAAACAAATCGAGAATCAAGGGCGTCAAAATTTAATGCTACGGGCTCTAAATGAATGGATGAACCAGCCGCATGCACACGATATAAACGTTTGGTGTATAACATATCTTCAACTGTGTAAAAACCTGTTGCTGTACGGCCTCCCTCAATATATGTAACTTCAGTATCAAATAGTCCCAAAAATTCCTCAGATTCATCATCTATTAAGAAAATATAATCAAAAACTCAATGATATAATATCAAATCCGCTCGTTTTGAAGGTAAATTTAATAATTATACAAACTTACAATGCTTACCATTAAGATTTGTTTAACAAATATGAACTTAAAAAGAACTAATTAAAACATATAAAAACATGAGTCCAATGAATGAGTGAGCATGAAAATAAAGACACCCATTGTGTTCAAATATCATTGAACATGCTTACTTATCAGCAAAGCCGAAATTCTACTAAATATAAATATCTATTTATATATTAAGGGGGTATTCTGGTCTAGAAATTTAAAAAAATCGATTTTTTTTTATATATTCAAAGTTTAACTATTCAAGAATATGTGTACAAGAGGATTTTTCAAAATTCAAATTATTTTCGGAGATATAGGCATTTTTCTGACCCGGCATCCAAACTGGTTCGGCCGGAACTAATCGAACAAAAGACTTTACGCGAAATTTTAAACGCGTTTTTCTCAAAACTGACTTTTTCGGAACGATACCCACGATTTCTCAGGTTCTACTGGACCGATTCACTTGAAATTTGTATAGAGTCTTCTTTATAGGCTTGTCTATGGTTGGAACTAGCCCCATCCCCAAATTTTTATTTTTATTATATAAAAAAAATTCGAAATAGTCAGAAAAAGTGATCCAAAAAAACTTTTTTTTTCAGGCAGTCGCCATTTTTTGAAAAAAAAAAATGTTTCCCACTTTTTCCGTAGTTCCGGTCTTTGCGACATTATCTTTTTTTATACCCTGAACAGGGTATATTAAGTTTGTCACGATGTTTGTAACACCCAGAAAGAAGCGTCGAAGACCCTATAAAGTATATATATATATGATCAGTATGTTGAGCTGAGTCGATTTAACCATGTCCGTCCGTCCGTCTGTATATATACGAACTAGTCCCTCAGTTTTTAAGATATCCTTTTGAAATTTTGCAAACGTCATTTTCTCTTCAAGAAGCTGCTCATTTGTCGGAACGGCCGCTATCGGACCACTATAACATATAGCTGCCATATAAACTGAACGATCGGAATCAAGTTCTTGTATGGAAAACTTTCACATTTGACAATGTATCTTCACCAAATTTGGTACAGATTATTTTCTAAGGCAAGAATGTAATCTCCGAAGAAATTGGTCAGATCGGTTAACTATAGCATATAGCTACCATACAAACTGAACGATCGGAATCAAGTTCTTGTATGGAAAACTTTCACATTTGACAATGTATCTTCACCAAATTTGGCATAGATTATTTTCTAAAGCAACAATGTAATCTCCGAAAAAATTGTTCCGATCGGATTACTATAGCATATAGCTTCCATACAAACTGAGCACATAATTACTAAAAGAAATGCACATGTGAAGGGTATATTAGCTTCGGTGCCGCTGAAGTTAACGTTTTTTCTTAATTTTTTTTTGGTTTCAGATAACTAGGAGGGTTGAAATCATGAATATGGTCACGTGGAAATTGTTAGAGACCCCCCACTTCGTCAGCTCATAATTTTTGAAATTTTTTACTTTTTTTAGTTTTTAATTTTTTTCTGTACTCTTCTAAAATTAACAAATAACTAAGAAAAAAATGGATAGTAAAAATATTAATTGCCTTTTTTTACGACACTTTAAAAATTACCTGAAATTCATGCTTCTAGACCAGAATACCCCCTTAATATACATACATACATACATATGTACATATGTATATACATGCAATGCACATCTAATGGTCATAAAAATGCATGGGTACACAAGTCATAAATTTACAGAAGAGATAACATCACAGACACACGCACATAGTATGTATTAAATTGTACACTTGAAAACAACCCCATATCAAGCAGCAATAAGCAATATGCTGCAATACATACAAACATACACACATACTCATATATTTAGTTATTTAAGATAGTTTTAAAATTTGTATATAAGCAAGGAAAATACTAAATAAAAATTAGAATATTAGAATAGAATTAGAAAATATTACACTAAGAACTCTGTAACATTAGTTTTCCAATATTTTTATCCTTTTGTGAAACAAGCCTTTCGTACTTTTTTTATTTTATATATATTACGATTGAATTAATTATAATGGAATCTAGAGACTTCAACTTTAAATAGGTTTAATAACGTAAAACACAAAATGTAATTCCTAACGTCGCTATATTCACCACGGATATGGTTATACATAGATAAAATGATCCGAAACTCCTGTCTTTGCTAGTTCAAAGAGGTCATGATCAGATGACAAGGAACAATTCAGTGGATATACATTTTCGCTGAAGATATGTCTCGTTCTAGACGACCCTCGACCCCTTCAAATGATAAAAATATTAAAAGAGTGAAGGATATGGTGCTTGAAAATCTTCCGGTAAGTGTTAGAGATGACAAGAGAGCTCGATATTCCATATTTATGGAGGGCATTATAGCTACCCATGAGACATGGGTATATGAGTTTGACATATAAACAAGTCAACAATCATCGAAATGGAGTGAAAAAAACGAAGCCAAAGCCGCTCAAAATTCAAGGTCATCTTATTGATTTTTTTCGATATTCGTGGTTTGGTGCATCATGAATTTGTTTCGGGAGGGACAGACGGCAATAAGGAGTTCTATTTGGACGTATTGAGGAATGTGTGTGAGAACATCCGTTGGGAACGGAATTTTCACAATTTACATAAAAATTTTAGGACGCTTTAATTTTTATTTCTTTTAACTGTAAAGGATTTAGTTCGATAATTGCTGGCTTTTAGTACTACCCAAAAGAGTAGATATTCGACCTTAAAGTTCAAAAATTCGCAAAATTCGAACATTTTAAGAAGCTATTTCACCACGTTAAACCCACTTTATTCACATTTTTCTCTTCAAATTAATTAAATTACACTATAATCTTTTAAATAAATCCACATTTTACACTACATTTTACATTTTACAGGTTTTTTATTTAAAAAATCTTTATTTTAAAAATTACATTTTACACTCATTTGAACCTCATTTGTTTACCAAAAATTACGAAGAAATGGAACGCTGCCATGTGATGACAAGGCAATTCGCTGAAATTCCTCTTTTTCGCAAAAATTCCTCTATTCATGCATATGGATATTTTCTTTTTTAAATTTATTAAACAAATAAGTAATATTATATACATGTATTAGTAATATTATATATACATATGTATAAGTAATATTATATAATAATGTTACGTAATAAAGTGTAAGGTTACAGTACAGTACGAAAACTCAAATTTTGTTTCAATATGAGTGCATGATAACCGTAAAATATAACTACTTTATATCCAAAACTCATATTTTAAATCTATACAAATAAAAATGAATCGCCAAAATGTATGTACGCTCATAACTCAAGAACGCCTGGACCAATTTGGCCAATTCTTTTTCTTAAATGTTCGTTGAAGTTCAAAGATGGTTTTACGGCGAGAAAAAATCTAATAATTTCCGGAAAACCCCTAAAAACAGCCTTTTTCTTTTCCCCATACAAACGTTACATATGTACATACATACATACATATGTACATATATAAAAACGAATGTTTGTTTGTTAGTAACACTAAGAGAACTGTTGATGAAATTTTTAAAGGTTGTTTGTTGTGGATCGGGAAAGGTTTAGAAACAAATACCTTATACTTTTCATGAGGGAAGTCGGAAAATTGGAAAATTCCAAAAATTAACATTTTTCATACACATGTTTTTCAATTTTTGTTTATTTTGTTTTTCAATATTTTGATTTGTAAATTATTTCAATCGTTCAATTGCGGTCGCTTGCTTTTTTATTCCGGCTATCCAAAGGAAAAGTTATTGAAAATTATTCAGTGAAAACTTTATGTGTGTTTCAGACGAAGTGATCAATCACTGATTGAAATTTGTTATGAAGCCACGAAGAGGTCGCGCTAATATTCGTCGGCGTTCTTTTTGCCATCAACGTATGGCAGCCCAAAGGAGGGCAAGAAGTACTCCCAAAATGCGATGACATATGTACGTGCGGAATTATGGATCGCGGTCAATCAGCTAGCGATCGTAACGATATCACAGCACAACTTTTTAAACAAAAGCTGCGATGTTTGACGGTCTTTATCTTGAAGCAACCTATGGTATATATGGTGCTGTTAGATGCTGAATGTATTCTGTTGCGTGTTGCCGCACGCACACATTCTTCTTTGGATGCGGATGGTGATTACACCAGATCAAATTGATGAAATCATTTCTGCGGAAATTCCTGATTCAGAGTTAGATCCAGAATTATACGAAGTGGTGAAAACCAATACGTTTGGTTCATGGACTTTGGGGAACCCATACAATCCCACTTTGGTCGGTAATGTCTGACAATAAATGCACGAAACACTACTCATGTGCTTTTCTTTCGGAAACGGAAATGGGAAATGATGGATATTCACTGTATCGGCGTCGCTCACCAGACGACAATGGCAAAACATTTAGCATGTAGAGGCGTGAATATCGACGTTAACAACACAACGAAGTTGAAAACATATGGATCGTACCATATTCGCCACTTTTGTCTAATTCACATTCAAAACTCATGTGAATGTTGAATATTGTAGATTGGTGAAATCGATCAAATACGTTTGCAAGTACGTCACCAAAGAAAGCAACATAGCGGTTATTGACCTTGAACGATATGAGATCAGCAGTATCAAATGGGTCGACATGTGAACCGCAATAAAGCGCTTTGTAGGATATTTACTTTTGCAATTCATGAAAGTTTTCCGACTGTTGTGAGTCACGCGGTTCAACTTCATTTAAGTCATTGCGTATTGTGAATGGTACAGTGTGTGCAACTTTTTGAAAAGCATGCCAGCAGTTGCATTTGCTGGAACATGATAATCACTGGAAACAGACGAAGGACAATGCAATAGTTACTTCGCATGCCACTGAAGTTCGCATAGTTTTCGCGAAGATCATTTCGACATATCAGCCTTCAAATTCCCGAATGCCGATGACATTTTACATTGTATTCGCTAAGAATTGGCAAATTTCGGTTGATACTTCCAGTGGTTTGATATCAATTTCACCTCCCTTTTGTCAATTCACTTCAACGAAAGATAAACTCATCACGAATGCTTATCCGCACATTGGCAAAATTATCGTAACTGCAAATGTTTGAGTGCACGCGCAATTTTAGTTGCCAAAAATACCGGTGTTAATGACTTAAACTGGAAGATTCAAAGTCAAATTTCGGGAGGTTTGCGCTCATATAAATCGATCGATCGTCTTGACAAGAAATAAGAAACCGTAAATTATCCAGTGGAATTTCCAAATTCTTTGGAAAGCCTTGGTATGCCCCAGCATCATTTGCGTCTCAAAGTTGGATCTGTCATTATTATGTTTCACAATCTTCATACGCCGAAACTGTGTAATGGAACCCGACTGATTATGACGCAGTTATCGAATACAAGGGACAGCCATTTCATTTCAAACGTATTCAATTTCCAGGGAAAATTGGCCAGATATACGTGGCGTGTTGACGAGTTGGAAACCCATCTTCTTTGTATATTTACGCACCAGAACAGAAATCAAAAAAATTATGTTTATTAAGCTGCGCTACATTAAAAAAATGTAGAAAAAACAAAATTAAATTTGCAAAATTTTCAACTTTAAATGCAAATATCTCGAAAACTATAAGTTTGCGGCGGCAATAATTATATATATTCTTAATCTGGAGCATCAGCACTATCCAACCATACCGCTTTTAACCCTGAAATCGTGGGATGGTATACTAAAGTTTCCCCCCAATCTGTCAGCAGGTCAGCATGAACAATTGTTTTATGAAATGCTAACCACTGGTCCAAATGTGTACTCTTGATGATTTGTATAACATAGAGCTGTATGAAATGTAATTTTTAAATGGACTTTTAATAAAAATTGAGTTACATTTATTTTTTATAACTACATACAAATATTAAAATGCATTTATATTTATCTCTTTTAACCGCAAGGGATTTAGTTCAAATACTATTTTAGCGCGCAACAACCCTAATTTTATAAAATGTTTAATCTTAAAGAATGTACATTAAAATACAACTCTAAGGATTTATTAAATTTTGATTGTACATTAAAATGCAACCATGTAGATGTATGCCCCACTATTAGCCTGTGCTAGCTCACCTGCGGCTTACCCTTTTGCGTTGGCTCATCCCCTTTTAATTCGCTGGCGTAGTGGTACATACACCTACAAGGAGCACAATTATTTTAGCAAACGATCGTACGATCGAATTATTGAAGTTTAATAAAGTACGAATCGGCTTAAAATAAGTGTTTTACTTTGCCACCCGCCAACATTCTAATTTTCATTTTGTGCAATTTTGCGCTTAAAATTAATTTGCATTGCGGAGTGCCATTTGCTAAGCCTTAAGGGGGAAACGTCTTTCACATCTTTGGTTAATGGAGATGGGTGCAGTGCTGCCGCACAACATAACCCCTTCTCTCCTGCACGCAACTATTTCGGGCAACCACATGGAGGTTTTGCGCTCATCAACGAGAGTACATGGAGGCAGGTTCAGAATAGTTCTGACGTGAGTATAAACCCATCACATATAGCGTCTAGAAAGGCGATAAGCAAGGATTTGCCACCCTTGTCCGGAAGGCCAGAAGAATGGCCATTATTTATAACAAACTATGAACAGTCAACAGAACGCTGCGCGTTTTCTGAACAAGAAAACTTAATACGATTACAAAAATCACTGCGCGGTGCCGCTCTTAAAAATGTTCGAGGAAAATTGATGATGCCATCTACAGTTCATCTAGCCATCGAAACTCTTCGTATGCTTTTCGGGAGGCCAGACGTTATACATAACACCCTACAACGGAAATTGAGACAGCAGTGAGGACCGATCGGCTGAATACCCTTATCGATCTCGCGTTAGGTGTACAAAATTATAGAGCAACCATGGAAGCATTAGGCCTGAACGACTATCTCAACGACCTATGCTTATCAATGAGTTGCTGAGTAAACTTCCTGGGGATATGAAATTAGATTGGGGTCGTCGTCGAATGACCATCTCAAGGGTAGATGTCGAGGCCTTTGCTGAATGGTTATTTGCGCTGGCATCATGTGCAAGCCAGGTAACGCCACTTCATGAAAGCAACGGTAACGCTGCGGAAGAAAAGTTGTTTGGAAAGAGCAATAGGCAAAGAGTTTTCGTGCACGACGAAATACCAAAAGAGCCTGGCCCAACGAAAACGCGTAAAGAGGAAACTAAACATTCCATAGCTTGTGCTCTGTGCGACAAAGAGCACAATCTTGCCGATTGTCCAAACTTCCTAGCAAAGAGCCGAAATGAACGTTGGCAGTTAATCAAGGACAAAAGGCTATGCATTCGATGCTTTAAGTCCCACATGGTTAGACGCTGCACCTCTAAGCAAGTTTGCGGAGTAGATGGATGTAGAATGGTGCACAACCCACTACTACATAGCCAAAATGCTGCAGCTAAGACTAGTCGGGTAAATGCAATCATCAACGCAAGTTTAGGAGAGCCATTTTTCGTTACATTCCGGTAATATTGTATGGTTCTAAAGCCACAGTGGAGATATTTGCGTTGATTGATGAGGGAGCATCATGCACATTGATGGACAGTAAATTGGCTGAGCATCTAGGTCTCGACGGCCCTGGTGAAGACTTGTGCTTGAGATGGACGGGCGACATAACACAGCAGGAGGTAAACTCAAAGGTTTTAAGCTGTGAAATATCTGCAAGAGAGAGAAACTCTAGACGATATCGTATGCACAATATTCGAACAATCACTGACCTCGAGTTACCGCAACAAACTCTCAACGCAGACACTTTAAATGAGCACAAACACCTGAAGTCACTGCCTATTCTACCATACACCGACTGCAAAGCGCGATTATTAATAGGCTTGGTCAACACGGCTAAACTTTGCGTACCTGTGGAGGTGAGTCAAGCTGAAGTTGATGAACTAATAGCTGCGCGTTGCAAAATAGGTTGGTCAGGATAAGTCGGCTTATCAGCCAGACGAAAATATGCTCCACGCTTTCAGCTGTAATAAATATGATCAGCTTCATAACTTAATGAAAGCCTATTTCTCTATCGATTCAGTTGGTATTAATCCTGTTCTCAAACCGCTTAGATCAAAACCAGACGAGCGTGCATACCACATAATGGAAAAAACTGTCTTGTATGATGCCATTGTTAAGAAATGGGAAACGGGCCTCTTGTGGAAATATGACCACATTGACTTGCCCGACTCATATCGAATGGCATATAACAGGTCCAATGTCTGGAAAAGAAGATGGAAAAGAGCCCCTATCTGAAGCAGTATCTTGTTGGGAAGTTAAATGACTATCTCGAAAAGGGTTACATAAGAAAAGTAAATGTCGAGGAAATATCAAAATGAGGCAAATCTTGGTTTATTCCAATATTCACAATTGAGAACATTAACAAAAACAAATTGAGAATCGTATGGGATGCAGCAGCTAAGGTGAGTGGCACCAGTCTGAACGACGTATTATTGAAAGGACCCGATCTTCTAAGATCGTTGGTAGGTGTCTTATTGAGGTTTCGTGAACGACCAGTGGCTATCTGCGGAGATATTCGTGAAATGTTTCACCAAATTAGGGTGAGAGCGGAAGATGAAGTAGCACAGCAGTTCCTGTGGCGAAACGGCGAAAGTAGCAGACGTCCCGATGTATTCGCTATGACCGTTATGACATTTGGGGCATCGTGTTCCCCATCTTTGGTAAACTACATAAAAGATAAGAACGCTCTACGTTTCCAGAAGATACTACCAAATGCTGTGGCAACAATTGTCGAAAACACGTTTGTGGACGATTGGTTGCATAGTATGGATGATGAGGAAGAAATGACTCGACTCACTACAGACGTCCGCTTCATCCATTGTGAAGGCGGGTTCGAGATGCGAAACTGGTTGTCGAATTCTAAACGAGTTCTGCAAGCGCTCTCAAATACGGTGGCAGTGGCTGCGAAAGCTACGCTGCATTGATAAAATCCGAATTCCAAGGAGCTACACTTTCGCAAATCGCAGCAGCGACAACCAACTTCATATCTTCGTTGATGCTAGCATATCAGCATATGCGGCTGTGGCCTTTCTACGTTCAAGTATGGGCGACAGAGTTCATTGATGTCTCGTTGCCTCCAAGACACGAGTTACTCCGTTAAAACGACTATCGGTGCCGAGCTAATGGCAGCCATCGTAGGACTTCGTCTTGCTAAGTTCATAGGAAAGGAACTCTCAATACAAATTAACCGCTGGATCTTCTGGTGCGATTCGAAGGATGTACTATATTGGATTAAGTCCGACGCCAGAAAATTCAACCAGTTTGTAGCTGTGCGGATTGGCGAAATTCTGAAGGATTCACAATCAACGAGTGGGGGTGGGTACCAACGAAGGATAACGTAGCTGACGACGGTACAAAATGGCACAATAATATGGAATTTAATAGCTCTGGGAGATGGTTTACGGGTCCTGAATTCCTAAGTCTATCAGAAACTCCCTGGCTAACATCCGAATTCAGAGAGCCACAAACCCTCACAGAAACTATACAAGACGTAACAATTGATTCTTCAAAAGATATTGGTGATACGCAACCGGATCCTACAAGGTTTAGTAAGTGGGAAAAATTGCGCGCTGTACAGATGTGTGTTCTTCGCTTTCTCCGTTTGACTATGAAGAACACCGCGAGAAACCCAGTTACTCAGACAATTCTTTCCGATAGCACCTGTACAAGTGCCGAACTACTTCTCTTCCGCAAGTGCCAGGAAGAATGCTATGGCGCGGAATTTGATCAAATAAGAAAAGGCGCGGTAAGTCCAAAAAGCTCAATCTACAAATTTTCTCCATTTATAGACATGCTCGGACTGCTACACGTAAAGGGTCGGATCGAAGAAGCAAGAGGAGTGACAATAGATCTCAAACAACCGATTATACTTCCACGTAACAATATTGTGACTCATCTGATCACAGATTTCTATCATCGAAAGTTCCATCACCACCATAACGAGATAGTGGTAAATGAGATGCGACAGCGATTCTGCATTAATGGTCTACGAGCTTTGGTGTGGATTATATCAAAAGTATGTCAACAATGTCGTAGTCGGAGAGCCACACCGAACCCACAAGAAATGGGAAAGTTGCCAATAGAGCGCCATGCGTCATTCACTGATCCCTTCGCTTATACAGGAGTGGACTATTTCGGACCCTTCGACGTGATGATTGGCAGAAGGCATGAGAAGCGTTGGGGAGTTGTTTTTACCTGCAGGACCATACGTGCTGTACATATTGAGATTTCTTCATCACTATCTACTGACTCATTCCTCCTTGTTCTGAAATTATTTATATCACGACGAGGAGTTCCACGTCGAATCTTCTCTGACAACGGCACTAATTTCAGAGGCGCTAGCCGTATTCTGGCAGATGAAATTGAGAAAATATCATCTGGCACACTAATGGAAAAATACCCCGAAATTGAGTGGACTTTCATACCACCAGCATCACCACATATTGGCGGAGTGTGGGAGCGCATGGTACGATCTATAAAGTCAGTATTGATGGACATATTACCAAAAGAAGGTCTACGGGAGGAAGTACTGAGAGCAAATTTAGCCGACGTCGAAAATATTATTAACATGCGTCCTCTTACCTACGTTCCACTGGAATCTTACGATAGCGAAGCATTAACGCCAAACCATTTCCTTCTGGGAAATTCCAGTGGCATAAGAGAAACGGGTGATTGCGATATTACCAATCCGTCGCTGCTAAATAAGAGATTTCCCACATCTGTGAGTTGGCTGATCGATTCTGGATGCGATGGATTCGCAAATACTTGCCAGGCTTAACAAGACGCGCAAAATGGTTCGAAAAAACACCAGAACCTATCGCTCCAAAGGACGTCGCAATAATTGTTGATGAAAACATGAAAAGGAATATTTGGACAAAGGGAATAGTTTTGGATGTCATAAAAGGCAGCGACGGACAAATAAGAAGCGCCGTAATCAAAACTTCTAACGGCTTAATAACGCGGCCAGTAGCGCGCAACAACCCTAATTTTTTAAAATGTTTAAGCTTAAAGAATGTACATTAAAATACAACTATAAAGATTTATTAAATTTTGATTGTACATTACAATGCAACCATGTAGATGTAAGTCCCACTATTAGTCTGTGCTAGCTCACCTGCGGCTTACCCTTTTGCTTTGGCTCATCCCCTTTTAATTCGCTGGCAGAGTGGTATATACAGCACAATTATTTTAGCGAACGATCGTACGATCGAATTATTGAAGTTTAATAAAGTACGAATCGGCTTAAAATAAGTGTTTTACTTTGCCACCCGCCAACAACTACTTTATTTAAAAAAAGATGTGCAATTAATTTGTGAGTGTTTTGTGAGAAAAATAATATTATACATATATATTTACTTCTTCCCGATAGATTAAGCAATTCCCGTCATAAATTTGGTCTTGGAAATGTTAATAGTGGGTATTCTTATTTCTCTATTGTTCTACCACATTTATGGTAATTCCTTATAAGCAAAACGTGGTGGTTCACCATACCCACCAGTAACAGGAACGGGCCCGGATTCTTATCCGGACAAGGACCCGGCACCATTACTCAAAATTATGTCGCTACAACAGCAAAAAACATACCAACATTCAAATGAAGTATGTTACACGCTCTAAGTGTCGCATAGCCGAAGCGTACAAATATTGTGATGGTTTATGACTATATAGACATTTCTTAGCACAATTGCGTAAGCTTACTTCTCACGAACACTTACTGCCGTCGATAAATAAAAGCATCAGCGGCAAATTACTGTCAAATATTCTTCTTGCTTATATACTTTGTGTGGGGCATATTCAAATAAGCGCGGACAGTGGGTTAAGAAGTAACTTTTGTTAAAAATTTTATTTTGTGTGGCGACCAAAGGATTTTTAAATAAGAGACACAAATTTTGATTAAGAGCGAATTAAGAGCAACTGTTTATGTCAGTCGACATCAGTAGTGTTTGTCGAATTTTACAAAATTTTTAATGTATTTGTGTTAAATTTTGGCCAAACACTCAACAAATATAATTGAACAAGTACCGAATCTCCCTGATTAAGCTCCATGTCACTTTTACCTTTCTTCACACTGAAATATCCACTTCGGGGAAACACGCTTCGACTCAATTGAAGACATCAAAACAAATTCGACGCGAGAGCTGAAGGCTATCCCGGAAATTGTCTATAAAAATGTTTTGACGATTGGAAGAAGCGTTGGCACGTGTGCATCTCTTCAAATGGATGTTACTTTGAAGGCGAAAAATAAATTTGGATGATTAAAAAATTTTCGTTTTATTTATAAATTCCGGATACTTTCTTGACAGAATGTACCTTAGTTTATTAATATCTATTTCATATTTTATTATTTCATTGTTAGTTAAAATATTGGGTGTATACTTCCATATTTCGATGATATAACATTTTCCTAAATTTGTTCAATTTTATCTTTTAATAACTGTATTCTACTTAGTTGTCCTAAATACATATTTTGTTGAAATTCCGATTTACAAATTTACTTTTACTATCATTTTGAATAACATTTTTAAGATTTCTTATTGTATTATTAAAATAGTAGGTAATTTGCTCCCGTTAATTTTATATATTATATTGTCAGTATTTACTAAACGTCTCTGTTTTTCCTGTATGTTATCGTCGTCCATATTTCCAAATAACCATTTTGTCAAGCTACCTATACCATTTATTAAACCTCGTTTTTTCTATTTCCTTGGTTAATAATTTATTTTTAGCGTCTAAGAATTCTGGTTGTAATATTACTCTATGATTAATTTTTATTGAATTTGCATTTTCTGTTATTAGGTGTAAAATATCCTTAATTTCGTTTAAATCTTCTACTCTTTACTATTTTTTTTCTTTTCACTTGTAAATCCGTCTAACCTTGGTTCCTTCAGTTGAGTCATTACTAGAATCCATTTAGTCAAATGTGTCCACGTTATTATTAGTAGAAATATTATTGCCATCTGTAGATTTTAATTGTTTTTTAATATTACATGGATGAAGACGCTTTAATAGTTCTTTACCATATTTTGGTTCCTCTTTATGTGCTAATGTAAAAGTGAAATTGCCAGCATTAAAAATGGCCCAAGAATTAATGGAATGAGTGGAACCATTAAATCTTGGGACATATCAAAAGTCGAAGCTTTGTTTGAGTCATGTTCAGTAACACAATTCGGCATTTCAAATGACAATTTTTGTTGCTACAAAAATTGTTATACTCTTGCAATATGTTTCTGTTGGCAGTGAAAAAGTTGTTACCAATTTTCATTTGATACCGCGTATCCTTGTGATTCCAACTGATATGCCATTTCAATTCAAACGATTAAAATTAAGTTTTAAAATTGCTAACAATTAACAAAATATTTTTTGTTTGAATAAATGAATTTGATGTTAAAAGAAAATTTTATTATTATTTCACTTTATACGTATCAAAGTACGTACCGGGCCGCTAGTTCTTTATAAATCCTTCTGCCCTTTTTTCTTCATAATCTTCTCTGTTTCTATTTAACTTCGTTAACATTTTAATTTTGGCGTTTTCTATATTTTTGCTTACTACCTTATTATTGACTTATTATTAGTGTACATCTATAGGAATAAATTTTATTGTCGAATGAAACCTCTCATTGTAAATACGAATCGATATTTGTATTAATTGACATATTTTTAATAAGTTTGAACAATACCCTGAATTTCTCTTATATTGTGTTGTGAAATCTCTCTATATTTGATTTACCTGTGTTGTGTGAATTGGGTTTCGTTAAATGTAATATTATATTTTCATCATATAAATATTTTTTTATTCTGGTGGCTTTAAATTCGTTGTCTGCAATTATCTTTTTTGGTTTTCCTAACTTCGCAAAATGATCTTCTAAATTTCGAATTATAGTTACATGATTTCTGTTGTTTACGGGATCGGCGGCGGCGCCGTTTTTGAAAATTTGTTAATAGTTAAAAAAAATTAACATTTCTTATGACAAATGTGTCAATATGTATAATTTGATTTTTTTTCTATGGGTGTTTCAGTGAATTTTTCATCATTTTAGGTGTAATAGGCAAATGTAGCATTGATTAAGAACTATTTGAATCAGTTCCATTAATTTCGGATAATAAATTTTGAATTTTAATTGATTATACGTTTCTTTGGTGTCTGAGTGCACGCTTTCCCTAATGTGTTAAAATGAAATTAGCTTGACTGTTTCAATTTCAATTTCAATATCTTACGCTCGCACTGTGCTTTTAGTGAATGCCCTTTTTAAAAAATTTCTGCCATTATATCGAAATCATTTTTTACAATAAAAATAATACTTTTTCCATGTATTGTCTTAAACTCTTAGATTTTGTTATTTGTTAAAATTATTTGAGTTTTGTACTTATTCACTATTTCTTCTTTAATGTATGTTTGTGTTATCGATGCGAAAATGAGATTCGAACAAAGAGCCAACATTAAATTTTTATACTCTCGCAACAATGTTGCTAACGAGAGTATTATAGTTTTGTTCACATAACGGTTGTTTGTAAGTCCTAAAACTAAAAGAGTCAGATATAGGGTTATATATACCAAAGTGATCAGGGTGACGAGTAGAGTCGAAATCCGGATGTCTGTCTGTCCGTCCGTCCGTCTGTCCGTCCGTCCGTCCGTCTGTCCGTGCAAGCTGTAACTTGAGTAAAAATTGAGATATCATGAAGAAACTTGGTACACGTATTCCTTGGCTCCATAAGAAGGTTAAGTTCGAAGATGGGCAAAATCGGCCCACTGCCACGCCCACAAAATGGCGGAAACCGAAAACCTATAAAGTGTCATAACTAAGCCATAAATAAAGATATTAAAGTGAAATTTGGCACAAAGGATCGCATTAGGGAGGGCATATTTGGACGCAATTGTTTTGGAAAAGTGGGCGTGGCCCCGCCCCTACTAAGTTTTTTTGTACATATCTCGGAAACTACTATAGCTATGTCAACCAAAGTCTACAGAGTCGTTTCCTTCAGGCATTTCCATGTACAGTTCAAAAATGGAAGAAATCGGATAATAACCACGCCCACCTCCCATACAAAGGTTATGTTCAAAATCACTAAAAGTGCGATAACCGACTAACAAAAACGTCAGAAACACTAAATTTTACGGAAGAAGTGGCAGAAGGAAGCTGCACCCAGGCTTTTTTTAAAATTGAAAATGGGCGTGGCGCCGCCCACTTATGGACCAAGAACCATATCTCAGGAGCTACTAGACCGATTTCAATGAAATTCGGTATATAATATTTTCTTAACACCCTGATGACATGTACGAAATATGGGTGAAATCGGTTCGCAACCACGCCTTCTTCCAATATAAAGCTATTTTGAATTCCATCTGATGCCTTCTCTGTATAATACGAGTATAAACATTAGGAACCAATGATGATAGCGGAATAAAACTTTACAAAAATACGGTATTTGAAAAATATGTAAATGACGTATTATGAAATCTCGATTATCACTTTACCATGCGAGAGTATAAAATGTTCGGTGACACCCGAACTTAGCCCTTCCTTACTTGTTTTGTTTTAAAATTGGTAAAGCTTTTACCGAAAGGTTTCAATTGACGAAACAAGTTAATGGCGATGATTGCCTATCCCGTAACAGAGTGCACAAGTGGTTTCAACGTTTTCAAAGTGGTCGTGAGGATATAAATGACGATCAACATGTAAGCCAATCAAAATCCATTATCACCAGAAATTCCATCGAAATTGGGCGTGAATTCATCAAATATCAGCCGAAATCTTGATTGAAATTCATGGAAATGGAATTGAACATCTCCAAAACATCGATTTATCGCATTTTGACCGAAAATTTGGGCTTACGAAAGGTGTGTGCACGGTTTGTTCCGCGCAAATTGACTGACGACCAAAAATTGCTCAGAATCCAACGTTCGAAGGACGATTATTTGACCAAAAATCACATTTTAGCCATTAACCACTCCCCGTATTCACCTGATATGGCAATGTGCGACTTCTTCCTTTTCGGAAAAATGCATTTGCCCATGAACGGAAAGTGTTATGCAGACTGGCGGCCATACCGGCCAACGAGCTAAAACACTCGTTCGACATGCTTTTGGATCATGCAAAAAGCTGTATTAAAGCAGAAGGAGACTATTATAAAATAAATTGATTTTGCCCAAAAAACCATTTGTTGTTTTTGTATTTAAAAGTCCTGCTTACTTTGGAACGTATCTTGTATTATTAACTGAAACAATTTTTTTAACATATTTTTATTCTACTCGTACTTAAGAACTCGAAATTAAGAAATAATAATTCTATAAATTGATACCCCCATAATTTTAAAACCCATCTTTTCCTCGATATTTCGAATGTAAAAATTTAATCGGTTGATGAACAGTTAGAATTTTCTACCATAAATGTATGGCCTAAAGTAGTTAACCCTCCACATAATTGCCAAAAATTCTTTGTCAGTTGCCGAATTTCTTTCATGATTGTTTAAAGTTCTAGAGTCATTAAACACCGGATGTTGTGTGACAACACTGCTGCAACTGCATAATTGGATGCATCCGTTGTTACCGTAAAATGTTTTTCATAATGGATAACGCAAAATCGGATGTCTACTTATTAACGTTTTTAATTGTTTGAATGCTTCAATATAAAGGGTTTGTCCGGAAAGTAATAGGACTGGTCGATTTAAAAAAATTTATTGAACCAATCATAGGCGTGCAACTTTCAATAGTTGCGCAACCGGTGTGGGTGGTGCTGATAGGCAGGATGCTGTTAAAGGCATCCGAATGGCTGTACTGCCTCAAAACTACCCGGCAGAGTCGCTCAAATCGGGGGAGCTTACCGTGCTCCAGGACCTCCTCATGGAAGAGGTATTCAGAGGGAATGAATACGGGGCGTCCTTCCTTGGGGTGGAGTTTAAAGAGGGAGCCTGCTTTAGAGGCTTCCAAAAATCTATAGTTTCAAGGATTTTTTTCGAAAGGAAAGAAATGTCTGATTGAAATGAAACTTTTAGGATTTATTCTTATATATTTGAAGAGTATTCCCAATTTTTTTTATTATTATACATTAGATATTCTTCAAGTTTGAAGAAATTTACGGAGGCGCCTCGAGTGTGCAATTTCTGTGTGGCGGGCAAGATGCAGGTCGCAATTTTCATCTGAAACAAAAAAACAAAAGAAATTTTTAATTTTCAATAGTGTAATTCCTAGGTGAACCAAGAAAATTCAACAAAAAGTGAAAAATTCAACAATTTTTCGCAGATTAAAAAAAATGCATTTAAAAATCGTTAAAAAATTACTTTAAATCGTTTAAAAACCGGATTAATGTTAACTTTCTTAAGGTATTTTAGGTTCACCTAGAAGAGAATTTAATTTCAAATACAACGCATTTTGATTCGTTTCGATAGGACGTTTACCAAGCAGGAGTACCGTAAAACAGGCAGCGACTGTGGCGGCCCCGGAGGTGGAGGAAATGTAGGTGGACGAGGTCAACACAGCGGAAGCAGGGCTGGGCAGGCTATGACTGCGGCGATCCCCGACGTCACTGGTGTTAGTTCCTGCGGCCAAAGAGCAGAGCTACCCTCCACGCAGGAACTCCTCGATGGGCTAGGAGACCCACTGAATGGCAGCGCGATTGACGACGGGGATGAGGATCTGCCCCTCCTCGAAACACTATTGTAGCGGCCATCAACAGGGAAGTCGCCCAGGTGAACCTGCATCACGCGGCGGCAGCTTCAGCTGTCATAACGAGCAGGTTCACAGCGGATAAACTGGGTATCCTGCTGATCCAAGAGCCTTGGGTCTATAGAGGAGAGGTTAAAGGCCTCAAACGGATTTCTCTAGCGAGAGACCTAAAACTTGCATAGTGGTCAGGTATAACATTGAATTCTTCTGCATTTCAGAGTTCCTGACGCAGGATCTGGTGGCGGTGTAAGCCAGGGACTTCGAAGGCAAGAACTTCGTCCTGGCTTCAGCCTATTTCTCAGGGGAGACATCCACGGCACTCTTGGAGCTGGTGGAAAGACTGGTGGAGCACTGCAGAAGGTACAGGCTTCCCCTAATTATTGGCTGCGACGCAAACGCCCACCACTTGGAATTGGGCAGTACAAACTGCAACGCAAAAGGTGAGTCTCTTTTAGTGTACATATTAGGTAGTAGCTTAGCGATAGAGAATGTAGGGTGTGAACCCACATTCATAACTATAAGCAGGGGAGAGGTGTTGGACATCACCCTGAGCAATGAGCCTGCGAACGTATTGGTCTATTTGAGCTGAACAGGTCTGTTATTAACGCTTATCATGGCAGTTGCCCCCTAAAAGTGCCCACAGACAGACGAAACTGTCTCTGGTGGTCAAGGAAACTGGCAGACCTCCGGAAAAAAGTACGGAGCCTATTTAACAAAGCGAAACGTACAGGGGTCTGGGAAGAATACAGGGGCTACCTCACCTTATACAGGAGCTTAGGTCTGCAAAGCAGGCAGTTTCAGAAGATTCTGCGAAAATTTCCCCTCTACGCCAGAAGCGGCTATATACGGCGGACTCGGTCAGGTGGGCAATGGCCTCGTTTGAGAGATTCAAGTCTCCGGGAGTGGATGGCATCTTTCCAGCGCTGTTACAACAGGGGGAGTAGTTTTTACTGCCATACCTGGTTCGGCTGCTGAGAGAAAGCCTCGCAATGGCGTACATCCCTGAAGTAAGGAGCACAGCGAAGGTGTTCTTCATACCCAAAGTAGGAAGGAAAGACTACTCATTGGCGAAATCTTTCAGGCCAATCAGTCTAACGTGGAAGATAGTGGATCATGAAATAAGGACGAAAGCGCTAAAGAGGGCTCCCCTGCATGCAGCTCAGCATGATTACAGAGCGGGCAGATCTACCTGTACTGCTCTGTACCAGCTAACCTCTGAGATAGAGTGTTCACTGGAGAATGGGGAAGTGATTCTTTGCGCTTTCTTAGACATCGAAGGTGCCTTTGATAACACTCTCACAGGAGTGTAGCCAGGACACTGTAAAAAAGGAATGTGGCAGCACCGATGCGTAGATGAATAGCAGCCGTACTGCGCACTCGAATTGCTGAGACCACAATAGGAGACAAAAGAATTCGTCTCGGCACAACAAGAGGCTGCCCACAGTGGGGTGTGTTATCACACCTGCTATGGAGTTTTGTCGTAGACGACCTGTTAGCACGGCTAACGGACAATGGGATCCGCTGCCAAGGGTATGCCGACGATATTGTAATTATAGCCAAAGGTAAATATGAGGACACTCTCTGCGACCTAATACAAAGAGGTCTAAACCTGGCAAAGGGGTGTTGTAGGGAGGTTAAATTGAACCCCTCCAAGACGACCGTAGTCCCGTTTACGAGACGCAGGTTCCTATCCGGTCTCAGGAATCTCGCACTTGGGGGGTAGAGAGATAGAGATGACTAACAAGGTCAAATACCTTCTACTTTGCGGTGGAAGCAGCATGTAAACTTGACTGGTCAAAGCAACAAAAGCCTTAATGGTGTGCAATCGGCTGGCGGGAAAGTCCTGGGGCTGTAAGCCAAGGATCGTTAGGTGGCTGTTCACCATGATAGTGCGACCAATAATCACGTACGGGGCGGTGGCCTGGGCCTCAATAGCGTCGCAGACTTCGGTAAAAACCAAATATCGAAGCTACAACGCCTAGCCTGTGTATGCATGACGGGTGCAATGCGCACTTGTCCAATGGCAGCACTGGAGGTTCTGCTTGAACTTACTCCGCTTCATTTGGTTATCGGTCAGATAGCCAAGCACACACTTCTTCAAATAACGACAGAGGGGAGTGGCAAAGGCAAGGTAATCTCGTCCCAGAGGATGGAAAAGATAAGTGGCAATATACCATTAACCCTCCTCCCGAAGGACAGCACTACCAAAACAGTTAACTTCACGAAGAAGTTTAAGGTCACCCTCGGTAGCAAGGACGAGTGGAAAGACTCCAATCTCGAGCTGATGCTGAGGAACAACACGTTGAGGTGGTACACCGACGGATCGAAAATGTCCGAGGGATCGTGGGCCCACGCACCAAGCTCTCCATACCTATCGGTAGGTATCGCTACTAGTGCAGGAGTGCAGGGAAAGGCTGAACAGCCTAGCGGAACGGAACCAGGTACACCTAATCTGGGTGCCTGGTCACAGAGGTATAGCCGGTAACGAACCGGCGGACGAGCTCGCCCGCTCCGCAGCCTCCACCATTTTTTTATGCCTAAGTTATCCCTTTTTTGGGAATAACCGTTGAAAGGGCTTGAATATCTTGAAGAATTTTTTGTAATGATTCCTTGTTCTTTCATTTCTCTAATTTGCTTTCTTACCTCTTTCACATGTTGAGGGAGATATCTATAAAATCTTGAATAATTTTGTTCATTAGATATCCTTCTAATTTCGTGCTGAATTTTCGCCGTAATAGTAAGCACATCTCCTTCTTTAAAAAATAACCTATCATATCGTATTATTATTTTGTTAATTTCATCATATTCCTCGTTAAATTATATTTAAATGATCGAGTTGTAAGTTTGGATATTACCATTTACTGTTTCAAATGAACAAATTTATTTTGTGGCAGAAGGCTTTTTTTTGGAAATTCACTGATTTCTTATTTAAAGTTGGTTGGCTAGTCTTCTGACTTTATACCTAAACCGACATCTTTCTGGAAGTCGTAATTTTTTTGAAGCATGGGTATGCATTTCAAAATAAATAATGTCCTTATCCGTAATGGTTGTAAAATGAATTGATTTTATCGCAATCTTTTTAAAATCATTTATACTTTCGTCAATTATACTGAGGGTAGTTTCTGTATTAATTAAAGCTAGTTCTGAAGAAAATGTTATTTACTTCCGAAGGCCCTGTCGCTTCGAACCTACTGCTTTCTATTGTGTCAACTTCCATCGGCTCAACCTGTCCTTGCCTAGGTCAGTTCAAACGATTTTGTTCTCAATATTGTTAGGGTTTACTGACATTTGGCGTTGCTCATTATGATTTTGATTTCTATTGAAAAAATTATTATTTCTAAATTATCCTGAATTGTGAGGCCGCCTTACTTGATTGGAATTATTTCTTTGATCATTACGCTCATAATTGTTGTTTGACCTGTCGTCAGTTGGTCGCTGTGAATATCTGAAAACGTTTTTGTTATGTATTTTTTCGCCCTTTATTTTATTATATTTTCTATGTGCTGTTCTGATGCAAAAATTCTTTTTGCTTCTCCTTGTATGTTGCTGATTTCTTCGTTTGGTATCGTCGTTAGTAGATACTCGACTTCTTTAAAAAACGAGTTCACTGTGATGTCCCCTGTTCCGGTCAATATGGGAATGTGCCTAATAATAGCACTGCACAAAAACAATCGTTATTATTATTTTCATTTGTGGTGTTTATTACTATTAATTAAAAGAACCACTGCGCAATTTGAAATTATTTATTATTTTTTAATGAGTTATATTCTGGAGGGTCCGGTTAAGGTTTTATCCTTGGCTACGGAATCGCAGAATTATTTAGGGTGTTATATAATTTTTGATTTTTTTTATTTGTCCGCGAGGGATTCTTTCCCCAGGATTCTACCGACTGCGTCAGTTTTATTTTGCGTCGTGACATAACGGTTTTTTTTTTAATAAGGGATACAAATTGTCATTAGCAGTGAATGTGGAAAACATACAGACTTTATTGAATACTATTTCTTTAAATGAAAGTTTACAATTTACAAAAAATGCTTGTTCAGTATTTAACATTAATTTGGTATTATCGAAGTTCACAATATTTATCAATACCAAGAATTGGTGCGTAAAATAATTTTGTTTTAGTCAATTTGTATAGTATACAATAATTTCAAGTGGCAGGAAATGTTCTCAAATTACATATGCATTGTATTAATATGTTTAAGCAGTGTTTGAAATTTAGTTTGTTTACAGAGTTTTATTTATTGTAGCTATGAATTCGTCTATATCACCAGCATTTTTGTAAGCGGCTATATGATTGACATTATCAGTAAGCTTGTGTTTTGGATTTGAATTGTAAGTATTTACATATGTATGTAACTCGCGCAATGTTTAATGCTTATACATTATTAATGAATTAATTCGTTTTGCATTTGATTTCTTACTAGTTTTAATTAATAATTTCCTTAAATGTATCGAAACATTCATAAAGGTAAGCATTATTATTGGTGTTTAATTTGTAAAACTAAAAGTTTCATTATTGCAGATAGACAGTCAACCACAGCCAAATTATTTTTGGTACATCATGCACCTTAATCGCTCCTCAAAATCCGTCGTATTTTGCCTACAGTTGCCTGCAGTCGCTCCATCACATTCGCCAAGTGTGGAGTAAAACACATCCTCTCACTCATGGTCAGTCCCAGATATTTGACTTGCGTCACATATCTGATGCTGACCCCGTTCATAGGGACAATCGGGGGACGAACCGGTGACAATCTGCCTTAAGAAGCATTGCAACCGTTTTTCCCCTCGATATGTTCACCCCCACACCTAAACCCAAGAATTAACGATCTCTAAGAGATCTCCTCCCGCCCGCTCTAGCTCAGACCTCGAGCGACCTTCAACCATTAGAAGAAGGTCGTCCACATACGCACAACACTTACAGAGGGCTCGAGCTGCCCAAGCAGAGTGTCCATCATAAGGTTCCAAATATATGGACCACAGATGGAACCCTACGGGCAGCCACGAACCACTCCAATCTCCACACTCCCATTCATGCCGACGAGAGAGGCCTTTCGGTCCGAAAAATAACTCCGCCCTTTGGTAATTTCCGGACAGCCAAGCTCCTCCAGCCGTTGCACCACTCGATCCCAGCTTAGGTAGTCAAACGCCCCCTTAAAGTCAACAAATATACATACTTGTTGACATTCTCCCTAACGACATTCTGAACATAAAACCACGCATCCTCTATACTGCGTCTTTTCTTGAACCCAAACTGCCTATCCGACCACATACCCCGCGTTAGCTCCTGAAGCCGTTCCACCATGACTCTTTCCAGCACTCTGCCAGCAATCTGCTCGTCAACCCCCAACTCCTCAAACTCACTAAGCGGTATACCGGATACCGCTTCCCTAACCGATAGTCCATATTGGTTCCAGTCAGTACCAGTGGTACGCCATCGCCGCGATGGACTCTCATAAGACAAGGGAAGGGATTGAGGGGTAACCATAATTTGAATCAAATATGGTCACTCAATAACTACGCAATCGTAGCGTGGATTATTCACAACTATTTCGGCGTTAGCTCTAAGGTCAGTGAAGACCTTAAAACCCCCAGGAAAACCCCGAACCACACCATTGGTGGCGTAGGGCTCTTGGAGTAGAGCAATACCGCACCCACCCTCAACCATGCAACCCACCAACTCACACGTCACGGCATAGGAGCCCTGACAGTTGAGCTAGATGATTCCACCCATCAGTGTCTGGCGAGGGCGCGCTCAACAATGCCACAATATATAGGGAATTCAACTGCAACGGACTCTTGAGTAAGATCGAGGAGATAGTTGCACTTATGAACCGGGAACGCGTATCGATAGCTGCGGGAAACCAAGCAAAACAGCCGCTCAGATCTTCTCAGTTGTGCTGGTTTCAAGGTCTTACGTAAGGATCGCGAGCGAGATAATGGTGGTGGTCTAGCCTTCATATTGCACAACACTGAGCAGTATCGTCTAATCGACATGGGCACATGTAATAGCTTACCCGATATTACCATGTCTAGTGGTGGTCTGATACTATGCTAACTCTCGCATCAGACCATCTACCCATAATTATCTCGATCGAGATACCTCCCATTTTGTTTCTGTGGACAACCGTAGCTTCGTTAACTTTAACAAAGCTAACTGGGTCGGCTTCACAGAATTTACAGAGAACACCTTCAACGCTCTACCCATTCCTACGGACGTATTTTTTGGCGAACGTCGATTTCGCAAGGTGGTCGCAGTAGCTACCGCTCGCTTCATCCCGGCTGGAAAAATTACGCCATGCCGATCCCGAGGATCTCGGAATAAGCGATCTCAATTTGGAGATTCGCTTTGGTCTACTGTCAAGGCATTGACCGAATTGAAGTTCAATTCAATGGTCATGCCTCTTCGGACCAGAAGAAGTGCGCTAGCGTTCAACCTGTCGCTGACCACTCTTCAAATACCCGATGTGTGGAAAATCGGAAGAGTGTTTCCACTACTGAAATCATAAAGGCTAATATAGCTCGTGGCCTCAACCAAAAACCACCCTGCGAGAGAACGCCTCTCGTAGCGTTGGACTTGTCAAAAGCTTTTGACACTGTCAATCACACAACGCTACTGCAGGACATCGAATAAACTACGATCTCTCCAGAGACTGAAGAGGTGGACCTGTGTGGTCGTCAATCATACATACTATTTCGAGGAGAAAAATTTAAACTGAGAAGAATAAAACAGGGGGTTCCGCAGGTTGGTGTTCTCTCCCCGTTACTGTTTAACATCAACATCTAGAAACACCCACAGCCACAAGAGGGAGTCTCCATAACCTCGTACGCTGATGATTACACGATACTGACGTCGGGCAACGGAATCGATGGCATGCGTTCAAAGGTGAACAGCTATCTCTCCGACCTTTCTTGTTTCTTCTCTGCACGGAGCCTAACACTCTCCCCCACCAAATCCACAGAGGGCGTCAAGATTCTGACCGTCAATAACCCTAAGATTTTAGGTATAACAGTTGAAAGTCTATGCATCTTCACTGCGCGATTATCGCCAAGGTACAGAGACGCAAAAAATCCTCAAGTCGCTAGCCAGCAGCACATGGGGAAAAGACAAGGAAATGTTGTTGGTAACGTAGAAGGCCGATTGCCGGTCCTCAACTACGCCTCAACAAAATGATCGCCTGGATGGAGTGGAACTTAGATGAAGAAGCTACAGACCTGCCAGAACACTGCACTCCAGACCACGACAGGATGCCTCTTGATGTCTTCCATCGAACATCTACATAGTGAATCGCTTATGCTTCCAAGAGGTCATTCCTCAATTACGTCGACGAACAATACGCCGACCGGATTTTGAAGTTAACTAACATCCGACAGGTACTGACCGCCATTCACAGTCGAGCTATCAACACCTTCACTGACTGCCTTCCAGTGAATGGTGTTCTTGTAGTCAAATCACAACCTATTACAGACGAAGAGCTCGAATTGCCGAGAGAAACGCGAGTGACCCTTGCGCAGCTTCATTCTGGATATTGTAACAGGATAAACTTCTACTTGTCCAGAATAGACCCCGACATATCCAACATATGTATGTCCTGCGTGCAACGAGTTTCCGCAAGACACTGGCCACATCTTTGGTTGCGCCGCCAAACCCACTCATCTGACACCCTTTTCCCTTTGATCCGACCGCGTCGAAACGGGGCCTCCCGTTAGATGACGTCGACGACAACTTAAGTAACCCTCACCACCCTAACGGGGATAAGATACTCCGTTAAAACAACAACAACAGCAGGGGCAGTGAGCCTCTTCACGAATGGGTTACAGCTTGAGGGGAAGGTTGGTGGAGGGGTCTACTATTGAGAACTCTCCATCAACTACAGTTTCAGACTTCCTTCCATTCAGACAGCAGAGCGTTGATACTAGCCTCGAAATCATTTACAGTGTGTTCAGGGCTGATGGAAGACTATGTACATAACCTTGCTATCAATAGCATCGATTGCTTTCGTGATAAGACTGGTATGGGTTCCAGGCTTCAGCAGAATCGTAGGAAACTGTAAAAGCTGATGAGCTAGCAAGGAAAGGCACCCTAGAGCCGTTATCGGTAGAATGGAAGCGGATCAGTGCTGCCTCATCTTCTTGCGGTCTACTAAATTATTAAATAGCTGGGCTTAGCGGAAGCTTGGTCAGCGCTGGGACACGATCGGTACATGCGTTGTCGCAAAAAAAGCTTTTGCCCAAGAGCGATGACAAAAGATCAGCTGATCTCTTTTCCCTCAGGAAGGTTAGCCTCTCCCTTGTAGTGGGGCTTTTAGCGGGCTATTGTCTCATTGGCGTCCACGCAGTAAAGCTGGGAGTCCTACCGGACGCTGGCTGCCGAAGCTGTATGGAAGAAGATGAGGTGGAAACAACTCAACACTTCCTTCTTGACTATCCCGCGTTTGGGCGCTCAAGACTTAAGTACTTGGGTGCGCATACCTTTGGACATCGCACCGAGCTGGCAGGAATGGAAATTAAAACCCTGTGCAAGTTTGTATTGGCCACTAAGCGTTTTGCAAATTTATAGTACAGGAGTTCTTCATTTATATGGCATCACAAAGGACTACACATAGCAGTCCACATGCGATCTTTTTGACCAGCTATCTGACCTAACCTGTTCACAATGAGTGTGCTAAGTGATTTTTAAATTAATAAATTTAAGTAAAAAATAACAAAATAAAAATGAAATGTGAACTTATTTTAATGTTTAGAGTGTATATTTAAATATACAAAATGAAAAAAGTGAAAAAATTTAGTGAAACATTGAAAAATACTATGTTTTTTTGATACAATTTTTTAAATTTTCAATCGAGAATATTTTAAAAAAATATAACATAATAAAGTAATCGGAAGTGTGTCATGTGGTAAGTTAGAAAGACACAGCATGCCATAATTACAATTGGATAGAGCCAGAAAACCATTGGCGATGTGTTACTTTTTTCCCACTCTCTGAAGAAAAGTTCTTTCTTTCTTTTTAGCTTTAATGTCTGTTAAAGTATGCTATCAAATACCCGTTTTTGTAGCGGTAGAAAATATATCTGAAGTAATTTCGAGGCATGGTGCCGAATTGACAGTCCGTGACTGAATAAAAGTCCGGACCCGTTCCAGTTACTTAAACCCGTCTGTCGTAGGAACAGATACGCAGCTTGCAGGGTAGTTTCATGTGTATGAATGTGGCCAACAGCAATAAGAATTCCGTTCACAGGACGATCGGGTTAACGTAAATGGAATAAAACAGTATGTTGTGACTGGCAAACAACAACGTTACTTTAAATTATTTGGGAAAGAGCTTTCTAGCACAAAAACGAGAGAAATGAAAGGCGAAATGAGAATTCTTGGCACTCCCTTTCTATACTCTTGCAACTAGTTGCTACAGAGTATATAGATATAGGGTTATATATATATAAATGATCAGGGTGACGATGAAAGTTGAAATCCGGTAGACTGTCCGTCCGTACGTGCAAGCTGTAACTTGAGTAAAAATTGAGATATGAAACTTGGTATGCAGGTTTACTATTACAAAAAAGTTCGAGTTCGTAGATGGGCGTAATCGGACCACTGCCACCCCCACAAATCGCCATTAACCGAAAACCATAACGAAGCACTAAATTAAGATATAAAACTCATATTTGGCACAGGGGATCGCAGTAGTCTGGATCTGCTGTGGGGAAAGAATTTTGAAACAGTGGATCTGGTCCCTCTAATAAGTTTTATGTATAAATCTCCTAAAAAACTAAAGCTATAAAAACCAAATTCGCCCAGCACAAGTACTATATTAACCCCTACCTAAAGTGCGAAAATGGTTGAAATCGGATGAAAACCCCCATTCACTGCCCATATAACGGTACTGTTCAAAACTACTAAAAGCGCGATATATCAATAACTACCGCTGGAATGCTATGACAAGGCCTTATGGGGGCCGGGGTAAAAATTAGAAGATGGGCGTGGCATATCCTATTTTTTGGTGAAATCTCATATCTCGAGACCCGACTGACCGATTTTGATATGTGGTATTTTTTCATATTTCTATGTCAGATTGTAAAAAAATGCCACCTTATGTTCAATATTTGTTCAAATCTAACAAAAACTATTCAAGCCCCTAAGTACCGAATATTTGGTTCCCAGTACCTAAAGTTCACTTTTTATCGAAAATATCGGTCAATGTGTAAGATATATAATTGAAATTCAGGGATAGTTTTTCTCTGACAATGGTATGTCTGTATGTTAAAAAATGGCTTGAATCAGGTCAATAATTCCCTGAGCCCCCATATACCTAATATAAAGATTTCCGAAGTTCCGGGTGTTTTGTGTAAATAAGATAGCGTGTTTTACTCATAACAGTGTATTTTTGTGCCTAAAATAGATAAATTTGACCTCACGCTTATTTAACTAATATCAGGATTTTCGAACCGGCTGACTTTACTTTATATTATTGGTTTTACACCTTAAAGTATGTATTTCCCTGGCTTTGATTCTTGCAAGTTGCAAGAGTATAAAATGTTCGGTTGCACCCGAACTTAGCCCTTCCTTATTTGTTTAATATTAAAAAAAACTGCTTTTGCGAGTACACTGTTCTGTATAAATTCAGAACATAAGCAAATTTCAATCGATAAATGCAATATAGAATGTTTCTTGTTTTTATATAACACAATTAAGCACAAGAACATACATACATATGTACTCGATATGTTTGAATACAAAAAATCATACATACATACATAAAAGTACTTGTTCATTACTTCGGACTTTTTCGGTAATGCTAGCAACATTGCGCAATTTTTACTGCTGATTTTATGCTGGCTGATACTTTACTGACGAGTGAGATAGCCAAAAATATTATATCAATATCTGTTCGAAAGGTGCAAAAAAAAAAAACGTACAAAAAAATATTTTATTATCTTTAAAATCAATTATTCGGTGCCGCAAGTATTTAGTGCAATTGGCGTAATCTCAATGATATATGTATATCATCTAAAATTAAATCCACAATTGTAATAAGTAAATAATGTTAAAATTATGCAATGACATTCAAGCTAGCCTAGTTGGTTTGGCAAGTTTTGCGCTTTCTTTGGCAGATTTTTTTAACTTTGAATTTTGATATATTAGATGCTGCGCAATTTGCATTACCGAAAAACGCCCTTCATGGTACCAAAATATAAAACATCGTATACTCACTTTGTTCCTCACGTATTGTACGGCAACGAGCTCCTAAGTAATTTCGTAAATTAACTGCATGTATTGCAGCACAAGCGCGCTTGTCAAGTGTTGCTTCATTACCAATCCAAAAATAGATTTTCCATGCTAATTGTCCTAATTCATCAAAATAAGTTTTAAGTACTATATAACAATCTCCTTCATAAAATTTTCCATGAGCTACTTCTTCAATTTTGTTTGGTAAAAAGTTTTCTATTTCCCATATGGTTAGGCCAGGAAACTGGCCGTCTTCTTTTTCAAAGAATTTTGAATAATCCAAATGCGGCTTTTCCAACGATTCATCCCAACGCTTTGGCTTTAGCGATTCAGGTTGTAAGTTTTCAAATGAATTTTTGGATTCATCTTTATCTTTGGCTATGTCTTTCATACCTTTTAATATTTTAGCAGAATCCTGTTCAGAATCGGCCCGAGGACCGCGACGAAGTCGTATTTTGCGTGCAGTGGAATCTTTAGCTCCAGATCCAGTCGGCATTGAAGTAGGGGCTGCAGCACCAGCAAGTAACAATTGAGTTTGCAATGAAAAATCAATGTTATAAAACTCTATACCAGCCCCTTTAACAGCTTCGCACGGTTTTGGTGGCATAATTAAATCAGGGTTATTTCGTAAATCCAGCTGATCTAAACCTTCAAGCAAATGAATGGCGTCTGGCAACGTTATGAGCTTATTAGAACTTAAATTTAGCTTTTTTAACGCCCCGCAACGACATAAGCCTTCCGGTATCATCTCCAAAACATTATTAGAAGCAGAAAATACCTCCAGGGAACATAATTTACCTATGCCAGAAGGAATTCCATCAAAATCCAAACGATTATCGTTTATAAACAGACGACGAAGATACGTTAATTTACATATAGACGCTGGTAGCGCAGTTAATTGATTCCGTGATAAGTTAAGTATTTCAAGCTTTTGCCACAACTCAATACTACAGCTTAATTCAGAAATGAGATTGTCACTAAGATTAACGCGTTTCAAATTTGGCAAATTATATACACAATCTGGTATTTTTGGTAACATATTTTTTGAGATATCTAATTCAGATAAATTTGACAAACTATCCAACGTAGTGGGGAAGTTTAATAAAGTACGTTGTGTGTTTCTCATGTTTAAATTTTCCAGATTTTGAAGAGAGGGTAATTGCCGAAGCTGAAACAATTCTAAAGGATTATTCGATAAATTTAAAGTTTGTAAATTCGCGAGTCGACGTGTTTGCGGAGGCAATGTTTCTAAACGATTGTTTGAAAGATCAAGAAAAAGTAAATCAGTTAAATTAATGAACAAAGCTGTGGGAATGGATTCTATTTGATTATTGCTTAAATTCAATACTAAAAGACTTTTAGCACGTTCTAATCCTTCAGGAACTTCTTTAAGCTTATTATGTGATAAGTCCAAAGTCGTTAACTCATCTAAACGGAAAAGTTCAGGAGGAATTCCGCTATTTTTAATTTGATTGTGTCGAAGGTTTAACGAGCGTAAGCAAGGCAGTCCTGTTAACTCTCCAAATAGCTTTTCCAATTCATTACTTTTCAAAGACAGATGTTCTAGTTTAAATAAGTTTCCAAGTTCTTCAGGTATTTCATGAAGATTAGTGTTGTCTAACGTTAGCCATTGTACCCTATTCATCTCTTTAATAGCAACCGGAAACTTAGAGTTCTGCATATGGATATAAAAAAAGAGTGATTTATTTGTATATACTTATATTTCCTTTTTTTATATGGAGTCTATATTTAATAGATAGAGACTTACACTGAAATCATTTTTGGAAAAGTCAACGCCACGGACAAATGGCAAAACTCCAGTGGACATATTCCCTTATATTCCTTTACAATTATATTTCAGACTACACTTTCAACAGTAGGTAAACTAATACAAAATCCCAGTTTCTGTTAATAATGATAGATTTATCGATAAAAAATATTATTTTTATTACAATAATATCGATTAATATAGTATTTTTTATCGATTTAGCAAAATATCAAGATCACCCGTAACAGGGCATCTCGACAGGCAAAAATTTACAGCCCTATTCTGAAAAAACCTCTCAACTGAGTTGAGAGGAAAAATTTGAGAGATTTCTTGTGAGGCATATTTTGTGAGGCTATTCTTGCTCAAACCTCATAAGAAAAAAGCTTAAAAAAGTCACCACGTGAGGTAAAAAGCTTTTATCTGTCAAACTGCAGTTTTAAGAAAAATAAGCAAACAAAAAAGTACACAACAATGGATAATCAGCATATGTAAGTAATTTTGCAGATTTTAAATAATATGTATACAATAATTTCATATATTCCTAGGCGAACAAAAACGGAAAGGACAACTCAGGAGCAGCTGCAACATTTGATGCTACGTTAGTTTGGAATTTCGCATTGAAATGATGCTTATTGGAATTGTGTTGAAGTGTGTTAATAATAAAATTTTACTTGAATTTTAGGTGAATGTGCCGAAACAGCGACGCACCTTTTGCAAGAAGTGCAAGTGCCACAAGCCACACAAGGTGACACAATACAAGAAGTCGAAGGAGCGTAAAGGTGCTCAGGGCAGACGTCGTTACGACAGACAGGTTTCGGTGGTCAAACCAAGCCTATCTTCAGAAAGAAGGTGCGAATTTGCAAGCGATATGCTGCTATTTATTTGCATATTTGTAGAACTAAATTGCCGTTGAATCGAGAAAAGATACTATAAGGCTCTTTGGTGGGATAGATCTAGGCAATATTATTGTTGAATGCTGAAAACTTTACAAACTGCAATTGTACGCTACTGTCAGTTGCTCAGTTGGAACATTCATACAAAATTATACATTTGTACAATTGTATATATATTTTTTATGGTATTTATACCTTTTACTAATAATTATTTATTTTCGAATTTCAGGCTAAGACCACCAAAAAGATTGTGTTGCGTATGGAGTGCACCGAATGCAAGTCCCGCAAGCAGACACCACTGAAGCGTTGCAAACATTTCGAGTTGGGAGGTGACAAAAAGAGGAAGGGACAGATGATTCAGTTCTTAATCACTCGCCCCTATTCCAAGTCACCATCTGCTTTTTTGTTTCGCGTTTCGCTGTTTTTTACCAATGTAAAACTTGGGTATGGAATACTCTTTGGAAAAGCATTTTTAACAAGTTATTTGTGAAAAAGTATAATTTAAAACAATGTTTTTTAGTTAAACATTGAATTAAAAGATAAATCAAACAAAGTTACAGTTCGTCTTTTATTTTACTTAAGTTATTTTCATGTATTTTTTTTTATACATTTTTCATAATATCACATAAATGGTGGATGCAAGCAGTTCGTCCAAAGATTTCACTTTTGCTTTGTCCTACCGTTTCGACAATCGGTATTTGTGTATTTTCAAAATACGCATTTAAACCGCACTCATTCTGTTACACTATCTGCTTGATCCTTGATATAGGCTATAAAACGGATATAATCATTCAATAACAAAATTCTCAATTTTTTAAAAAATGTAAAATATTGATTTAAAACAAAACAAACACAGATGTTTTCTATTATGATATCTGCTTTCACACGTCACAGATATTTGTGATAATAGTGAGCATTTGAGCTTTTGAATTTTCGCCAGAATAAGGTAACCCTCACTATAGTGAGAAACATCACTGTAGTGAGGTTGGTGACTTTTGCGAGGGCATGAGAATAGGACTGTTAGTATATATGTACTAACTGTTTGGCTGTGCGTACTGCCTGTGGAGACTCCATATTGCTAGTGGCATACCGGGGCATCTCGACAGGCAAAAATTTATGGCATACTAACTGTCAAATCTATTGCCATTGCCATTGCCAAATCTGTATGTGAGCATTTGGTATCATAACATAACTCATATTTTTGGACTACTATATAATAATTGGGGCATACATTTTATATAACAATTAATATAATAAATTTAATATGAGCAATGATATTTGGAATTATGCTTGTATAAGTTTATTAAATTTAAGACTTAATGGGATATGTTGTCTCTTCGAAATTTTCATAGAAATGAAAACTGCGCTGTCAAACTGCTGAAGTGACAGCTTATTGCTTTCAATATATGGCATACTAATTAGTATTCCATATATTGCTTTCCATAAGCAATATAGAGTCTCCACAGGCAATAGGCAGGACAATACAGTTAGTATAACATAAATTTTATCCTGTCGAGAAGCTCCGTAATATTTAGTTTTTCATATATTGAAACCAATGAACTGTCACTTCAGCAGTTTGACAAATTAGTTTTCATTTCTATGCAAGTTTCGAAGAGGCAACACATCCCATTTACACATATACCGACTCCAGTTTCATTTCGGTAATATTAAATTTAGTAGAGTGAGTATTAAGACGATTGTGTTAAATTATAAATATAAAGTACATTTTCAAAATAATTTAAAACATTTTTCCAAAATATTAATATTTGGTTTAATATTGTTAATTTGCAGAAAAATTATACAAAATAACGAACGAGCAAGTATTAAATTTAATAAACTTAGACAAGCATAAATCAAGTTATCATTGCCCATATTAAATTTATTATTTTAATTGGTATATAAAATTTATGCTATAATTATTATAGTCCCAAAATATAAAATCTTTTTTTTTTAAGAAATATATTTGTAGGAAAAAGTATATTCCTCCTTTTTTTTATTTTCCACATACATATACATTTAATTGGTATATACAATTTATGCTATAATTTTTATAGTCCGAAAATATAAAATCTTTTTTTTTCAAGAAATACGTTTGCAGGAATATGTATATACAGCCATGGACACATAAATAGCACACTTGATTGATTGATTCATTGATTAATATGAGGAATGCACCGTGACCTTTGGTCTATTGTGCCCTCTCCTAACTCACATAGACTCACCCAGCCCCAGCGAATCGGTGAAGTTCAATAGACTTCTGGGCGCTAGTGAGGCTATGCGATCCCTATCCGGAAACATTGATCCGGGGGCCTTAGTCCTGCGTCTACAGACTGCTGTGCAGTCGATCAGCAGGTGCTCCGGGATTTCAGGCTCCAAGTCGCAGAACCGGCAGTTAATGCAAGAGGATAGGCCCAGGTTGTACAGGTGCCTATTCAACTTGCAGTGGCCGGTATACCATGCGACCAGTAGCCGGAGTTTGTTCCTGGGGAGGTTTATTATAACCTTGAATCTGCTTAGATTGTATCCTCCCATTAGCAGCTTGGCATGTCGCATATCACGCGTTTGCCGCCAATGCTCCTCTCTGCCCACTCCTTCTTCCCTGCGAAGTAGCTCCTTTATGGTATGTGGACATACCCCAATAAAGGGTTCTGATCCCACCATCTTGGTGGAGGTTGCGGAGCGGGCTAGCTCATCCGCCAGTTCATTACCGGCTATACCTCTGTGACCAGGCACCCAGATTAGGTGTACCTTGTTACGTTCTGCAAGGCTGTTCAGCCTCTCCCTGCACTCCTGCACTAATAGCGATCTGATTTCGGAAGAAAAGATCGCTTTTAGCGCCGCTTGACTATCGCTGAGAATGGCAACTCTCTCATTGCGATAGTTGCGATGGAGGTTTATTTCTATACACCGACTTATGGCAAAAACTTCTGCCTGGAAAATGCTTGGGAACTCTCCCATGGGTATGGAGAGCTTAGTGCGTAGGCCCGCGATCCCCGCACCGATTCCCTCCGACATTTTAGAGTTGTCGGTGTACCACCTTAGCGTGCTATTCCTCAGCATCAGTTCGAGATTGGAATCATTCCACTCGTCTTTGCTGCCGAGGGTGACCTTAAACTTCTTCTTGAAGTTAACCTTTTTTGGTAGTGCTGTCCCTCGGGAGGAGGGCTGATGGTACATCGCCACTTATCTTTTCCATCCTGTGGGACGAGATTACCTTACCTTTGCCCCACCCCTCTGCCGTTATTTGCAGAATTGTGTGCTTGGCTACCTGACCTATGACCAAATGAAGCGGAGTAAGCTCCGTCAGAACCTCCAGTGCTGCCGTTGGACAGGTGCGCATTGCGCCCGTCATGCAGACACAGGCTAACCGCTGCAGCTTCGATAGCTTGGTCTTAACCGAAGTCTGCGACGCTATTGAGGCCCAGGCCACCGCCCCGTATGTGATTATTGGTCGCACTATCATGGTGTACAACCACCTGAGGATCCTTGGCTTACAGCCCCAGGACTTTCCCGCCAGCCCGTTGCACACCATTAAAGCTTTTGTTGCCTTGACCAGGGTCAGGTTTACATGCTGATTCCACCGCAAAGTAGAATCTAGCATCAAACCTAGGTATTTGACACTGCCGGTCATTCCTATCTCTCTGCCCCCAAGTGTAAGATTCCTGAGACCGGGTAAGGATCTGCGTCTCGTAAACGGGACTACGGTCGTCTTGGAGGGATTGATGTTTAATTCAACCTCTTTACACCACGTCTTCTCCAGGCTTAGACCTCTTTGCATTAGGTCACAGAGAGTGTCTTCGTATTTGCCTCTTGCTATAATTACAATGTCGTCCGCATACCCTTGGCAGCGGATCCCATTGTTCGTTAGCAGTACTAACAGGTCGTCTACAACTAGACTCCATAGCAGGGGTGATAACACACCTCCCTGTGGGCAGCCTCTTGTTGTGCCAAGACGAATCCTCTTTTCACCTACTGTGGTCACAGCAACTCTGGTAAGCAATACAGATTCAATCCATCTGCGCACCGGTGCTGCCACATTCCTTTTCTCCAGTGCCTTGGCTACACTTTTATGAGACGTGTTGTCAAAGGCACCTTCGATGTCCAAGAACGCGCAAAGCATCACCTCTCCATGCTCCAGTGAACTCTCTATTTCAGAGGTTATCTGGTACAGAGCAGTGTTAGTGGATCTACCCGCTCTGTAGGCGTGCTGAGCCGCATGCAGGGGTGCTCTCTTCAGCACTGTCGACCTTGTTTCATGCTCCACGATCTTCTCCATGGTTTTTAGTAGGAAGGACGTTAGACTGATTGGCCTAAAGGATTTCGCCAATGAGTAGTCCTTCCTACCCACCTTGGGTAGAGTGCCGTTGCTGCCTCTCCCGGAAAGTATGCTGAGGCCAGGACGAAGTCTTTGCCCTCAGTATCCCGGGCCTGCACCGCCACCAAGTCCTGTGTCAGAAACTCTGTAATGCAAAAGAAATCAATTTTGCTTCTGACAACTATGCACGTCCTAGGCCTCTCGCTAGAGAGGTCCCAGATTACCTTATTTGCCTCCATCTTGAGGCCCTTTATCTCTCCCTAATAGACCCAAGACTCTTGGGTCAGCAGTGTGCCCAGTTTCTCCGCAGTGAACCTGCTTGTAATGACAGCTGAGGCTGCCGCCGCATGATGCAGGTTCACTTGGGCAATTTCCATGATGTCGGCCATCATAGAATGGGCTCGAGGAGAGACAGATCCTCTACCCCGCCGACAACCGCTCTGCTGTCCATTGGGCCTCCTAGTCCGTCTAGGAGCTCCTGCGTTGAGGGTAGCTCCATGTTCCGGCCATCTGCGGGGATGTTGCTGGCCCTGCCTGTCCGGACTTGCTCCCGCAGGGCTGCTCCGACAACTCGCCCCCCTCCATTCTAGTTTCCTCCGGGGCGGACTCCGGCACTGCCTGGTTATCGACGCCCCTGTCCTGTAGAGTCGCAGGCGTTTTAGCTTCCTTGCTCGCGGTGTCAGAAGGCTTGTAGGGCCGCATGACGACCGTGCTATACCTGTAGAACAGGCGGAAGCTCGCTCCCCGGACATACTTTTACGACTCGTCGTTGATGTATAGGTGTAACCTCCATCCCTCAATGTCGCCTAGCTTCTCCTTCTTGCTGCCTGTAACACACCAGGACGAGATACTTAGTCCCCGGTTCTGGTTCCTCACCAGGTTCAAGGCGTGATCGTAGGTTCTGTCCCCGCTCCGAGGGAGGAACATCGTCATGCTGTGCATGATTGGCACATCTTCCACCCTCTTCACGCAGAGGACAGGGCCCGTCCAGCTTCCCAGCCTTGGAGCGTGCTCCCTCAGCCAGTCGGCGGACAACTCGTCCAGGCAGTCCACCTGCATCATACCTCCCCTGAAGTCGATGCCCAGGAAGGACGCCGTGTAGTCCTCTCCTTTGGACGCCTCGTCCATCAGGATGTCTTGAAGCACGGTGAGCTCATCCGGTTTCAGCGACTCCGCCGGGTAACTGAAAGGCAGAACAGCCATGCGGACGCCTCTGACAGCATCCGCATATCTGCGCCGCCACTCCTCCACCCGGTGAGGAGCCGATTCAGATGGTTGGCCCCCGGCTGCCTTAGTATCTATGCGGTTGCTGTTACCGCTGCCTTGCGCGCGAGCTGGCACGTTGCTGTCGTTTCCCTTTGCCGGAGACGCGTTGTTTCCTTGGCTCTTGCTCCTCGCTAGAGCCTCCGCTGCCTCCGGGGTTTTCCCATCACGAAGGTGCCGTAGGTACCACTTCATGGTGGAACCACTCATGCCTTTCCTGTGAGGGTCGTCGCACCCGCCGGGTTGGCCAGCTTCTGGGAGGGGGCGTTGCCCACCTCTTCTGCGCCTTCTCCTCCTTCTCCCTCTTGCACCGTCAGGCTCTGCCTGATGCGAGTCGCTCGAGGCCGACCCACTACACCTGCCGGCGGGGGTCTTGGTGACCTTAGTTTCTGCTGCAGCGGCACCAGGCGTTAGCACCAGGTGAGCTCCGCTGCAAGAGGGCACGTCGTCTTTGAAGTCGCGTAAAGGACTGGTGGGGGATCTTCGGAACATAATACGTCTTATTTGAGACGTTCGACTGGAAATATACGTCTTCCATGCATGTGGTGGTTTTTCCAACCAGGCTAGTACAAATTTCGGAATCGGACCACATATATACATAGTTTGCATTTTGTCATGTTTAAATGCATTTGCACCATGGCTACTAATTTGGAAAGTAGTAGTGCGCCACATAACTCAAGTCGTGGGAGACTTCTAGTTTTCAAAGGTGCCACCATTGCTTTTGCTAATAAGTGGCTTGTGGTCGTGGTGTCGCTTTGTGTGCGCACATAGATAGTAGCGCAGTATGCCTTTTCAGAGGCGTCACAGAAGCCATGTAATTCGACTTTGTGATCGGGGGAGTAATTTACTCATCGCGGAATTTGAATCTGAGAAATATCATTCAGATTGTTTGCAAACTGGGACCATTTTTCTAAGCGAAGAGGTTTCCGTTGTTCGTCCCAGTCGGTTTCGTCAAGCCATAATTCCTGTATTAAGATTTTCGCTTGGATCATAATTGGCGAAAACCATCCTGCGGGGTCGAAAAGTTTTGCCACCGAGGATAAAATCTGTCTTTTTGTGATGGCTGATAATGCGGATATCGACTCAGTCGTGTATGAGAACTGGTCCGATATCGCATTCCATTGGATGCCTAGTGTTTTGTTGTACTTTCCTTTTCGAATATAAGGAAATTAGTGTCCAACAAATTTTCGTTTGGAATATTTTTGGTTATATTTGGGTGATTTGCCGTAATCTTTTTTAATGGAAACCCTGCGGAGTTGAGGGCTTTTATTACCTGTGATAAGGCCTCGTATGCTTGTGGAAGAGTGTGACTTCCAGACAGAATATCGTCTACATACGTTTGAGTTTTCAACACTTCAGTTGCCAGAGGAAATTCTAACTTTGTGTTGTCTGCCAATTCGTGGAGTGTTCGAATGGCTAGATATGGTGCACAGTTAACGCCAAATGTAACTGTTTTTAGTTTGAAGTCGCGTAAAGGACTGGTGGGGGATCTTCGGAACATAATACGTTGAAAATCTTGGTCGTCTTTATGTACGACTATTTGCCGATACATTTTTTCAACGTCCCCATTGAATACGTGTTTGAATATTCGCCAGTTTAATATCAGAAGCATTAAATCTGGTTGGGGTGTGGGTCCCGTAAATAGGATATCATTTAGGGAATTCCCCATACTAGTGGTTTTCGAGGCATTAAAGACAACTATTACTGTTGTTGTTTTTTTGTCTGGCTTTACTACTGCGTGATGTGGCAGGTAAAAGGAGTAGTATTTGCCGTTGACAACTTTCTCCCCTTGGTTTACTTCCTCCATATGATCTAAATGGAGGTATTCTTTTAACACACCATCATATTCAGATTTTAGTTCACCTTTTTTAAGTAGGTTTCTTTCCATACTTAAAAACTGCTGTATTGCAGAGGTGCGAGAGTGACCTAAGGCGAGTGTGTTAGGAAATTGTTGCTTAAGTGGTAGTCGTACGACGTACCGACCATTTTCTGATCTAGCAGTTGTGGCTTTGTAAAAATCCTCACAATACTGATATTCAGGGGTTGTGACTGATATGGGGGGAGTTCTTCTAATTCCCAAAACTTTATCAATTATGAATTGAGGTACGCGTTTGAGACTTCCTCAACTTGAGTTGTCATTGTGGTGACTGGTTCCGCAACTAGTCCGCTTAGGACCCATCCGAAAATGGTATTTTGCGCCAGAAGTGTTTTGGTAATTTTCTCAATACCTTCGAGAATAATTTGTGGTATGAGATCGCTGCCTAATAGGAGATCTATTTGAGCGGGGGTGTTGCAGTTTGGGTCTGCTAGCTTTAGGTGTGAAACCTTTTGCCAATGCTTGCTATTTATATGATAGCTTGGTAGCATGTTGGTTAATTGCGGTAAGACAATAGCTTCTGCTTGTATGCGCTTATCCGCTTTGGGGGAAAAAAGGGTAATGGGACAGATTTTATTTGAACAACTCTTCCGCCCATTCCCGTGATTTCAAAGTTGGCCAGTTTTGTTGGTAACTTTAGCCTGTTTTGTGCCCTAGACGCTATAAATGATCGTTGTGATCCTTGGTCTATTAAGGCTCTGAGTTTAAACAGTTTTCCTCGGTGTTCGGTGGATACAACTGCTGTGGGTAACAGTACCCTACTGTGATTTTCGCTATGTAGCGTTTGGGTTTTCATCGCCTTTGAGCAGCATGGTGCTTCTTGGCAGTTTTCAGAATTTGTTGTGGCAACTAATCCTGTTGCCCGTTTTACGTTTGCATTGTTTGGGGGTGAGCTGGAAAAATTGGTTATATGTAACATAGAGTGATGTCTTTTATGGCAATAAACGCAATTAAATTTGCTTTCGCAATCTTTAAGTGTAAGCGTTCGGCACTTTAAGGTGAATGCCTGAACTTGCCTCTTGGGCTTGGCTTAATAGCTTTTGTTGATCAGAAATCATTGCCTTTGTGTCTTCGAACTGGTCTGGGCAGTGTTCATACTTGGAGTATGCCGAGGATTTAAAATTTTCCGGTAGATCTGAGTCGTCAGATTCTACGATTGCGTCATATGCCGCTTGGAGACGTGTCCAGAAGTTGTCTAAATTGTTTTTCTTGATTTCTACTACCGATTCAGAATTGTCTTGAATCGGTGAAGATGAAAATCGAGTGCAGTATCGTATCAAACTGTCACTCTCGGCAATGAATTTTGTATAAGAAATATCTTTACCCCTCTTTAGTTTTGTAGCACCTTGCTTTGAGCGTGTAGCTTCTGCCGGTGTACATGGACTTTTTTCTTCTGAAATCATCTTTGGAACTTTTAGCAACTGAGTTGTTTTAGATTCCTTTGAGTCTGAGCTCATTTAAAAGATGTATAGAATGAATCAAAACGTCTAAGTGAAAACTAGGCTTGTAGATACAATTTTGAGTAGAAGACTCTTTGTAAGTAAGAGTTTCAAGAAAATCAATAAAAACAATGGCTTTTTAATAAACCGAGATTTCAAAATATTTTCGTATATATGTATGTATATGATTGGCCGAGAACTCTTTTTAGTAAATAAGAGTTATCAACGAAATTGATGTAGAAATAAAACGTATTTGATAGTAATCGCGAACTCTTTAAAGTTAATAAGAGTTTTAAAATGAAATAAAGAATTAATCACTTACATTTGATTTAATTATTATTATTATTATTTTTTTTTAATGGCCGGAAATTATTTTAACTATTTTATTTTCCTGTGTATATTTCTTTTATATATGCTTTATGTCCAAATGTCCCATAGGGTATACCTATAGGTGGATATTTTATTTATTATGTGCTAATGAGCGCTCGTATTAGAGATCACTGCACTTTGTACATATGCATGTATGTACATATGTATGTATTACGCTTTTGTTTTTTACACAATCCTGCTTGTTTTTGTTGATAAAAAATCAAGGGGTATTGCGGGAAATATGCCAATATGGACTTTGAATATATTTTATACGCAATCTTGCTTGGTTTTGTTAGACAAAAACCAAAGGGTATCGCGGAATATATGCCAATGTGGACTTTGAAGCAGTGAGCGTATCTACATATGCGACAATACTTATGTATGTACAAATTTTGTATTTTATAAAAATCCTTTTTGTTATATTTATTGCTATATAATTTGTATCCAATGTCGATTGGGTATTTGTCCAGTATATTTTGTTTATATTTATATGCGCCCGTATGTGCATATATACATATATATATACGCGTGTATATATATGTATAAATGTTTGTACGAAACACACCGAAAAGAGAATTAACCGACCGCAGGTAATTTTCTCAAGTTCACTCGTTTTTCTATATGGGACCTGGTCTACGGAAAGGGGGCTTAGATGTCAAAAAATCAATTTTCACTTTTTAGTTGATTCGGATGGAAGATAAGATGCTTTTTCACGTGATAGCATCCAAAAAGTCATAACTAGTTTGAAAGTTCCCAAAAATGTAGAGAAAGAAGAGTAAAAATACGAAAAAATATAATTTTTTTGTAACGAACAAAATACATTGAATTATAATAAAGACATGATTATACACTAGAAAAACGTATTATGGGCCAAAAATAATAATGCTGAGTAGTTTATGTATTTTTCTTTGTTGTCTTATCTTATCTTAATCTTAACAAAAGTTTGTTCGGTATCATCTTCTGCCTGAGATACACATACTTCGTCTTCATCATAATCGCTCTCTTCATTGTTTTCATCATCCTTTTCATGGAAATATTGTCCGTATACGGCACTGAACTCCTCATCAACACTCATGTTTCATTTCATGCGAAATGCGAAGACGATAATCAACAGAAACACTTACACAAATGTGATAACAGAACATCCGGAAAGAGAGACGAATGAAAACAAGACAACAGCAGCTGCGCGGTTTAGAGTAAAGTTCAATTCTTCAGTGTTACTTTTTTAAATATTCCACACTAGCAACTTACACGATGAACTATAATAATATTCCGACCAAAAACAGCACTTACTGGACGTCCTTGAAGCCTCTGGAAAGGAGAACAATTAATGAGATAACGAGAAACTGACGAAACGAGTTGTTTATTTTTAACAGCTGTTTCCCAGAAAACTAGTTTTCGCACGTTAGCTCCCTTTTCGTAGACCAGGTCACATATATGTATATATATTTATATTGCGCCGCATATACTTATACATGTATATGTATATACATATGTTCGCAGTGGTAAGAAGCCGCGAAAGGAGAGTTTAATAATTTTTAATTGTAGATATATGTATGCATGTATATATGTATATGTATTTGAAATATATTGATTTGAGAGAAAGAGCAAGTTATGCTCTTCGTATGTTATAGTGGTATAAGTGACATATAAGTTTGTATGTATGTATGAAATATATGTAATTTTATTTGCGCATATCTTTTTTTTCTTATGATTGCCGCAGCTTATTTTAAGCAATCCTGCCTATACTTGATTAAGTATAAGGGGTATTGCTGGAAAATTCTGCAAGTAAATACTTGAATACTTTATTGTTTTTTGGGAATAGTTTCTGTGTTATAACACAACGGTAAGTAGTTAGCGGCAATCAATAATCCGCTATATGCAGTACCAAACTGCTTTGTTTGCGGTTTCTCGGTTTCTACCGGAAAATAAACCGAATACCGAAAACAGCTTGGTAACGGTTCTCACTACTTTTTTGACCGGAATTTTGGTCAAGCCGTAAATTTAATTTTGTGAAATTAAATCATACATACATAGGTACATGTGTATAATATAAACATTGAAAGGAACGATACACTCACTTTGCTTTCCTCCAGGGGCTTTTGGGGATAGTATGAGTTTACGTGTGTGTATGTATGTGTGGGCCTTGTGCGTGTGCCTGTGCTTGTGCGTTGCCTGTGCTGTCGCCTGTCTGTGCTTGTGCCTGTCCTACCTTTTCGTGTTTCTCCTGTCCTTTTGTTGCTGGCGCTGTAGCTGTGCTCGTGTTTTTTTATGACTTTTTCTCCTTTTGTTCGTAGGTTATGTCACTGCACTATCACTTTCTATGTACATATGTATGTATATCGCAGGTGTAATTATTCTTTTACTCTGCTTTCTCTCTCTTCACTGCACTTTTTGTCACCACACTTTTTTAGGGTTTCGTTTTTTTTTTTCGCTTGTAGGTTAGATTTGAAACCACTAACTCTTTACATACATATGTGTATTGTATGTATATGTTATTTGATCACTGCACTTTTGCCACCACACTTCGGTAGTTTTGTTACAGCACTTTGCACACGTAATGTACATAGTTACGTATGTACATATGTATATGTATATACATTAGGGTGTGTATGTTAGGGTGTGCCAGTTTGGGGCAACCTTTTTTTTCAACTGAAAAACAGGCTCAAAACTTTCGAAATGTGTAAAAAAAAAGTCACTCAAAAGATGAGCTCTTAATATTAATATTAGAGGTGCCTCTTTCAAATTTTCTGTTTTCCATATAAATTACATGGAAAAAAAATCTTTTTTTTTTGTGGTGGTTATTCTGCGGAGGTACATATGTGCACGCGATGGCTGCCAGTTGGGATGGTAAACTCGATTCGGATTCTACTCGAGAATCGAGTTTTCTAGTAAAATAATCGATTTTTCGAATGTCAAGAATCGATTCTTAATGGACTTCGACTACTGAAGATCGATTCTGAAAAATCGATCATTTTACGAGTAAACTCGATTTTCGAGTAGAATCGGAATCGAGTTTACCATCCCTACTGGCAGCCATCGCGTGCACATATAATAACCTCCGCACAATAACCACCACAAAAAAAAATGATTTTTTTTCCATGTAATTTATATGGAAAACAGAAAATTTGAAAGAGGCACCTCTTAATATTAATATTAAGAGCTCCTCTTTTGAGTGACTTGTGTTTTACACATTTCGAAAGTTTTGAGCCTGTTTTTCAGTTGAAAAACAAGGTTACCTCAAAATGGCACACCCTAACATACATATTAGTATATATATATATATATATATATATATTGTTTTTTTTTTTTAATGTTAGCACCAACGGGTCTTGTTTAAACTATGTATGTATGCCACCACCACCGTTTTTTTTTGTTAACTGTGTCACGTCACCACTTGTTTTTTATAATTTGGTTACCGCGTTACAGTCACCGAATTTTTTTTATTTTTTAAAGATTTTATGTTTTTTTCACAAGTGCCGTCCGGTACGGCTCGAAGGACCATAGAAAAGTTAGTTATCAAAACTCGCGGCAACTCACCTTTGCTTTGGCGACGACTTTGCTGTATACCGAATTGGAAAAGCGGGAAAAAATTAGCTTGTAGCTGACTGGAGAACCGTATATGCGCGCGGATCGTAATAGAAAAGGAGCCTGGCATCATGCGTGTGGTGTGTTGAGTATGGGATGAAACGGATGGTGCGCCTGATGCCGATGTGTTGAGTTGATGTGTGTAGTGTGGTGTGTATGTGTGGGGTGTAGCTAGGTTTTATTTAGAGGGGGGACGCACAGGCTCATTTAACCAACCTTTGCGGTGTGCTTCGGATCATTGTCTTGCATAAATGTCCAGTTTATGGGCATGGATTGAAATACAAATGGCTCCATTTTATTTTTCAGTATATCCAAATACTAAAACTGGTCCATTTTACCATTTATTCGAACAATTGGCACGATGCCATGCCATGAAAACACGCCCCAGGCCATGATAGTTCTACCGCCGTGCTTAATGGTTTCTTTGGTACACCTAGGTTTAAGGGATTGACCTTTTGAACGACGTACAATTGTTTTTCCAACTGGAACCTTCCTATTTATCTTGGTTTTCTCGCTCAAAACCACGTTCTTCCAAAATTGTGCTGTTGGCTCTGTAGGCCTTTTCCAAATGCCTGTCGAATTTTGATGTGGTGTTTTGACAGGAGTGGTTTCTTACTGGTAATTTGTCCAAAAAGTTGAGATGCGTTGAGTCGTCTCCGTCAAGCTTTCTGGACACGTCCACACCATATTCGTCATTAACTTCGATCATAATTCCTCTGGCTGACTTAAAAGGAACCGCTTTCCTTTTCCAACACTAATATCGGTTTTACGTGGTCCTGGTTTTCTTGGTATCTTTTTATTGACACAAGGTGGGTCTGTTTTGTTGCATAAAGAGTATTTTAAAACATTTTTGGAGAGCAATGTATTTTTTTCAGCAATTTTGGCAGGAACTTTTCATTTTTTGCTCACATTTAACATAAGGACTCTCTTTTCCGGCGTGGAATGCTTTCTCCTTCTCATTTTAATGAAATATCGATGAAATAATTATATATTCGCAGGTTCAAAATAAAAACATGCGAGAACCTCACACTAAATTCAAAAAAAAAACTACGAACTTAAAAGTGTGCTATTTATGTGTCCACCTCAAATCAACACTATACGCAATAAAAATGTCGCGTACAAAATTTAATAGAAAATAAACACTATTTTTGTGTAGGGAAATGAGCCTCATAACGGTGAAAAGTAGATACATACCAAATTTTTATTTTTCAGCTACTTTAGGATTAAAGAAATTATAATTAATATGGGATTCAGATGTGTGCTATTTATATGTCCATGGCTGTATATATATATATATATATATATATATATTTCTACTTTTTTATTTTCCACATACATTTTTTTCATCCATATATTATTCTTCTTCTTCTTAATTAGCGTAGACACCGCTTACGCGATTATAGCCGAGTTAACAACAGCGCGCCAGTCGTTTCTTCTTTTCGCTACGTGGCGCCAATTGGATATTCCAAGCGAAGCTTTCTCCACCTGGACTTTCCAACGGAGTGGAGGTTTTCCTCTTTCTCTGCTTCCCCCGGCGGGTACTTCGTCGAATACTTTCAGAGCTGGAGTATTTTCGTCCATTCGGACAACATGACCTAGCCAGCGTAGCCGCTGTCTTTTAATTCGCAGAACTATGTCAATGTCGTCGTATATCTCGTACAGCTCATCGTTCCATCGAATGCGATATTCGCCGTGGCCAATGCGCAAAGGACCATAAATCTTTCGCAGAACTTTTTTCTCGAAAACTCGCAACGTCGACTCATCAGTTGTTGTCATCGTCCAAACCTATGCACCATATAGCAAAACGGGAATTATGAGTGACTTATAGAGTTTGGTTTTTGTTCGTCGAGAGAGGACTTTACTTCTCAATCGCCTACTCAGTCCGAAGTAGCACCTGTTGGCAAGAGTTATCCTGCGTTGGATTTCCAGACTGACATTGTTGGTGGTGTTTACACTGGTTCCCAAATATACGAAACTATCTACAACTTCAACGTTATGTCTGTCAACAGTGACCCACGTTAAACACACTGGACTTTGACAACAGTGACGTGAGGGCCAAGTCGCGAGTGCGACGAATGTTTGTTTGATGACAGGAGATATTTCGTCTTGCCCTTGTTCACTGCCAGACCCATTTGCTTTGCTTCTTTGTGCAGTCTGGAAAAAGCAAAATTAACGGCGCGGGTGTTGAGGCCGATGATATCAATATCATCGGCATACGCCAGCAGCTGTACACTCTTATAAAAGATTGTACCTGCTCGATTAAGTTCTGCAGCTCGAATTATTTTCTTCCAGAAGCAGGTTGAAGAAGTCGCACGATAGGGAGTCGGGAGCTTTTCGTGTTGCTCAACGTCAGTTTACACAGCCGTATTAGTTTTGCGGGGATACCATACGGCATAAAGGCAGCTCCTTTTCGTGCTGTCGAAAGCAGCTTTGAAATCGACGAAGAGGTGGTGCGTGTCGATTCTCCTTTCACGGGTATTTTCCAAGATTTGGCGCATGATGAATATCTGGTCGGTTGTTGATTTGCCAGGTCTAAAGCCACACTGATAAGGTCCAATCAGTTTGTTGACGGTGGGTTTAATCTTTCACACAATACGCTCGATAGAATCTTATATGCGATGTTGAGGAGGCTTATCCCACTTAAATTCCAATCGTTGGGCATGCTTTCGTACGACCATATTTTACAAAGAAGCTGATGCATGCTCCTTATCAGTTTTTCGCCGCCGTGTTTGAATAGCTCGGCCGGCAATCCGTCCGCCCCTGCCGCTTTGTTGTTCTTCAGGCGGGCAATTGCTATTCGAACTTCTTCATAGTCGGGCAATGGAACTTCTGCTCCATCGTCATCGATTGGGGAATCGGGTTCTCCTTCTCCTGGTGTTGTGCGTTCACTGCCATTCGGCAGGCTGGAGAAGTGTTCCCTCCATAATTTAAGTATGCTCTGGGCATCGGTGACTAGATCACCTTTGGGGGTTCTACAAGAGTATCTCCGGTCTTGAAACCTTCTGTAAGCCGCCGCATTTTTTCATAGAATTTTCGAGCATTCGGCCAGCTTATCAAGCTCTTCATACTCACGCATTTCGTCCTCTTTCTTTTTCTGTCTGCAAATGCGTCTCGCTTCCCTCTTCAACTCGGTATCTATCCCATCCCGCACGTGTAGTGGTCGATCGTAACGTTGCGAGGTAGGCAGTCTGTTTTCTCTCCGTTGCGACACGGCACTCCTCGTCGTACCAGCTATTCTTTGCACTTTCCGAAAACCAATGGTTTCTGGTTGCAGCTGTACGTAAGGAGTTTGAAATGCTGTCCCACATTTCCCTTATACCGAGTTGTTGACGAGTGCTCTCAGAGAGCAGGAGTGCAAGCCGAGTAGAGAATCGTTCAGCTGTCTGTTGCGATTGCATCTTCTCGACGTCAAACCTTCCTTGTGTGTGTTGGCGTGCGTTTTTGCTGCACAGAGGCGGGTGCGAATCTTGGCTGCAACAAGATAATGGTCCGAGTCGATGTTAGGACCTCGGAGCGCACGCACATCTAAAAGACTGGAGACGTGTCTTCCGACTATCACAATATGATTGATCTGGTTGGTAGTTTTTCGATCTAGAGACAGCCAGGTGGCTTGAATGTTCTTATGCTGGGCTAAGATCAGCGATATGTTGAAGAACCTCGTTGGTAATATACAACCGGTATTTACTAAGTATTGTACATATAATAATATTTGTTTTTTAAATAATATATGGTGTATAATCCATATATGTACATACATACATATATGAAACAATAGTTAATTTTGAATCATTTATGTATATCTCTAAAGATGAAACAGAAAAATTGTTGATTATTTTTTCAGGACACAAAGTATGGCAACACTACTATTTGTCATAAATGTGAACACACAAATCTCTTGAAAGTTTGAATGTGCAAAGTAGTTTTTAAAGTATATTTATTTTCTTAAAAAATACACAATTAGTGTAAATTTTGGAGATATTTGAATGTGTACAGTGTAATTAAATATACATATCGTCACCTGAAATGCAAAATAACGTAACAACATTTTCGGAAATTTCAAGTGGTATGAATGAAACACGAAATTAAATGGAACATGAGTGAAACAAAATTTTAATATTGGTTAAAACTGGTTTATATCTGACCGCAGAACCTGAAAATGTTGAACATATGTTTGTAATATTATGTATGTAATTTGAAGGATGGGGTCATGTGTAGAAGTTCACGCAAGTGAGGAAAGTTCTCTGATCGCCATTCACTTGGGAGTGGCCAGAAACGATTCTTTTACATATGACTCAAGCAGCTCACGACTTCCGGTCTTTGACCAAGTATCCTCTGGTTAGCCTAAGAACATCCGTTCGAAGGTGAGCTAAAGTGAGAAGGCGAAACATCCCATGCATAGGGTTGTGCGCTGGGTTTGGGACCCGCCACGTAAAAAGCCTACCCCAATGAACAGTAACAACCAGCCTCGGATGAGAGACCCCCCTTTTGATGACGACCACGGCAAACGAAATAAGGACTACGAATTGAGGGCATGCACCTGGAATGTCCGGTCCCTTAATTGGGAAGGTGCCGCTGCCCAGCTGGTTGATGTCCTCGTAAAAATAAAGGCTGACATCACCGCCGTCCAAGAAATGCGATGGACGGGACAAGGACATAGACGAGTAGGTCCTTGTGACATTTACTACAGTGGCCATATAAAGGAGCGCAAGTTTGGTATAGGATTCGTGGTGGGAGAGAGACTCCGTCGCCGAGTACTATCAGTCACTCCGGTGAATGAACGTCTAGCCACAATCCGCATCAAAGCGAGGTTCTTCAACATATCGCTGATCTGCGCCCACGCTCCGACGGATGAGAAGGACGATGTGACCAAAGATGCCTTTTATGAGTGCCTGGAACGCACTAATTCGACATGAGAGATGCCCCCGCCACGATATCAAAATCGTGCTTGGCGACTTTAACGCCAGGGTGGGCAAAGAAGGTATATTTGGCACTACGGTCGGTAAATTCAGCCTCCACGACGAAACATCCCCAAATGGGTTGAGGCTGATCGACTTCGCCGGGGCCCGAAATATGGATATCTGCAGTACTAGATTCCAGCACAAAAAAATTCATCAAGCTACCTGGCTGTCTCCGGATCGAAAAACTACAAACCAGATCGATCATGTTGTGATAGACGGAAGACACGTCTCCAGTGTTTTAGATGTGCGTGCGCTCCGAGGTCCTAACATCGACTCGGACCACTATCTTGTTGCAGCCAAGATTCGCACCCGCCTCTGTGCAGCAAAAAACGCACGCCAACAAACACAAGGAAGGTTCCACGTCGAAAAGCTGCAATCACAACAGACTGCCGAACGATTTTCTACTCGGCTTGCACTCCTGCTCTCTAAGAGCACTCATCAACAACTCGGTATAAAGGAACTGTGGGACGGCATTTCAAACTCCTTACGTACAGCTGCATCCTAAACCCTTGGTTTTCGGAAAGTGCAAAAGAACAACTGGTACGACGAGGAGTGCCGCGCCGCAGCGGAGAGAAAACAGGCTGCCTACCTCGCAACGTTACGATCGACCACAACACGTGCGGGATGGGATAGATATCGAGAATTGAAGAGGGAAGCGAGACGCATCTGCAGACAGAAAAAGAAAGAGGCCGAAATGCGTGAGTATGAAGAGCTTGATAAGCTGGCCGACAGGGGTAATGCTCGAAAATTCTACGAAAAAATGCGGCGGCTTACAGAAGGTTTCAAGACCGGAGCATACTCTTGTAGAACCCCCAAAGGTGATCTAGTGACCGATGCCCAGAGCATACTTAAATTATGGAGGGAACACTTCTCCAGCCTGCTGAATGGCAGTGAATGCACAACGCCAGGAGAAGGCGAACCCGATTCCCCAATCGATGACGATGGAGCAAACGTCCCATTGCCCGACCATGAAGAAGTTCGAATAGCAATTACCCGCCTGAAGAACAACAAAGCGGCGGGGGCCGATGGATTACCGGCCGAGCTATTCAAACACGGCGGCGAAGAACTGATAAGGAGCATGCATCAGCTTCTTTGTAAAATATGGTCGGACGAAAGCATGCCCAATGATTGGAATTTAAGTGTGCTATGCCCAATCCATAAAAAAGGAGACCCCACAATCTGCGCCAACTACCGTGGGATTAGCCTCCTCAACATCGCATATAAGGTTCTATCGAGCGTATTGAGTGAAAGATTAAAGCCCACCGTCAACAAACTGATTGGACCTTATCAGTGTGGCTTTAGACCTGGAAAATCAACAACCGACCAGATATTCACCATGCGCCAAATCTTGGAAAAGACCCGTGAAAGGAGAATCGAAACACACCACCTCTTCGTCGATTTCAAAGCTGCTTTCGACAGCACGAAAAGGTGCTGCCTCTATGCCGCGATGTCTGAATTTGGTATCCCCGCAAAACTAATACGGCTGTGTAAACTGACGCTGAGCAACACGAAGAGCTCCGTCAGAATCGGGAAGGACCTCTCCGAGCCGTTCGATACCAAACGAGGTTTCAGACAAGGCGATTCCCTATCGTGTGACTTTTTCAACCTGCTTCTGGAGAAAATAGTTCGAGCTGCAGAACTTAGTAGAGAAGGTACCATCTTTTATAAGAGTGTACAGCTGCTGGCGTATGCTGATGATATTGATATCATCGGCCTTAACACCCGCGCCGTTAGTTCTGCTTTCTCCAGACTAGACAAGGAAGCAAAACAAATGGGTCTGGCAGTGAACGAGGGCAAGACGAAATATCTCCTGTCATCAAACAAACAGTCGTCGCACTCGCGACTTGGCACTCACGTCACTGTTGACAGTCATAACTTTGAAGTTGTAGATAATTTCGTCTATTTAGGAACCAGTATTAACACCACCAACAATGTCAGCCTGGAAATCCAACGCAGGATTGCTCTTGCCAACAGGTGCTACTTCGGACTGAGTAGGCAATTGAAAAGTAAAGTCCTCTCTCGACGAACAAAAGCCAAACTCTGTAAGTCGCTCATAATTCCCGTCCTGCTATATGGTGCAGAGGCTTGGACGATGTCAACAACTGATGAGTCGACGTTGGGAGTTTTCGAGAGAAAAGTTCTGCGAAAGATTTATGGTCCTTTGCGCGTTGGCCACGGCGAATATCGCATTCGATGGAACGATGAGCTGTACGAGATATACAACGACATTGACATAGCTCAGCGAATTAAAAGACAGCGGCTACGCTGGCTAGGTCATGTTGTCCGAATGGACGAAAACACTCCAGCTCTGAAAGTATTCGACGCTGTACCCGCCGGGGGAAGCAGAGGAAGAGGAAGACCTCCACTCCGTTGGAAGGACCAAGTGGAGAAGGACCTGGCTACGCTTGGAATATCCAACTGGCGCCACGTAGCGAAAAGGAGAAACGACTGGTGCGCTGTTGTTAACTCGGCTATAATCGCGTAAGCGGTGTCTACGCCAATTAAGAAGAAGAAGAATTTGAAGTAGTGAAGCGTAATCAATAAGACACTCAATTTCGAATTTTGATGATACGTTATTTTGCATTTCAGGTGACGATATATCAATTGAAAAATGTGTGAAAAGTGGGCTAAACATAGTGAAATAACGAGCATTACTTTTATACATTTTTAAACTTTAAATAGAAATATCTCGAAAACTATGAGTCTGGCGAGACATCTTCTATCCATCCATACCATCAAATCGCGGTGCCCAAAGAATCGTAATATTGCCGAATATTGTATAATGTTTTTATAATCCTCGCCTTGATAAACCAAAAGCGTTTATTTATTTAGATTAGTAACAACATCGTTAAAATTGATGTATTTGGCTGTGAAAATTTACGGGTCGGCTTTACTATACCGTCCCAGGATTTCGGTAATAAAATGGGTATGGTCGGATAGAGGAGATTCTCCAGATAAATAATATATTATATATATAGGTTATAGCCGCAGGAAGCTTATAGTTTTCGAGATATTCGCGTTTAAAGTTTAAAATTTGCAATATTTTAATTACATATTTTCGATACATAAAATTAATTTTGCACTTTTATATACAATTCAATTTTATATACACTAACACATCACTAATTCATTTGTACACATTTATTTTATAAAATATAGTGCAAAAATAACTTTTAATATACATTTAACTTATTGTTGAATTATGATTATTTAAGAATAACAAATGAATTACAAACTGTCAAATAATCAGTGTTACCATACGAAAAAAGGAGTTCAACGCGAAAAAATCTCATACACCCCGGTGTTGAACCGACCAGGGTTATTTTTTTGAAGCGCGGCCGAAGGCCGCCCACGCAAAAAGGAGTTCAACGCGAAAAAAACTGATACACCCGGTGTTGGACCGACCAGGGTTATTTTTTTTGAAGCGCGGCCGAAGTCCCCCCACGCAAAAAAGAGTTCAACGCGAAAACAATCTGATACACCACGGTGTTTGACCGATCAGGGTCTTTTTTTTATAGGTTGTTGATTCTCGTATTTGGGGTATAATCTGTTTACTTTATTTCTTTTAGTTATTTTACAAATGATGTCGATAAGGTAACACTGATTATTTGACAGCTTGTAGCTCTTTCGTTATTTTTAAGTAAATAAATTTGAACAATAAGTTAAAAATTGAATTAAAACTGTGTTTCTAATTTATAATTGAAAATAAACGTTTACAAACGAATCAGTGAAGTGCTAGTAGATATAAAAGTGAAAAATATAAGTGCAAAATGAATTTTATATATCGAAAATATGTAATTAAAATATTGCAAATTTTTAACTTTAAAAGCGAATATCTCGAAAAATATAAGCTTCCTGCGGCTATAACTATATATATCCTTGATCAGGATAATCTCCTCTATCCGACCATATCCTTTTTATCCCCGAAATCCTGGGACGGTATACTAAATTCTTCCCTTCTATTTTATGTTAAAAATTTTCTCCAAGCAATCAAAAAATAATTATTTCAGAAACACATGTTTAACATCAAAAGAAGGTTGGATTGTAGTTGGCCAGAATCGAATTACGCTCACAAAAAGCCTTTAATCACAAACCTATAAAATGCAAAAATCAAGCCACTACATCAAAAAAAATGCAACCGAATTTGATGCATTACAACATTGCGCCACTCTGTAGGCACGAAATGTGCTAAAAAAAAGCAAAATATAATAACTTTTTTTAATCAATTCATTACATTTATTTATTTTTTATAGTTTAGCTAATTTTATTTTATAAAAATTATGGACTCTGCTCAGCAACACAGATGTGACACGTATTTAGAAAATTATTGATTGCGGCCTGAAGGGTTGAAGTCAGGATTAGCGGAATTAGCCACTTAAAAGGCTGCCTCAATGGTCCAAACTTCTGGGTTTTGTTTTGCACACCTCTTAATTGACATAACACCATTAAAAATAGTCTTATGAAGTCAGGTCAGGTGATCTTGATATTAATTTGTTTTGTAATTTGCGTTGGAGCTCCGTAATAACCGGTATGTTATGTGTGCAGTTGCTGGAACCAAACGCTATTGAAAGGGAAACATCTTCAGCGGTGTTCATTGACAGTTTCTGTCACACAGTTTTCCTCAAAAAAGTATGGCCCAACAATACACCGTGATAACATTGCGCACCACGCAGTGACTCGTTCTGGGTGAAGTTCCGTCCCGTGGATTATTTTTGGATTTGATTTACTCCAGTTATGCTTGTTTACATTTCCGTTTAGATCAAAATGGGCCTCATTAGACATAAATACGTAAATATAGAGGGCTTAATTGGCTTTTTATATAAACTTTATACGAAAACAGATTAAAGTCGTCATGAATTATTCGTTGTATTGACCATCTGCTAACTCCAAGTTGCGCCGATAAATTGCGAGTCGAAACTCTTGGATTTGAATGAATTGACGATGTAACACCTGCCATTGTTTCTTACAGTCTCCTTGTGATACTTCCAGATTCGGTAAACATGTTTACTAATAATCATAATGGTCCATCTACTTGGGGGAGTGCCACCAAAATTGACGAAATGCAAAACATGTAACCGCTGCACTATTCCAACCCTTTTTTCGGTATCCCATGTATTCATCTTGAAGCACTTAAATAATATTCTGCCAAATAAAAAACAATAAAAATATCTGTGTTTGTTTTGTTTTACATCAATATTTGACATTAAAAAATATTTGAGTGTTATAACTAGCATGGAGGAACTGTTCTTTGTGTATGCGGCAATTGTTGAGGAGGGGGAATCGGGGGGTAGGAGGAAAATTTTGAAGGGTTTACGAGACAAAAGCGATCCTTTTACTATGCAAGACACAACAATTATAAAAACATTTCGATTCCCAAAATCGCTATGTGAAGTACTTATAGGTGAATTGGTGCCGCATGATGTGCAGAGATCGAGTATATCTTTTGATCTGCGTTTCCTGGCGTGTTTGTATTTTTACGGGCATGGCTCTTACCCAAAATGCGTTGGTAATAGTTATATGCTCTCTATGAGCCAGTCCTCTGTGTCTAGAGCTCTGCACTTTATTTCGAAATTAATTATGGATGTTAAGGGCAGTGAAATTTATTTCCCTTCAAGCGCTCAGGATGTTTCAGTGAGGTTTGAGCGAGAATAGCCCACAAAATATGCCTCACAAGAAATCTCTCAAATTTTTCCTCTCAACTCAGTTGAGAGGTTTTTTCAGAATAGGGCTGTAAGTCGATTTCTCACACAGAAAACAAGTTATTACCGTTTGTTTTTGTATCACGATTCGTGCGCCACCCTGTACACTTTGAAAATGAGAAAAATATAACTACAATACAAACGCTTACTTTTCAAATATAAAAATTTAAATTCAAGTTTTCAGAATAAAAAAAAACTCAATAACGTTAACAAAATAAGGCTGAGCACAAATATTGCCTTGAAGGTATCCTTTCTCTCGTCCAAAAATTGTCAAAATTGGACAATACCGTTTTAAGATTCAAGTGATTAGGGTTTTAACGGAAAGTATTCATCAATCTGTGAGGTCCTGTATTGGAATTCGGAAATACCTAATATATTGAATTTCGAACTGATAATGGTACGTTGTAATGCTAAAAATGGTCAAAATGAAATAAATAATAATATACATATAATATTATGCTAATGCTTAATGCTGAAAAGTTGTGAAATCAGTCTTCGAATTTCCTACTTCCTTGTGTTACATATGTTGTTTTACGTAATTGTAGTATGCCGAATATATAAAATTGCGTGGAAACAGCTTATCGAATATTCTTGCATTATGCCAGAAGTTAATGATATCAGTCTAGGCCTTCTCACATACTATATACTTGTATCTCATTCGGTTTCTTCAAATAAAGCATGCTGGATTATTACCCAAAATTTAAGTACTCTTGCTACAGAGTATAATAGTTTTGTTCACCTAATGGTTGTTTGTACCACCTAAAAGTAATCGATGAGCAAAAAATAGTAAGACTTTGTTCATAATTTTAAAATTCTTAATTTATTCTTTAAAATCTAGGTCATCCCTCTCACGCCGCAACACGGCACTCCTCGTCGTACCAGCTATTCTTTTGCATTTTCCGAAAACTAATGGTTTCGGTTGCAGCTGTACGTAAGGAGCTTAAAATGCCGTCCCACAGTTCCCTTATGCCGAGTTGTTGACGAGTGCTCTCAGAGAGCAGGAGTGCAAGCCGAGTAGCAAATCGTTCGGCTGTCTGTTGCGATTGCAGCTTCTCGACGTCAAACCTTCCTTGTGTGTGTTGACGTGCATTTTTTGCTGCACAGAGGCGGGTGCGAATCTTGGCTGCAACAAGATAATGGTCCGAGTCGATGTTAGGACCTCGGAGCGTACGCACGTCTGGAACACTGGAGACGTGTCTTCCGTCTATCACAAAATGATTGATCTGGTTGGTGGCTTTTCGATTCGGAGACAGCCAGGTAGCTTGATGTATTTTCTTGTGCTGAAATCTAGTACTACAGATATCCATATTTCGGGCCCCGATGAAGTCGATCAGCCTCAACCTATTTGGGGATGTTTCGTCGTGGAGGCTGAATTTACCGACCGTAGTGCCAAAGATACCTTCTTTGCTGACCCTGGCGTTAAAGTCGCCAAGCACGATTTTGACATCGTGGCGGGGGCAGCTCTCATAAGTGCGTTCCAAGCGGTCATAGAAGGCATCTTTAGATTAGATTAGATTTATTTATGAGGAATGCACTTTGACCTTTGGTCTATTGTGCCCTCTCCTAAATCACATGGACTCACTTAGCCCCAGCACATCGATGAATTCCAATATTCCACTGGGTGCTAATGAGTCGATACAATCCCTGTCCGGAAACATGGATCCGAGGGTCTTAATCCTGCGTCTGTACAGTCGATCAGAAGGTGTTCCGGTGTTTCAGGCTCCATGTCGCAGAACCGGCAGTTAGTGCAAGAAGATAGGCCCATGTTATATAAATGCCTATTTAACTTACAGTGGCCATTATAAAATGCGACCAAGAGCCTAAGCTTATTCCTGGTTAGGTTGATTACAACTTTGAACCTGCTCATGTTGTACCCTCCCATTAGCAACCTGGCATGCCGCATGCTCGTTGCCAATACTTCTTTCAGGACCTACCATTTTGGTGGAGGCTGCGGAGCGAGCGAGCTCGTCTGCCAGTTCGTTACCGGCTATTCCTTTGTGACCTAGCACCCAAATTAGGTGCATCTGGTTTCTTTCCGCAAGTCTGTTCAGCCTTTCTCTGTACTCCTGCACTAGCAGCGACCTGATCTTGTAGGAGGAGATCGCTTTTAGTGCTGCTTGACTATCGCTAAGTATGGCTATCCGCTCATTGCGATAGTTGCGATGGAGGTTTATCTCTATACACCGACTTATGGCAAAGACTTCTGCCTGGAAAATGCTTGGAAACTCTCCCATGGGTATGGAGAGCCTAGTGCGTGGACCCGCGATCCCTGCACCGATTCCCTCCGACATTTTCGAGCCTTCGGTGTACCACCTCGCCACTTATCTTTTCCATCCTCTGAGACGAGATTACCCTACCTTTGCTCCACCCCTCTGCCGTTGTTTGCAGAAAGTGCTGTTCCTCAGCAGCAGTTCAAGGGTGGAGTTGTTCCACTCATCCTTGCTTCCGAGGGTGACCTTAATGCCTTTGTTGCTTTGACCAAGGTCAGGTCCATGTGCTACTTCCACCGCAAAGTGGAGTCTAGCGTGAGACCAAGGTATTTGACCTTATTGGTCATCTTTATCACTCTGCCTCCTAATGTGAGGTTCCTGAGACCGGGTAGGGACCTGCGTCTCGTGGACGGGACAGTGGTCATCTTGGAGGGGTTGATGTTCAATTCAACGCCCCTGCACCATCCCTTTGCCAGGTTTAGACCCCTTTGTATCAGGTCGCAGAGAGTGTCCTCATATTTGCCTTTGGCTATAATAACAATATCGTCCGCATACCCTTGGCAGCGGATCCCATTGTCCGTTAGCATTGCTAACAGGTCGTCTACGACAAGACTCCACAGCAGGGGTGGACACCCCCCTGTGGACAGCCTCTTGTTGTGCCGAGAGGAATACTTTTATCTCCCACTGTGGTCTCAGAAATTCTGGTGCGCAGTACGGCTTCTATCCATCTACGCACCGGTGCTGCCACATTTCTTTTCTCCAGTGCTCTGGCCACACTCCTGTGGGACGTGTTGTCAAAGGCACCTTCGATGTCCAAGAAAGCGCAAAGCATCACCTCCCCGTTCTCCAGAGAACTCTCTATCCCAGAGGTTAGCTGGTACAGAGCAGTACTGGTAGATCTGCCCGCTCTGTACGCATGCTGAGCCGCATGCAGGGGTGCCCTCTTCAGCGCTTTCGGTCTTATGTCATGGTCCACGATCTTCTCCATGGTTTTTAGCAGGAAAGAAGTCAGACTGATTGGCCTAAACGATTTCGCCAATGAGTAATCTTTCCGTCCTACTTTGGGTATGAAGATCACCTTCGCTGTCCTCCATACTTTAGGGATATACGCCATTGCGAGGCTCTCTCGCAGCAGCCGAACCAGGTATGGCACTAAAAACTGCTCCCCCTGCTGTAACTGCGCTGGAGAGATGCCCAATAGTCCCGGAGACTTGAATCTCTCAAACGAGGCCATTGCCCACCTGATCGAGTCCGCCGTATACAACTGCTTGGCTATCCTCCAATCCTCGCGGGATGGCCTGTGTTCGATCACGGGTAGACACTGGTCTTCCCGAATAGTCTCCGGGAAGTGCGCCCGCAGAAGCTCCGTAGCTCTGTCTTCTGCGCTGGTCGTAAAAGTCCCGTCACCTCTTTGTATTGCTATTGCTACGTCGGTGGTACCTCTAGCCAGAGCTTTATGCAGCCGAGCCGCTTCTGGTGTGGAGGAGAAATTTTCGCAGAATCTTCTGAAGCTTGCCTGCTTTGCAGACCTGATCTCCTTATTATATAAGGTGAGGTAGCTCAAGGCATCTTTGGTCACATCGTCCTCCTCTTCCGTCGGGCGTGGGCGCAAATCAGCGATATGTTGAAGAACCTCGCTTTGATGGGGATTGTGGCTAGACGTTAATTCACCACAGTGAATGATAGTACTCGGCGACGGAGTCTCTCTCCCACCACGAATCCCACACCAAACTAGCGCTCCTTTATATGGCGACTGTAGTAAATGCCACAAGGACCTACTCGTTTCTGTCCTTGTCCCGTCCATCGCATTTCTTGGACGGCGGTGATGTCAGCCTTTATTTTCACGAAGACATCAACCAGCTGGGTAGCGGCACCTTCCCAATTAAAGGACCGGACATTCCAGGTGCATGCCCCTAATTCGTAGTCCTTATTTCGTTTGCCATGGTCATCATCAAAAGGGGGGTCTCTCATTCGAGGCTGATAGTTAATTTTCATTGGTAACCCTTCTCACTTTAGCTCGCCTGACTCTATCCTCCATATATTACTAAGCGTCAAAACCTCATGAACTCGTTCAGCTGTCAAAGTTCAGGAGATTTTTACATTTAACAATTGAAAACGTGGGATGGTCGGATCGAAATCTACGCAAAAAAATATGTAAACGGAGGGGTTTGTTGCCTCACTCTAGACCACAAATGTATTTGATGTTTTGTCATGTGATGCATCATAGTATTAATTTTCAATGGAAATTATTAAAAACTTTTACTAATTGAGAGCTAACAAGCTTAATGCCGTTATTAAGTATTGAATGTTCAAAAGTCAGTTATTTTAATATAGCATAAACATATGTATTTAAATAATTTCTCCATATGACCACAATTTTTAGCAATTTTCAATTGTAATAAATGTTGGGTATTTTAATTTAAATACCCAAAAACTATTATTTTTAATTTTAATTTAATGTTAATTTTGAGACGCTCTCACTCTGGAATAAGTTGGACATCCCTTCATCCCTGGATTTCATACAGATCGACACATGTACACATTTATTTTAAATTATATCTTCTTCTTCTTAATTGGCGTAGACACCGCTTACGCGATTATAGGCGAGTTAACAACAGCTTGTTGTTATATACTAGTACAAAAATAGTTTTAATTCAATATATAACTTATTGTTCTTTTTTATTTATTTAACAATAACAAAAGTGTTACAAACTGTCAAATAACACTGGTAAAAAACAAACCACTTGTTTTTTGTGACATGAACAGAACAAAGTGTTTATTATGTACAAATTGCCCCGAATGCAGAAAAGAGCTACATCACTTATAGTTTTTTTGCTATGAGGATTTTTGTTTAAAAAAACAGCGCTATATATATTATTTTATTAACCAAAGAGTACCTTAAAATGTTACTATCGATGTTTTTCGGAGATATTTTGTTTTGGGAGTATCCCTTAACAATGTCCAGCAGTAATCGGCAAGCAAATTGGCACCCCACTTGCCTTGGTACCGTTTCTCCAAAACAGAAATGTGGAACCGTTTCCCCTGTTCGTCACTTACGGCCCCTAGATTTTAGGGGAAAAAATCCTTCCATTAAGAAAGTGAATTTTAAGGGACATGTTGCAACCCATGTTTTATAGGCAGTAAGTAGTTCAGGCACAAGATCTTTGTAATTGTCAACTTTCACATTTCCAAGAAAATGTTTAACAACGTTTTTAAAGGCTTTTAGTTCCATTGAGCATTTCCTCAAATTTTTTATCTTTCAGTAGTTCTCTTATTTGCGGACCCACAAATATGCCCTCCTTGATTTTTGCTTCACTTGAAAAATTTTTTTCAGATACAAGTACCCTCTTCCATTTCTGTCCATTGCCTTAACAAAATTCTTCATTAAACCCAATTTAATATGCAAAAGTAGTAGTAATACCTTTTTGGGATCCACTAGAGGTTCACTGGTAACGTCTTTTTGTCCCGGAGTGAGTACCTGACGTACTAGCCACTGCTTCTGTACAGTCCCATTCGCAAAGGAATCAACAATATTTCGTATATCCTAGTTGCATTCCAAGAAAAAGGGCTTTTACTTTTAGGTCTCCATATATTGCCCAACCATACTCATGATAACGGATGTGCTCTAAAAGAACTCTCATAATCTCATATGATTCCTTCATATGAACCCCACGAGCTAAGAGCACAGACAAGAGGAATCAATGAATCACGTGGATCATGTTTCTGTCCTAGTGCGTTAAACAAAAGGTTAACTTCTGAACAGTATACCAGATCTCCTTCTTGAAGAAAGCAATTTGTGAGGTCTTTCTGCCTTTATCTGTAAAAAGTAATATTTACATCACTTTGAAGGTTTCAACCTTTTAGTCTGGATGCTAAAGTTCGGATTTCGATTTTGAAAGGCTTAGATCTCGAACTAAGTCATTAAGTTCACCCTGTGAAATTAGATGCGGCACTGTTGAACATCCTGGTAAATCAAATAAAGGATCGGTTGTCATTACCTTTGTGGTTTCTGTAACATCACTTAAAGATCTAGTCGATTCTAGTTTTTCATAGAAACTCCAAGATCCTAGTGCTTTTGGAATAGGAAGTTGTTCACTGTATTTGACAGGTATTAAAGCTGATAGTATACTTATGTTTAGACTTCGGTCCAATACCTTTAATATTCGTGAGGCAGAAATAGCAGTCTGTAACATGGTCTTTAGGTTCTCTCCAAACCATTGGCAATGCAAAGGGCATTTTACGATTTGCAGAAATTTTACAACAGATATGAGAGGCCCATGCTTTGTCTTGGTCCTCAACTTTAACACTAAAACACAGTTCGCTTTTAGCACAAGCGTTTTTGCGGTTTAAAAGTTAGTTCTCCCCACACATAAAAAAAACTGTTGGCACTATTTACGCACTACCTAGACATTTTACCTAAAAATCTTAAACACAGTAATTTCCAAAACATAAAAAAATGTCAAATCAAAAACGTTTTGCTATCCAAACATAGAACACGTAACCGATTCGGACACCGTTAGTGTACTGATAAATTTTGTAAAATAAAATGATCGTAAAATACGCTGTTTACTTCAAACAAGCAGGCAGACCCGGTCTAAACCGGTCTATGAGGTGATGCAATATAATCAGCCCTATCACGCAATCCATCGTATCAAAGCTACGAATACGAATGCCCGCTACGAATACGCATAATTTGCTATCATTGAATCCATGTGAATTCGAAACTTTTGTTGCCAGACTTAATTTTGAATTTTGACATTTCGAAATCAGCTGTGTAGATGAAAAAACTTAACAGCCCTATTCTGAAAAAACCTCTCAACTGAGTTGAGAGGAAAAATTTGAGAGATTTCTTGTGAGGCATATTTTGTGAGGCTATTCTTGCTCAAACCTCATAAGAAAAAAGCTTAAAAAAGTCACCACGTGAGGTAAAAAGTTTTTGCTGTCAAACAGCTGTTTTAATAAAAATAAACAAACAAAAACACAAATGGATAATAAAGATATGTATGCGTCTGTGCTTGAGGATGAAACAATCCCAATATGGGTACAATCGATTGCGCCGATTGTGCCCTTGATCCCAAATTTCGTGCAAAATCTTTAAGAGAAAATGTATTTATTTATTTATATTTATTTTTATTTATTTATCTTACCCCTTCTTTGTATATGAAACATCCTGCGCGCTTGAAGGGAAATAAATTTCACTGCCCTTAACATCCATAATTAATTTCGAAATAAAGTGCAGAGCTCTAGACACAGAGGACTGGCTCATAGAGAGCGTATAACTATTACCAACGAATTTTTGGTAAGAGCCAAATAAATAAATAAATAAAAATACAAACACACCAGGAAACGCAGATCAAAAGATATACTCGACTTCTGCACATCATGCGGCACCAATTCACCTATAAGTACTTTACATAGCGTTTTTGGGAATCGAAATGTATTTATAATTGTTGTGTCTTGCATAGTAAAAGGATCGCTTTTGTCTCGTAAACCCTTCAAAATTTTCCTCCTACTCCCCGATTCCCCCTCCTCAACAATTGCCGCATGCACAAAGAACAGTTCCTCCATACTATAACATAACATCCATAACACTCAAATATTTTTTAAAAAATGTCAAATATTGATGTAAAACAAAACAAACACAGATGTTTTGTATTATGATGGCTGATTTCACACGTAACAGATATTTGTGTTAATAGTGAGCATTTGAGCTTTTAAATTTTCGCCAGAATAAGGTAACCCTCACTATAGTGAGAAACATCACTGTAGTGAGGTTGGTGACTTTTGTGAGGGCATGAGAATAGGGCTGTAAATTTTGATTAATAAAACTGAATTCGAACTGGATTCGTTAACGTTTTTATTTATGTTGCTTGAGGAAGAACGTGAGTGAAGTCGGCGTGATCTAAAAATTCACCGAAAATCACTGACGGACAAGAGCAACCCTTTCGATGTGGACGAAACAATGTACAGCTCAAGAATCCACAAAAATTCATAAAACAGGTTTATTAAAAAACTATCGCTTAAATAAGCCGGCCTTTACGTAAGTATGTCCTCGATGTTCTAGGTTTAGGTATGGTCTTCGGTTTTACGGTTTTTAGCTGAAGGAGGCTATCAGCATGGAGTGGTTAAAGACTTCGATATTCCAATGGCTCAGTCAACATTTTGCTGCATCTTAAAAAAGTATTGGGATTGCTTCAGTCCCATTTGTGCCCTCAGTGGATAAACCTCGAGTTAAGTAACTTTGAAAAAAGTGAAACGAAAAAGGATTTTTTACAGAAATGCGGATTTCCAGGCGCGATTTTGTGTGTACACGGGACACATTATTAAAATCGTTGCTAAAGGTAAGGTTCTCTATTATAACCGCAAAGGATACTTTAGTATCAATGCCATGATTGTAAGTTTTGTGACAAATTCACATTTCAAACATCTTAATCAATGCTTTGCAGATATGTATGTGACAATAATATGAAAATACGTTATGTGAATGCTCAGTTTCCTGGCAGCAATCACGACTCCCACATATGGAATGTCAGCAATGCTCGTTATTTTCATGAGAAAAAGTACCTTGATGGTGAACGAAACACTTGGCTTTTGGGTACTATACATACAAACATATATGTTACAAAAATTCCCAAAACGCCTTACAAATTTTCAAACATCAAAATCGTTTTATATTTGTACAAGAGATGCTAGATATGCCCTAGAACCATGGTTAATGACACCATTCCGTACCCCTCCCTCAGAAAGCCCAGAAGAGAAATATAATAAAATACATGCAAGAGTGAGAAATATCGTTGAAAGAACAATAGGTGTTTTTAAAAATCGATTTAGATGTTTTTTGGGTGCTCGTGAGCTTCACTACGAGCAATGGAAGGCATCTCAAATCGTTAATGTTGCGGCAGCGTTACACAACGTTTGCATTCACTATCGCGTGAATGACGAAATTTTAGAAAATAATTCGGAACTAAATATTTTTACAGAAAGTAATGAAATTTTTTCATCAACTTATAATGATGCAGCTTCAAAAATCAGAGAAGCTATATGTGCAACACTTACACGAATATAATATCCTAAATAAATATTAACACAAAATATTTATAGTTTTAATTAAGTATTTATTTAATTATTATAATTATTTTTTGTAATGGCTTGCAATTTTTTTTCCTCTACTTCTAACATTTAATGTTTTTTGGAATTCTTAGTAGCTATCAAATTATCCATAGCTATGTTGTGCCTTCTAAATTCTACCACTTCCGCTTTTTTTAAATCGTTTTGCATTTCCAATGCTCTGCCTAGTCGTCGCATACCTAATGAAAGATCGTCCAACTTATCGATAACCTTTTCCTGAAATTCTTTTCGAATTGTAAGTTGTTCTTTTATTAAATCGGCTGTACATGTATCCGGTGACCTAGCAGTCCGTCTTGGCAGTGCTGGACTGCAGGTCACTGATGTCATTGATATGTCGGCCTCTGTCTCATTGCCAACGTCGGCTGACTTTGGTAAGCCCATGCTCACTGTATTTTTAATTCCACTTGTACTCGTCTCTAATGCGGTTAGTGTTATTACCGCTTCCTCCAATTCGCTGAAATGGTGCTGCTTATTTCTGCCGCCACCAGTAGCTGACTGCTCCTTTTTATTTTCCACCAATTTTCTTTTTATGTAGGCCTTCCAGTCAAGCCATATCTAATATAAAATAAGTCAAACAAGCTTTAAATTATCCTGTTACAACAATAAAAACTATAACTTTATTATATTACCTTCTTCCAGCTGTAAATATCCCTGATAGGCAGACCAACACTGTTGAGTTCTTGCGCCATATTGTTCCAAAAAGCTGCCACTTATTCTTTAGGGCACTTGGTAAAACCCTGCGCCATTTCAGGTTTTTGCTGTAACAGCTTAACTATTAGTGCATATTGCTGCTTGGTGGTAATTACTTAGGACCTGCGGAAATTGCATTAAGGATTATTTAGTTATAGTTTGAATTCAATAAAAACTTACATTTTTTTTTAATTTATTTCTCCGCTAGCAAAAACTTGTCGTACAAAAATTCCGATAAAATTCAAAATTTTCCGTTCCGAGTGAACTCGGTGAATGCCACTCTACGAATTTCGAACTTACGTTCGTAATTGTTCGAATTGCATGATAGCAATTTCGTATCTTTCCCGAAAAAAACAGTTTCAGAATTCTTCGATTTTCACCATGTTTGATTTTATTGAACAAAGAAGTGCGATAATGCACCATCTCATACTGCATTGGTTATTCGTGATCATTTCGCCATATTTTCAATTAATATCGTGCCGCAATCACCGTATTCGCCTGCTTTACATTCGTGTAACTTCTGGCTACTCAGCAAATTCACATGACCACTCCGAGGACACCGTTTTGACTCAATTGAGGATATAAAAGCTGAATCGAAGAAGGCTCTAATGGCCATCACAACGGACGATTTTTCCCAGTGCTATGATGACGGGAAAATTACTTTGAAGAAGATGAAATGGACAAAATTCAGCATTAAATTTGTTCACAGTAGTATTATAAAATCTAAAGCCGCAGGTAACAGAATATCTGTGGGTGATATGAAAATTCTGTTTTTAGATTTCACTTTAGAGTATCAAACTACATTAGAAACACCTAAGGAAAATTATGTGTCAGTACCAGCGTAATCAGTCAGACCTCGCAACTGCAAAACTCTTTTTTTAGGTATATTCTATTTTCTTTATTTCTTTTAGTTCATTTATAAAAGGTGTTGATAAGGTATCACTGATTTTTCGACAGATTGCAACCTTTTAATTGTTGCTAAATAAATAGAATTGAACAATAAGTTGAATATTGATGTAAGCCTCTTTTTTCACTATATAATGCAAAAAATGTGTACAAACGAATAAGTGAAGCGTTAGTGGGCAAAAAGATATAAACTATAATTAAAATTACGTTGTCAATAATCTATATAAATAAAAATGAATTGTTGTTCGTTAGTCTGATTAAAACTCGAGAACGGCTGGGCCGATTGAGCTGACTTTGGTTTTAAAATGTTTGTCGTAGTCCAGGGTAGGTCTAAACGGTGAGCAAATAAGGAAATATTAGGAGTAATATAGAGTAAAACGACAATTCCATTTTCCCATATAAAAGTTGACCACTTACTTGCTGTCAAACATTTGACGGTATTTGTACTCTCAGTTCCACTCGAATTGAAGAACGCATTAAAACAAGACTTTTGAATCGACAACATAATATCAACTTTGCTCATAACATCTTGTATTTAAATTTCAATTTCAAATTTCAAAATACATAAATATAATTAATGTGTTGACATGTTTGATGGTGCCAACCTTACAGTGTTACCAACTCTCAAAAATACTTTCATTATAATAACGGGGCATCTCTGCCTGTGCAGACTCCACATTGTTCATTGCTTACTAGATATAGAATACTACATGGTTTGCCATATATGGTAAACTAGAAGCTGTCTCTTCAGCAGTTTAACAGCACAGTTTTCATTTATATGAAAATTTCGAAGAGGCAACATATTCCATTTCCACATATGCCGACGGCATTTTAATTTCGGTAATATGAAAGTTAGAAGAGCGAGTTAAGACGGTTGTGTTATATTATAAAAATAAAGTACATTTTCAAAATAACATTTAATATTTAGTATAATATTGTTAATTTATAGAAATATTATGCAAATTGGGTTGGGAAGTCTTAAATTTAATAAACTTATATAAGCATAAATCAAAATATCATTTCTCATTTAAAATTTATTATTTTAATTGGCATATAAAAGTTATGCCACAATTATTTTATAGTAGTCCGAAAATATAAATTCTTATTTTTCCCAGAAATACATTTGTAAAAAAAAAGATCTTTATCCTTTGTTATTATCTAATTTTTTCCAAAAATACATTTGTAAACAAAAGGATATTTATCCTTTTTTTATGTTCCACACAAAAGATTTAAGGAGTTCAAGAGCTCAAAACGTGCCCTACATCAGCTACCTACCCGACGGCATTTCACAAATGATAAAATAAACTTTTCAAGAGCTCAAAGCATACGCTACATCTTCTCGAACCTACCTACCCTACGCTTTTGCGCAAATGATTATATCATGATAGCAAATGCCCACATACAGATTTGGCAATGGCAATAACAGTTAGTATTCTATAAATTCTATCCTGTCGAGATGCCCTGTAATAAGTGTATCCGAACGTTCCATTGTTTTGTCATCTCATGTAAAAAGTAACGTGTATCCGAACGTTACATTGTTTTGTCCATAAATTTAGAGACTTTTTGCTGCGCTCCTACTTTATCATCCTTGATTTTGTCATCTGATGTTAAAAAAAAGAAACATTTAATTGGAGAAATAAGAAAGTAATAAGTGTATCCAAACGTTCCATTGTTTTGTCATCTCATGTAAAAAAGCACGTGTATCCGAACGTTACATTGTTTTGTACATACATTTAGAGACTTTTTGCTGCGCTCCTACTTTAACATCCTTGGTTTTGTCATCTCATGTTACAAAAAAGAAACATTTAATTGGAGAAATAGGAAAGTAATAAGTAAGTAATAAGTGTATCCGAACGTTACATTGTTTTGTCCATAAATTTAGAGACTTTTTGCTGCGCTCCTACTTTAACATCCTTGATTTTGTCATCTCATGTTAAAAAAAAGAAACATTTAATTGGAGAAATATTGAAATACTGCTAAAAGTGATTTTCTTCTCGCTGCTTACAATGCCGAGGAAAAGAAAACGACCTGACATAGGTCGTCGAAGTCGTGTAAATGTGCAACGAGCTACTTTACGCTCCACCCGCACTAATGACCAGCGAGATGCTGATAATGATAACAGTCGTACAAGTATAGGAGAATTACGTTCAAGAGTAAATAACTATCAAGTGGGTAGGGGAAGAATGGATCGAGTTCGTGCACATCGATCACAACAGCAGCGAGCACGGGATAACGAATTTAATTGATTCCGCAGACGCAATGCTCCTGTAAACCTCGACCGAGGAGCATTTTCCTACGATCCGGAATTTGATTATAGTGCCGACAAATCTGTGACGATTGAAGAAATGTCAATCATTTGTCAACATTGTAAAGCATTAAAGTACAGTAGTGAACCTGCAGGATTATGTTGTGTTGGTGGCAATGTACAATTGCCTCAATTGGTTCCACCACCTGAACCGTTACACTCATTAGTTAATGGGATGGAAAGTGAGTCTAAACACTTCTTGGCTAACATCCAAAAATATAATAATTGCTTCCAAATGACATCGTTTGGTGCCACGCATATAGTACAAGACGGGGTTCATGCCTACTTTCAAGGTAGTATACCATTATTGTTTTAGTGAAATTCTTATTTGTATTTGTGTCACAATTAATTTAACCAGTTCTTAAACAATTACAGATACAAAGACAAATTCATCACCTACTGAGGGCAATGCTGCCAGTGCCAGATGCAGATCATAAATTTTTGCAAATTTATTTTATGGGCAATCAAGATGTGGAAGTTGATACACGTTGTGGTCATAATCCAACCGTCAAGCGAATCATTGTCCAAAAACTGCAAACATTTCTTCACGAGAATAATGAATTAGTGAAGATGTTCAAAATGGCACTGGATCGGATGCCATCAGATAGCCATAATATTGTAATAAGAGCCGACAAAACACCTGCTGGAGAGCATGCAAGGAGGTTTAATTCACCGACAATAGATGAAGTGGCTATTGTCGTTGTTGGAGAGAATTTGCAATCAAGAGATATTGTACTTCATCGCCGGAACAATGAATTGAAACGTGTATATGAAACGCATAGAGCTTATGATGTAAAAATATAAATAAAATATTTTATATGTTCAATATATATATGTATTTTTTTATCATATGTACTTCCAGGTGCTGATACACACAAAAAAGTCAGTGCCATGAATTATTATGCATACAGACTCATGATCCGTGAAGGTGAAGTAAATCACATTTTGATGTGTCAACGGCTCTTTCATCAGTATGCAGTGGACATGTACGTCAAAATTGAGACTGAAAGATTGACATACATCCGTCTTAACCAACAGCAGCTTCGATCTGAAGAGTACATTCATCTTCGCGATGCAATCAATGCTGACGGCAATGTAAATAATGTAGGAAGAATGACAATTTTACCGGCCACTTACATCGGAAGCCCGCGCCACATGCACGAGTACGCTCAAGATGCGATGTCTTATGTTCGAAAGTATGGCCGTCCAGACCAATTTATTACATTCACCTGTAACCCACAATGGATTGAAATAAAAAAGGAACTGCTACACAACCAAACACCACTTGATAGGCATGACATCACAGCCAGAGTTTACAAGCAAAAATTAAAATCTTTAATGAATTTCATTACAAAGCATCGTGTGTATGGCCAAGTACGTTGTTGGATGTACTCTGTTGAGTGGCAAAAGCGTGGTTTGCCACGTTGATTTGCATTTGGCAGTTCATTTAGAAAATTTCAGCCCAAACAACGCTGTGGATAGAGCGGCACGTCCACCTGTGACCACATTGACAGGTTTCTTCTCAATTTGTGCAACTGATCAATTCTCTCGCACTTTGCTGTATGCTGATATGCCGCGCTACTACACATGGAACGCATCAAGAAAGTCTTTTCAGCGTCGTAAACAAGGAACACCACTTGAAGGATATGAAAATGTATTTGCCACAGATGCTATAGGCCGTATATATACAGTACATCCTAATAACGATGAATGTTATTATCTTAGATTGTTATTGGTGAATGTTCCTGGTCCGACATCTTTGCAACAATTGCGAACAGTTGATGGACATCTGTGTGCGACTTACCGTGAGGCGTGTCAATTATTACGGTTGCTTGAAAACGATTCGCATTGGGATGATACGCTCAAGGATTCCGTGATATCTTCATCGCCGCATCAAATTCGCACACTGTTTGCGATTATAATATCGACATGTTTTCCCTCAAATCCGAATGATTTGTGGATGAAATATAGGGATGACATGTCTGAGGATGTGTTGCATCGCGTGCGTTGTGAAACTTTGAATCCTACATAGGAAATTACGGCAGAGATTTACAATGACACATTGATCATAATAGAAGATATGTATTTGTTGATGGCAAATAAAGTATTGTCTTGTTTGGGGCTGACAGCAGAAATCGAAAAAGGAGCTTATTCAGCGTGTTTTTCCGGACATTAAACAACAATATAATAACCACGATTGGCTAAGTGAACGAGCAATATTGGCAGCAAAAAACAAAGATGTCGATGATCTCAATGCTACCATTCAGAATTTCCTTCCAGGAGAGTTGTTTACGTACAAATCAGTTGACACGGCCACAAACCAGGATGACGTAGTCAACTATCCTACAGAATTTTTAAATTCATTGGACTTGCCTGGACTACCACCATATAATTTGAAATTAAAAGTAGGGTCAGTTGCTGCGTAATATTAATTAACCTCGACTTTGCAATGGAACGAGATTGGTTGTGAAGAAACTCATGAATAACATCATCGAAGCTAAAATAATTAAAGGAAAATACAAAGGAGAGGATGTCTTAATCCCACGAATACTTATGATTCCAACGGATTTGCCATTTGATTTTAAGAGGTTGTAATTTCCCGTGTGTCTGGCGTTTGCGATGACCATAAATAAATCGCAAGGCCAATCATTGCAAGTTTGCGGAATAAACTTAGAGTTTCCCTGTTTCGCAAATGGACAATTATACGTTGCGTGTTCGCGTGTCGGAAAACCAACATCCTTATTTATTTACGCACCACAAAAAAAATTAAAAATATTGTCTACCAGAAAGCACTATATTAATTAACTGTATATGATCATAACTGTGTTGTATTTAATTTAAGCAAAGATTTGTTTATCATGTTCACAGTCCAGAAACGAGCACATCCAAGAAAATTTTAAATTTTTGTATATGAAGAGTATAAATATAAATAAATGACTTAATATGTATATAATATGTGCTTTTGGATCCTTAATGTCAACGTGTATTAGTAACTCTTTATTTCCATCAACTTGGCTCCATCTACTTGGGAACCACTTGGCTCGCCAGGACATGATAATATGGTGGAAGTACTAGGCGACTCGGACAAATCTGATTCGATCAGAACATTATCAATGTTGAGCTGCTGGCTGTCTTCAATAACATCAATATCTACCAGAACATTCTTGATGTTGGGCTTTTGGCTGTCTTCAATAACTTGAATGTCCTGTATGTCTTCTGCCGATAAATTTAATTCACAGAATGTCTCCTCAGATGATGAAGATGGCATTGTAGAAACGTGTTTTGGTTTAGATAGCAGCTTTTGCTTTAATATATTTTGTTGTACTTTTGCTTTGTTCACGCGTATTATTCGTTCTACATTCTTACCACACTTGGTACAAAATCTGAAGGTAACAGCGATTATGTTGTAGCATTCGTCGCATCTTAATAATAATTTAATACAATCTGGACAGTTATTATTTTTTTTCTGCCGTTCCATCCACTTTTTACAAAACGGACAATGCATTTTAAGGAGTTGAGGGATATATAGCTTCACTATAACTATATTATAGTTGTTTGAATTCTTTATTTTCTCGATGACAGATGTAGTTCTTCTTTTTTTCCTAACCATGGCCATCGTCAAAAAAACGACAGATGTAGTTTTATAGTTATAGTTTTAATATTTGTCAGTATTCACTCAAAAAAAATTGTCTATGGTAAAATGTCACTTGAAATGTTAACGTCTCTTAGCTGTGCATCTATACTATGAATTGCTTGGCGTAATCTTGTATTCTATCATTCTTGAACATAGAACCTAGTTGTCAAAGCAACATTCTGAAACCAATACACTCTATCGTTCCAAGAATGATAGAAACAAGATTGCGCAATGACGAGTTCAAATTTTGTTCGTTCTGCGCATCTACGTCACGGTTAACCAACGTACAATCAGCTGATTTTCAATTGTTTGTTTTTCTTTGCAATAAGAAGCAATTTTGTATTGTAGGCATACAAAAACATGAATATCATCAAAAGTTAACATCAATATAAGTGAATATTAATAAAAGATATCAATATAACTGAATATTTTATAGTGAACATTTACCTACGTATTCATTTAATTGGTTTTTCATTGTATTATTCAATTTTGTCTCTTTGCTGTGTTTGTTTCAACCATATACATTTATGCAAATAAAAAGACTGAATATTTTGTGACCAAGTATCAATGTTGTCTTATTTAATTTTCTTTTTTTGTTATACACATGTTCGATTAAGTTTTTATTTAAGGAACGAATCCTAAAATACATTCTAGCTCTGAAAAACAATTCTTTTACTTTCAAGCTACAATTTACAAAATTACTTAAATCTATGTGCTTCTGGGCGTAATTTGTACATATGTAAGTCTATGCAAATCAGTACCATTTACATCGTCAAATACTGCTTGCAAGGCTCTCATATGCTCCATTAACATATCTGTTGGTTTTGAGAGTCCTCCTTCAGAAACGTGATCCACCCAAGTATAAGACGAACAATTTTCTGAATTGGCATAAATTTCGAGGTTGTCTTTACCGAGTTTGTGGCAGATGTACCATGCCAAATTCTCAAGTCCGTCGTTGTTGAGAATCTCCAAGTCAACATTTTTTCAATTGGGTCAGTGGAATTTAGATCATGTGACACACGTTGAAAAATATTACCTGTAAAAATATAATAAAAATACATACATGCGTATAAATAAATGGAATAAATTGTTAGTTAAGATTATTTTTATAATTAGGATAAGAAACAGTGCAAAATCTTAGTTTGTATGTTAGTACATATTTGCATTTGTTAACATCAATACATTTTTAAATAAGAATATTTTCTGTAGTTTTAGGTTTATAATATAATTTATAATACTTTTAAGAATTTTGGCACTTACCTGGCCGTTGTTTTCGCTCCAAATTATTTCTGTGGAATTCCGAGGTTTTAATGGAAATCCTAAGGCGTTTAATTTCTGCTGACTGCTCGTTTTTGCACCTATTCAAAGTTCTAACAACACTATTCAGCCTTTGTCTAAAAAGAATAAGAAATACACATACTTATGTAAGAAAAAAATACTTTATCAATATCAATTCGGACTAACATTTCTGTTTCCAAATGCAGTATTTTCTCGTCTTTCTCATCGATGACCTCCTCTCCTGCAGTTTGAATTACTTCAATAGGGGCGGTATTCTTCAACATTGTTGTTAACATCTCTGTTTTGGAACGAGACTCCATCCTTTTCTGCCGTTCATAACAGGAGCAGTGGTTAACGTGGGAAAAGCGCTAGGCAGTAACTTAGTTGGATTCCGCGAACTTAAACCTTCAAGAGTGTTTGGTTATAAAAGTAAAATTGTTGTAATCAAAATGCTATAATTACCCATTTCAAACTGCAAATTTCTTTCGAAGGCTTCTGGCGCGAAGTGCACAAAAATGAATCCACTGCTTTAGTACTGTATTATCCTAAGGGAAATGGAAAAATCTCAATTTCGTAGCACTATTTTTAACATTGTTATTATTGCATCCGAACACTGCGCAACTCATTTTAAAAAATATAAAATTTCACAATTAATACTACACGCGAAAATACAATTCGAGTTCACATTCAAAGGCGCGGGCGAAAAATAAGTCAACCGTGACATCAGCAAGAACAGCTGACTGAAAACAAACATGCGCATTGCGTAATCTCTTTATCTATCATTCTTGCTATCGTTCAGACATTGACAGCGACGAAGCGACATGAACAGGGGTTTGAATCGTTACATCCGTGAACGTATCACTCGTCACGTAAATAGCTGTATTTCGGATTATGATTTCGGATTACATTTCACTTAAAAGGAATATCAATAAATATTAAAAAATATAGATGTAGAATATCTGATTTTACAGAATTAAAGTACACTTTTATATTACGTATGGTTTGCTTTATTCACAATAAAATTCATATAAACGTATCACTTAGATTTAGATTAGACAAAAGTCACCAAATTAGCACTGAGCGTCGCTACGCTCAGCGTTACAATAAAGGAAAAGTAATATAATTAAAGTCACCAAATTCGCAGCGCATCCGCTACGCTGGATGTTGCAATTAACAAGGAAAATCACTTAAACCCTACTGAGTGTCTCATATATCGGCACGGAGCGTTTTACTACGCCCGGCGTTACAATTTGGAAGGGAAATCACAAAAGTCACTTAAACGGGAAAACTGAATAATACGGCGCTTTAGCGTTACACACAAGAATATCTCTAGCTCAATAAAATGAGTACTACACTGCTCAGCGTTACAATCAGGAATGGTCAATACGGGGCATCTCGACAGGATAGAATTTATAGAATACTAACTGTTATTGTCATTGCCAAATCTGTATGTGTGCATTTGCTATGATAATATAATATCTGCGCAAAGGCGTAGGGTAGGTAGGTTCGAGCTGATGTAGCGCATGCTTTGAGCTCTTGCAAAATTCATTTTTTCATTTGCGAAATGCCGTCGGGTAGGTAGCTGATGCAGGGCACGTTTTGAGCTATTGAACTCCTTAAATCTTTTATGTGGAAAATAAAAAAGGAAAATATCCTTTTTTTCACAAATGTATTTCTGGGAAAAATAAGAATTCATATTTTTGGACTACTACATAATAACTGTGGCATAAATTTTATATACCAATTAAAATAATAAATTTAAAATGAGGAATGATATTTTGATTTATGCTTGTATAAGTTTATTAATTTTAATAGTTCGCTCATTCCCAACCCAATCTGCATAATTTTTTTGTAAATTAACAATATTAAACTAAATATTAATTTTTTGAAAAAATGTTATTTTGAAAGTGTACTCTTTTTTTATAATATAACACAACCGTCTTAATACTCGTTCTTCTAGTTTTTATATTACCGAAATGAAAATGCCGTCGGCATATATGCAAATGGGATATGTTGCCTCTTCGAAATTTTTATAGAAATGAAAACTGCACTGTCAAACTGATGAAGTGACGGCTTATAGCAGAGAACGTCTATCATAGAGAAGGTTCACGGCGCGGAGATCGTAAAAATATTTTTGGCTAAGATTGTCCAGTTTCACCACAGCCAGCTCTGCAGCAGAAATTTTAGCATTTTGCTTTAACAGAGCAGCGCGTGGAATAAAAATTATGCTCAAAACTATATATGTATTGCTCCAACAGACGTACATATGTATGTTCGCTCTTTTGCTTATATTTTTATACGTTTATATGCAAACATGTGTATTCGTATGACTTATTTTTGTGTACATATATTTATGAATATATGTACAATTGAATACATTTAAATTAAATTACTTTTTCAGAGCAATGTTCGTAGGTAATGTAAAATTAAAGCCTTTTTTTAATTATTTTTTGTCTTAGATATATTCATACTTACATATTTATATAACAAATTATCATAATATTATTTAAAAATTGAAATATATTACAATAGTGATAACAGAACATTAATCGTTTATTTTATCATTCAAAACTTACATACATACATACATACATATATTCACATGAATCATGACCATATGTGTTTATGTTCGCTTTCGCGAATTCAAATCATATTATCACTTATCAATAATAACATGTGCGACTGCTCATCTGTACATACATAAATATGTGCGTATGACATTGGTACATAAATAACGCATACACAAACCTACATACTTGTATACATATGTATGCGTACACATGCAAATATGTCACCCCCAAAAACTACAAACATTGCTTTACAAAAACAATCGTTTGAAATGGCATCAGACATACTTATCTGCGTACACATGTAAATATGTGCGTATGACATTCCCACACAAATAATGCATACACAACATACATATTTATATGCGTTCACATGTAGATATGTCATCCGCAAAAATTACAAATATTATTCTACAAAAACAACAAATGTCTGAAATAGCATCAGCGGCGTCACAAGTCAATATGGCAGCCAAATGTAGTAAATCTTACAGCAAGAACAATTTCATTCATGAACGCAAGCGCACTTTCAACAAGCAAACTCGCTTCATTCATAAAAGCGACCACCTTCACATCTCCCCGAGCATTTTTTTTTTTTTGACGCTTCGCTGACAGCTTTCCATTTATTAGTCGACTGACACATGAGTGTCGTCAAGTTATCGACCGTAAAACTACCACCGAGTGCGGTTTTTAGCTGTTGCCTTGTATTCGAAAATCGAGGGCAATGAAATAATACATGTTCAGAGTCTTCTATATGCTCTGTACACGTCGGACAGTACGGACTAATGTCATTGTGGAATCTGAAAAGGTAGCTTCTAAAGCATCCATGTCCACTAAGTATTTGGGTCAGATAGAAATCTAAGTCCCCATGTCGTCTGTCTATCCATGAGTAGATGTCCGGTATAAGTCGATGGGTCCAGCGCCGTTTGGATGAGGAATTCCACCGCTCCTGCCACATTTTAGTACTCTTGTTTCTCTCCTCTGTCCTTACCGATACTGTTTTAGGCGTTGATAATTGATATAAACGCTCGAGTTTGTCCCCCTGGATGTCAATGGGCGGCATGCTGGCTAATACTTCAGCAGCGTCGGTCGATATAGTCCGGAAAGCACTAATTACCCGAATTGCAGAAAGCCTATGCACTGCAATTATTTGTTTTGCATACGCTTTTATATCCATTGCCTGCATCCATACTGGTGCCATATACAGTATTACGGAACTCATTGCTTTCGCTATTAAGAATCGCCGGCTGGAACGCACACAGCCTCTATTGGTCATCATTCTCGATAGCGCATTATAAATTCTGTTTGCCTTGGCGGAAGTATACTCCAAGTGTTCTTTAAATTTTAATTTGGAATCTAGTATTACCCCCAGATACTTCAATTGCGGCCGCGAGGTAATCTTGCATTCCCCTATGGTGAGCTCTATTCGTTCTTCTATCTTCCTAGTGCTTATCAGTAAAACTTCTGTTTTTTCCTCCGCCAGTTTCAGACTCATAGATGAGAACCATTGGCGTAAACTATTTAAGCACTCATTACATTTATTTCTCAGGTCAGCTAATTCTTTGGCGACTGCTACCACCATGAGGTCGTCCGCATAAGCTACTAGTTTCACGTCTGTTGGTTGCTGTCTTCTTAGCACCCCGTCATACATAAGGTTCCATAATAGTGGGCCTAACACTGAGCCTTGTGGTACTCCACTTGAGATAGAGTAGCTCTTGGTACCTTCGTCCGTCTCAAAAATCAGCTTTCTGTTTTTAAAATAGCTCGTTATTATATTTATGAGGTACTCAGGGGCACGTATTTCATCCAGGGCTTTAATTATGTTTGCCCATTTTGCTGAGTTGAACGCATTTTTGACATCCAGGGTAATCAGCGCACAATACTTTTTTGTGCCACCTTTCCATCTTTTGCCACTTACTGCACGTTTCGCAATATCGACGACTTCTCGTAGTGCGTCAATAGTGGATCTCTTTTTTATGAAGCCGTATTGTCTCTCTGATAATCCGCCGGCCTTTTGGATAGCTAGTTCCAAGCGGTTTCTTACAATGCTTTCGTACACTTTCCCAATCGTGTCGAGCATGCAAAGAGGTCGATATGATGAAGGTTCTTCTGGTGGCTTTTTTGGCTTTGGGAGTAGAACCAGGGCTGAATCTTCCACGGATCGGGGAACACCTCTTCTAATATACACGCGTTGTACATGTTAATAAATAAATTGGGTCTAAGAGTTATGGCTTCTTTAAGGGCTCTATTTTTGATTTTTTTCGCAATAGCCAATAGTTCGTCTTCTGTGACTAATAGAGGTGGGCTCCGTAGCTTCGTTTCTTTTAATGTAGGAAATGGATACATGTGTGGGGAATAACGCTTCGACAACATTTTCCATAAATGATGCGTTCTTAGGTTGCTGCGACTTATTTTTGAATTTCGACATACAAATTTTGTATCCCGATCCCCAGGGGTCTATGTTAGCTTCCTCACATAGCTTTTCGAAACAGGATCTCTTACTACGGATAATGGCTGACTTCAGGAGCTTTCTTTGGCATTTAAATGCTTCTCTGAGGCGGATTTCGTTTTCCCCTCCCTGGTTTCGTTGAGCGAGACGTCTAGCTGAGTGACAGAGCTTCCTCAGCTTGGCAATTTCGTCGCTCCACCGGTATACCGGCTTTCGATTGTTATTGTATCTCGTCCTGCGCATAGTTGCGTCGCATGCTGCAACTAGTTCCTTCTGCACAGCGGATACTAAGTGGGTGGCGTCTTCGCCTGGTGCCTTTGCCGCACTCCAGACACTCTCAAAAACGTCGGTATCAAATTCCTTTTCACGCCAACTACGTTTTCGAGAGGGATTTCTGCGAGACAGTTCCCTTTCTTGGGAGAACGAAACTTCAGCGATTATAGCCATATGGTCGCTATATATTAATATGTCTGCTAAGCGTGTCGTTAGCAAACATTAGGTCTATTATAGAACCTTTATTACCCTTTTGAAACGTATTTTTTGTGCCATTGTTTAGAATCGTGAGGTTTGTTTGACTCAAAAATTCTAGAATGAGGCGACCACGGTGATTTGTAATTCTGCTACCCCAAGCAGTAGACCATGCGTTAAAATCACCCGCTATTATTATTGGCGATTTGTTTCTGGTCTCTAGAGACAGCTCCAGGAAAAAATCTTCAAATTCTCTAATTGTTGCGCTAGGACGAGCGTAGCAGCTTACAAAATATATACCTTGCATCTTCGCCCATGTAAAGCCGTTATGGACTTCTTTGGAGCGGGTTGAGAAAGCTTGTCCTTTGCAGGCTCATATTGCTGCTTTGCCACTTCTATCTTTACACCAAGTGCTCTCCGAACGCAGTCTATATGGTTCGCTTAGTAAGGCGACATCTATATTCTCTTCTTGGACTGTTTGTTTTAGCAGATCTTGTGCTGCAGCGCAGTGATTAAGGTTTAGCTGTAACAACCTCATTTTTTCATTGTTTTCATCATTTGTACGTACTTCGGACATGTCGTACTTAAGACGGAGTGCTCTCCTTTGCAAAGCATACAAGTCGGGGCATTTTTGCATACTTTTGTTACGTGCCCTGCAGCTCCGCAGCGTGTACAGAGGGCTGACCGATCAGTCTGACTGACACATTTGTGTGCTATATGACCCAGTTGGAAGCACCTAAAACATCGGGTAATGGGTGAGTATTCTCTAAGACGACAGATAGACCACCCTATCTTCACTTTGCCCAATTTTAGTGCAACTTTAGCGTCTTGAGCGCGCAGACAAATAAGAGCTATTTGTGTGCCACTTCGGGTTTTCCTCATATTTTTGACGCTTGTTTTCTCCAAGTTTTGGAACCCACACTCTTTTTTTAGTGCCTCGCAGATTTCTTCTGGTGTTGTAATTTCGTCTAGGTCCTTACACACTATTGTAACATTATGGGTTTTTGGCTGTATCAGCGCCATTTCACCCACCGCTCCCTCTAAGACGGTTTGAAATGATTCGGCTCTCTTGTCTGCCTGATTTTTCAACTCGATGAGTAGGTCTCCTTTCATCGTCTTTCGTATGTAGGTCACGTTTGATCCAAGCTCTTCAAGACCACTGTCGCTTTTTATCTTCCGGAGAATATCAGCATAAGACGCACCCTCCTTTTTGGTTATTATGATGGCGTCCGGTTTCGTTCTAATTTTCTTTTGAATTGGCTTCTTCTTTTTCACAACATCCACCCATTTTTCACCTGCGCTATGTTGACTCGTAATATTTTCTTGTATTACTTTCGTTGGCTCACTGCTTACTTGTTGCAACCTCTCAGTAGCTTTTTTCAGTTTTTTCGTGGGGGGTAGGTCACCCGATGCTTCACGCAGCCGCTTTGGGGTATTCATCTCTTTAAGAATATGAGATATCTGGGTTGCTTTCTCAACCATATTTTTTTTCTCCGGTTTCTCGGCTTTTTTATATAGGCTCATTATGCTACTCAGTAAATCGCGCATAGCTTGATTTACGTGCCTTTGCCCAGCCATCATATTTTCCAACTCTTTAATTTTACAACCCAGCTTGTTAAAATGGTCGGAAGTTTCATTATTTAGTGAATTCTCTTCACTTCTGCTTGTTCGGTCAGTTGTTTCATCGCTAATTGTTGATCCAGCAGCAGTGGATTCCTCATTCCTGCCGTTAGGAGGGGTTCTCAAAATTTAAGAATTCCTCCGGAAAGGATTCTCTGGGGTACGCCCCATACTACTCTCAAAGGCCATGCCTCAGTGAGAAAATAGTCTGGCTCCACCTGTCGATCAGTATGTTCAATCCCTACCGCTAAAACCTTACTTATATTTTTAATGGTTGGCAACGCCTAACCCAAAAGCAAAACGAAAAGGGAGAAAGCGAAAACGGAGAACAGCTGATTAATCAAAACAAAACGGCATAAAAAATATGTGCACGTTTTGCTGTGATTTGCTGTTAGTAGGGGAAATGGAAAAAAACTTAAAACTAAAAAATTTGCCACGAAAAAGTACAGGTATGTACAAATGAATTTTTATTTAAAACAAATTGTACTTAGCTATTTCTGAGGGCCTATTATCCACTTGAATCCTCCGGATTTCCGGTAAGTGCCAAGACAAAATCTATATGCTGTCTCAGTGAAAATTGGGATTAATCCAAGAAATTCAAGAGCGTAAAAAAACACTACCACTTCACTCGACTATGTACTATATATACATCCCCCCGAGCATGCGTTTGCCCACAAGTGTCTTTTCGCGACGATGGCAAACGCTAAAAATCATAAATTGAACAACTTTCTGATGCTTCTTCACAGAAAGAAGTGAGAAAAGCGGTAACATAGCTGTTGTCGATTTATAATATTTGTCTAAAATATTTTTCCCGTGACTCGCAAAAATCTGCGTCGATATGTATGCACGCTCATACATCTTCATACATATTTACGCAAGTTTATTGGTAAAGCTGTTAGAGCGGCAAGGGAAGCGGTGACAATCAGCGATCGTTCAATTATTCTTTCGGCACAGCTCGGTTTTCTACCATATGGTCATGATACATGTGAATATATGTATGTATGTAAGTTTTGAATAATAAAATATGCGATTAATGTTCATTTATCACTATTTTTTTTTTTTTTTGCAATATCTTTTTTATTTATTGAATCTGCTTTTTGTTTTAAAAGCCTAACAATAAGTTTTAAAATCTTAAATCTATTTAAAAACTAGACAAGCTCAAGCAAGTGTTTGAGCTGTTTTGGTGATACGTTGCTCCTTAGTACGCAGGCATATCTCTTCTTTTAAGGCGTGTTTGATCGCAGGAATGTACCAAAGCATTAGCCAAAGGGTTTGGGTGATCTCGGAGTTTAGATATATATTTAATTCTGCTGTCTTCTACTTCTTTCTTTACCATAGAAATACCAAGGTCTTTATGGATATTTTCATTACGCATGTACCACGGTGAACACGTGATTGTTCTAAGCATTTTTGATTGGAACCTTTGTATTATATCAATATTAGTTGCGCAGGTCGTACCCCACAGTTGAATGCCATACATCCAAATCGGCTTTATGGCCGCATTATATAAAAGCACTTTGTTGTCTAGGCTAAGTTTAGAGTTTTTATTTAAAAGCCAATTTAAATTTGCAGCTGTTATCTTTATGCAAGTTATTTTACTAGATATGTGTTTTCTCCACGTAAGTCTTCTATCTAGGTGAATACCAAGATAAGTTACGTCGTTCGCTTGGGGTACTAGAATATTGTTCATTTTTACTGCCGGACACATTTAGGTCTTAGTGAAAACGTAACATGCTTGCATTTTTGTTCATTTACATTTATACGCCAGTTGGCTAGCCATTCTTCGACAGACCTTAAGTGCTCGGCTAATATTCTTGATGCTATTATGTGGCATTTGTTACGGCTCACCAAAGCTGTGTCATCCGCAAAAGTTGAGGTCAATATATTATTAGCTGTAGGAAGATCTGCAGTATATATGATGTATAGAGTTGGGCCTAAAACACTACCCTGGGGTACACCAGCCCTTATCTGTCGTTCGTCAGATATGAAATCTCCCACTTTTACCATAAATTGTCTATTTTTTAAATAAGACTCCAATGTTTTATACAATTCTAAAGGTAGAATGTTTTTAATCTTTTACAAAAGGCCTTCATGCCATACCTTATCAAACGCCTGAGCCACGTCTAGAAATAAAGCTGAACAGTACTCTCTTTGCTCAAATGCTTTTCTTATTTCGTTAGTAATTCTATTTACTTGCTCTATCGTGCTATGTTTTTCACGAAACCCGAATTGGTGCGTTGGTATTATATTATTTTCGTGGAGGAAAGGAGACATCTTTGATAGTAACACTTTTTGAAATATTACAGAAAGACAGGGTTGAAGACTGATTGGTCTGTATGAAGACGGCTGTGTTAAGTCTTTCCCAGGTTTATCTATCAAGATAATCTGCGACTTTTTCCATGAAATAGGATAGTATCCGAGATTAAGAATTGCACTGAAGAGCGAAGAGAGCACTTCTACAGCAATATTTGGTAACTCAATTAGCATTTTTGGGGTAATATTATCATGTCCTGGTGACTTTTTTGGTTTAAGTTCTTTTATTATTCTAATAATTTCAGCAGGTGAAGTCTTAAAAGACTCGAGTGACTCGTTAACTGTGTTGGGTAAGCTGGACAACTCGAAATTGTTCTTTGGGCAATTTGGTTGAAATACCTTTTCTAGGTAATTTGCAAAACAATTAGCCTTTTCCTCGTCACTTCGAGCCCAATTTCCACCCATGTCTCGTATAGGCATGTTGGAGTTAGTTGGTGGCTTCAGGGACTTTTGGGCTTTCCAAAGATAATTTTGCTGCTTGAATTTGGACTCAGCTTCTTTATATACATTTCGGTATTGGATTCTTCCTCACGTTTAAGCGCTTTTTTTAGTTTACGTGCAGCTGATTTCAATTGAAGCTGAGTGGAAGGGGAGCGACTTATCTGCCATTCACGCCTTGCACGCCTTTTTTCGTTTACAAGCTTTTCTATTTCTCTGTTAGTAATTTTTCTGGCACCAAGCGGCTTATAGTTTTTGTTTGGTGTTGCTAAGACAGCTGCTTTAGTTATTATATCATTGAGTTCTTCTATGCTTTCGTCAATATCTCTACCTGTATTTATTTTGTACTCAACATTAATGTGGCTACTCACGTATTTTTTATATTTTAGCCAATTCGTTTTATAAGAAGTCAAACCTACTTTTGGATTAACGAATATGGGTTGTTCACATAACTTTATTAGTACAGGAGAGTGATCAGAAGATAGATCAGTACTTGTATCAGCTGTTATAAGCGATTTATCTATATTTTTGATTACAGCAAAATCAATTAAATCTGGTATCTTTTACGATCACTAGGCCAATATGTCGGCTTACCAGGAGATATTATGTCAAGGTTATTGTGCCTATTTATAATAGTGTGATACAGCTGTCGTCCTTTCGGATTAATTAGCCGTGAGTCCCAATACGTGTGCTTTGCATTGTAATCTCCACCTGCTATAAATCTATGGCCTAGTGTTCCAAAAAAGTCTTTGAATTGGATGTCTGTAATTTTAAACCGAGGTGGGCAGTATATGGCCGTCAGATTTAAGTCCCCGCAGTGATTTTTAATAGTTATTGTTGTAGCTTGTAATTGCGCGGTGGCATAAGATTCTGATGTGTGGTGATTTAACCGTTTTCTAACCAACACTGCTGTTCCTCCATGTGCCTTTCCATCTGGGTGGTTTGTAACATAGAGTCGAAATCTCGGTATAAAGAAATTGTGTTTGTTCGTAAGATGAGTTTCTGACAATAGCATTACATCGATACTTTTTTCATCCAGAAATCTAATGAGTTCCAATTTATGTTGGTTAACACCGTTAGCATTCCATAAACAAATGTTCAATACACTCATTTTTTACTTAAAAAAGTTTGCAACATTTGGTTTTGTGATTTGATTACCTCTTGAATCATATTTTGCATTGAAGCCATAAATTGTGTCATACATTGGGTGAGGTTTAAAATCATAGTTTCAACGCTTCCATTTGGTTGGTTTTGGGGCAATTGCATTTGTGTAGTATTGCCTTTCACTACGTTTGCATAACTCCCTTGTGTAGCATTGTGCTTAAGATTTACTGGTTTTGAAATTTGGACGGGGATTTTAATATTTTCATTAGATGGAATATTCATCATTTGGTTACGACGTGCTTGGATGCCCTGTGACAACTTCGATTTTAAATCTTTGTATACAGGGCAACCCCTGTAGTTAGCAGTGTGATTTCCTCCACAATTGCTGCATTTTTTTATTTAAATCCTCTTTTTTAAGAGTACATTTTGAAGTTGGATGTAGATCACCACATACTACTACATACACTTCGTAGAGTGCAATATGCTTTCGTGTGTCCATACTCTTGGCAGTTTGTACATTGTACTGGACCATTTCTCTTGTGTGGTTCCTCAACGGTGATTCTGCGATGGAGAAGATATTTTAAATTGTAAATCGGGTGTATTTCATTTTTCTTTAATTTGTTGGAATCTGGCATCAATTCTATTTTGAACATTGGTTGTGGGACTTTGTTCTTGTTAAAAATATTTACTACTGATTTAATGCTAAAACCACCTTTTTCTAGTGCTTCTCTAACATCGTTAGAGTCTACCGAAGACTCTATACCTTTTATGACAACAACTAGGCCTTTTGATCTCTTCAGTTGGTAAGAGTAGTAATTCTTGTTATCATTTGATAGGAATTTTACAATTTCCATGAAACTTTTTTCAGTGTATGTTTGAATTTTTGTTTCATCTATGTTACCTTTTTTCAAGGACACAATATGGAAATTGTTTGTGCCTATTATATTGCTCATTTTTGAAACAACCGCATTTGAGCTACGCTCACGCAAATAGATTGGAGGGGGTTTGGCATTCACGACCGTGGTGGTACCCTTTGCTTCGTCGTTAGGCCATTTGCTTAATAAGGCAAATCTGTTGCCATTAAGAATTTCTGGCTTTTTGGTGTTTGGCATGTTTGCTTGAAATTTTTTGGTATTGACCGCTGTTTTAATAGGACTCAATTTCCTTTTTACATTAATGTAGCGATCAATACCAGTCTGAACTGATGGCCCTTTTTTGCTTGGTACGTTCTCACCTTGCATTTTATTTTCCTTCGCTGTCCGGGTGCTTGCTGGCTGCATAGTGGCTGCTGTCAGTGGATTTGTTGTTGCCCGATTGCTGTTTACTGCTGCTTCTGCTTGCGCGCTTGCGATGACTCATCATCGCCGTTACCTTTGTTTTTGCCAGGAGTTGCTTTTGTTGGCTCGACAAAACTGAAGTAGGCATTGAATGAATGCCTACGGTTTTGCGGTTGAGGCTGCGAAGCACTCATAATTGTTTGTTTTTTTGTGTTGTTTTTTGTTTTTATATATTATAATAGTTTGTTATATAAATATGTATGTAAGTATGAATATATCTAAGACAAAAAATAATTTAAAAAAATAATACTATATGTATATTAGACTTAGAAAAAAATCTAACTACTTGTATATAGTATACAAAAACTTTTCCAATCAAAAAGCAGAATAACCTCATTATGTTTAATTTTGGCGCAATTTCCCCCGTAAAACATATGTACATATATGTATGTTAGCTTTAGAAAAAGTCATACATATGTAGCATACAGGAACTTCTCCGCCTACCAGAAATCACCTGCATATAAATTCACATGTATGTATATTGCCCTGCATTGGTTCTCTTTTATTTACATTAACATGTTATTCCTCATAGACTCTAAAAACCCCTCAATCGCTGTTAAAGTGGTGAAACACGCTCATAATTTGTATGTGGTGAAACTGGACCATCTCGACCGAGTTAGCCAAAAATATTTTTACGATCTCCGCGCCGTGAACCTTCTCTATGATAGACGTACTCTGCTTATAGCTTACGATATATAGCAAACTAGTTAGTATTCTATATCCAGCAATGTGCAATGTGGAGTCTCCACAGGCAATAGGCACGGCAATACAGGTAGTATTCTATAAATTCTATCCTGTCGAGATGCCCCGTTATACTTATCTCGCTATGATGGACGCTAATAGCACAGCCAGTGAAAAACGCTACTGCCTTCCTTCCTTTTCCTTCCTCATCGGCAAAATGTGTGCACAGTGAAAAACGTGGTAAAAACGCAGAAATCATCCATGTTCGTTTGTTTACATTTGAACAATGTTGCCATTGCCCAATACGCATATATAGTTTTGAGCACATCTTTGTTTTCAATTACAATTTTTTACAATACAAAATATCAAAACTGAAAACAAACTATTAAAAATAGTTTACATATTTACAAATAATAGCATTCGACTTTGATTTTGAGTTATTTTATGAAAATTTCAAACATATTGAAACTGATTGAATTAAAAAAGTTGATAATTACTACAGTGTATCGATATTAGCAACCCTGCGTTGTGAGAGAGCATTCAGCTGACACGTTTCCACGGCAAAATCCAAATGTCGTGAATTCTCACGTCATCCCACGTCAAAGAGAGAAGGGAGTAGCGTTTTTCACTGTTCAATTATATTGCGCGCCCATAATATAGGTCGTGGCAGCTGACACGAGCCACGATTCTACGTTTTTCACTGGCTGTGCTATAAGCCTTACCACAACTTCTACGTAATCCATAATACCGCCGTATACTTGGCGAATAAATTGATCATTTCCATAAATTAATGTATGAAACAATCGAGAATTAATTTGGGAAATTTCGGGAAAGCCTTTTTATAATTTGGGAACAAACAGGTAATTAAGAATCATTAAAAACATATTCAACGTATACATACTTGGCGAGTTTTTGAGAGAATGGCGAAATTGAAATTGCAACAGACGTGAAATCATTTTGGAATTATCAGGAAATATTTTTTTAAATTTGGGAAAGCGATGTTATAATAGTAATTATGTATTTAAAAATCTGACACAGGGTCACGTGATAGACTCAACCCTCCCCTCGCTCTAATGGGTAGTGGGGGTATCCAAAGAGGATTTAGGTTATGGAATTTTTTTATTGATAGAATGGCAACGATTGACCTTAGATAGGGAACCTTGGGTTGATTCAGAGAGATGAAACAGTCTTCAAATATCTTTACAAAAATTAATGAGATGTTTCCAACAGATTTTTCTACAAAGGAACCATTGCCTAGAATTCATTGGAAAAATTTCTCTTGTGCCGATGCTTCAGTTTGTGAATCTGCTAAATGTCGCATCTTCTTTGGTTGACAACAGAGTTATCGAGAAATACTCCATCATTCTGAGTTTCTTAGATTATTGCACTTAGATAGGACACATTTCCTAATAGAGATTTAATGCAATTTCCATGGACTTCAGTAGAACTCAATAGAATGTGTCCATCGATTACACGAGTATTTCACCCTGCAATACTAACGTCTTCATTTCAACATTTTTTAATGAAAATTATTCACCAAAATTATCCAGACTACATAATCTCATTTTTTTTTCGATGAGCGACAGAAGAGAACAGTGTCGTTCATAAAGTTATTGCAATTATCGAAACATGTTTCTCAGTTGAGTATTGAAACCATTAAACACTTGACACGTATGAAAAGTTGAATAGAAAAGCCTAACAATTTCGCGAAGAATTTCTCTTGGAATTATATTAGCATCTTATAAGAATTCTATAGAAAAATTCTATTCGACGTTTGTATTCTTTTTTTTTTAATTAAAATTTATTTTTATTTTTTTTTAAATTAATTTATTTTCAACTGAAACCTTATAGGATTTTAATGGACGACTAATGAAGTTCCAATAGAAATTCAATAAAATTTTTCATCGAAAGTGCTCAGTGCTGGTTTTAACACTACCAGCGCCCTGGGCGAGATTTCTACGGCGCCCTCCAACTGCAATTTAAACCCATTCGAAAAAAGGGAAAACATTTAATGAAATAACCGTTTATTAAAAGAAATAATTATTTATTATAAAAAATAGCCATTTATTACAAAAACACTAATAAAAGTTTACTTTTCTGGCCTTTCTATCAGCGAACTCTTTTATAAGGTTGTCAAAGTCGATGTTTTCAGCAATTTCGTTTTCAGTTGACAAAGTTGCTAAGTTTGTCAATATAGATTGAGAAATTGTTGATCGAAGATAGGTTTTTATCAGCTTCAGCTTTGAAAAGCTTTGCTCCCCACTAGCAACCGTTACAGGTATATATAGTTAATAATATTCGCAATGCTATCCATACATTTGGATACAGTTCTTGTAAATTGCAATCTTTGATGAAATTTAAAACAAAAATGGGAGTAACTACATTTTGATCAGGCAGAAAGGATATCAGATTTACAAGTTCATCACACAACATACAACCATCTATGTCTGATTTAGAGTCTACAGTTAATTTTAATTGAAGATCACTACAGAACTTGACAAGGTCGGATTTTTCTAGAATCTGTTTAATATTGTACAAAAAAGACCAAGATCCAGGGTAGGTACTCATTTAACTGTTCGAACCTTTCATTGACTGAAATTAATGTAGTGTCCAAAAACTAAACTAACCCTGACCCCTGCAATCGTTCAATTCTAGTCCGTATTTATTTAAAACATTAATAATAACTTCAGTCAGTCTTTCACCAGTTGACTCATTGACAGGTATAAATTCCAAGAAATGCTCTTTTACTGATATTTTGATAAATCAACAAATCGTAATGTCAGCGAAAGTTGTTGTACATGACTAATGTCAAGAGTACAGTCAGCTATAATAGAATAATATTTTGATTTCTTTGTGTGTAATATGATTTCTGACTTCACTTTTTCACCCATCAGCTCTATTAATTCATTTTGAATGTCTTTTTCACAGTAGTGGTCTGAAATATCACCCTTCATAGCTAATCGCAAGTACTTCTGCATGACTAGATCAAATTTGGCTAGTAGTTGTACTAAGCCTAAGAACTTTCCCTTATTTGGCGTATATATGTTAGCACGACACATATTAACAAATGTTAAGACACGCATACTATTACACCAACATTCTTTAGCGCAACATAACACCTCATTATGTTAAGGCATAGGCACCCAACATACATAAATCCAACTAATAAAGTCGCTGACGTTGCGGCACGTGTAACTCCAGACTATGGGAACGGACGGCCAGCAACACAAATCTAGCAAAACGGTGGGAACCACAGAATCAGAACTTTTGGTCACGTAGCAGTAGCGACAGATTTAGGGCTAGCAATAATGATAAAATATAAAGTTTAGTTTTTAGTTGGAGTTGAAGGAATAAAGGAGCATAGCTCCCAAAAAAATATTTTTTTTTAAATCAACCGTTTCTGTTTGATTAACTGACGCCCGAGCAGGGACCAGCGTGTCGTAAAGTAAATAACCTGAAAACCAAGAAGTAAGGTTTCGCGAATGCCGTAACAAATAATATAACAGCCCGAAAATCAAAAAGTACGGCTCCGAGAGTTTGTGAAAAGTGAAAAAGGTCTAAACAGCAAAAGTAAGACCCTACGCGGGATAAGAAAAAGGCGAGCGGATACTTAGCGACAAGGAGGACTGAGGACCCCAGTACAGCAGGAAAAGGATCATCTGAAAACGTTTAATAAGATAAGAAAAAGGCGAGCGGATACTTAGCGACAAGGAGGACTGAGGACCCCAGTACAGCAGGAAAAGGATCATCTAAAACGTTTAACAACTCAGAGCCTCAGCGCTGGACATGATTAGTTTATTGTAAGTTTATCCTTAATATCTCTTTGTAATTGTGAATGATTGTGAAAAGAATAACGTAAAAAAAAAAAAAATTATTTAAGCATTGTGAAATCAAAATATACTGTAACAACATAAAAATATAGTAAAATATTGATTAATGGAATAATTCCAAATTTTAAAATACTAATTATTTAAAAATTTATATTGTGCGAAGTTATTAAAACTAAAGAAAGCGGAAATCTTCCCGCAGTGAGAATGTTGATTGTAAAATTCTGTTGAAAAGAAAATTATTATTTTTTTAGAAATCGAAAAGAAAATATTGTTTATAAATTTTATTGAAAACAAAGTTATTGATATTAAAGAAATCGGCTACCTAGACGATAATATTTATTGGGAAAAATTCTAGTGAAGAAGAAAAAACGTAATCAAAACGTAAATCGAACGCCTTAATAAATAAAAATATTAGTTATAAATTTTATCGAAAAGAAAATTCATTAATATTAAGGAAATTGTAAAACCCGATTTTTACTTAATTGTAAAGTTTAAAAAAAATATAATATAAAAAAAAATGGAGGAAGAATTAGTTAAACAGTTAAACCAGATTAGACTAAATGAAAACCCAAATACCCAAGTTTACAAAAACTTCCAGGACACCGTACGAGGCATCGGACCCTCGAGTACGAACTGACAACACTGGCTTAGCGCCACGATGATATTCCCACTTTTCACCAAAAGGTTTATCAGCATCTCTCCCTTATACTAGATAAAATCGCTTGCCTCGATATGAACGAAGAATCTATCAAAACTATCACATATACTTATCGAGAAAAAGCCCTGGATACATTTATTCGCGGACTTAATGGAGACCTTCCCCGCCTCCTTAGCATACGCGAACCAACATCCTTGCCGCAGGCGTTGCATTTATGTCAAAAATTAGAAAATATGACGTTCAGAATGCATCATGCACATAACGTGCAAAAACCCAGCCATCCACCACCGCGACCTCCTCGACAGAACATGACATTTAACCGCAACAGGCCCTTTTATCCCGAGCTTACATATTTCTCTGGATCTAGGCAGAATCCGGGACTAAGGACAAACTCCTTCAATCGACCATTGAATCACTACCCACAAATCGCACCTCAAAATTACCGCCCTCAACAACAGGCTGCTTTACCTAACAATTATAACTATAATAGATATAATCATCCCCAAATAACCAAGGGTTCCGGCCGAATGCTCCAGGATTTGGTAACCAACCAAACTGTTATAATAATAATAGACCCAATCTACCTCAAAAACCGCCCATACCAATGGATGGAGATAGATCTATACAGTCCAGAAATGTCAATTATCAAAACCACCCTAATTCCAACCAAAATATTTACAATGCACAGAAGCGACTTTCTGCACAACAAGTCCACTCACCGAATAAAATACAAAGAAATTTTTATGCGGACACCGAACCAGCAGTTAGCAACTACCAAATACCAGCAGATCCCAACCAAATTTTTGAAAGCAGTACCTACCCTAACGAATACATAGAAGGAAACGAACCAAATCAACTAACGGAAGGAAATATTAATTTCATTAATAATAACGAACAGCAACAGGACGATCAAGACTATTACGAACCCGATACGATCCATTTTTTAGACTAACGCCGTCCTCACTACCTTATTACGAATTCGTGACAAGGAGTGGAGACGCTCTAGATTTTCTCATAGATACAGGATCTAACAAAAATTATATACAATCTACTAGGATCAGGAATCCTACACCAAATGAAAAATCGTTTAAAGTCAATTCAGTGGCTGGATTCATAGAAATTACGCACCACACCTTTATAGACATATTTGGACCCCACGTATTGAAGATAAAATTCTTCATTAAAATCATTCCACGGGATAGTTGGCAATGATACTTTAAGGCAATTACAAGCCACCATCCACACCGATAAAAAATTTATGACAATTTTATCCAATCTAGCAATTCGTCTAAAACAACGAGTGTCTGAACAACAGCGACGAAAAATAAATAACATAATTGAGAAATGCCCTAACCTTTTCGCAGACCCGGACGAAAAACTCACCTACACGACAACGGTGAAGGGAGAGATTAGGACAGTTAGTGAAACCCCAGTATACTCAAAACCATATCCTTACCCAATGACTTTAAAGGAAGAAATCGAACGTCAAATTGAAGAACTCCTTGCCAATGGAATTATAAGGCAATCAAAATCCCCATACAACTCCCCCGTTTGGATAGTCGATAAAAAAATGGATGCTTCCGGCGAAAAGATTCCAGACAGATATCCTATTCCTGAGATCAGTGAAGTCCTTTCAAATAACAAAATATTTTCAGTTATTTATAGTTATAGACTTAAAAAGCGGATTTCATCAAATATCCCTCCGTGAAACAGACATAGAGGAAACGGCATTTTCCTTAAATAACGGAAAATACGAATTTCTCCGATTGCCCTTTGGGCTTAAAAATGCCCCGTCCACATTCCAAAGGGCACTAGACGATATCCTCCGTGAACATATTGGAACTCGCTGTTACGTATACATTGACGACATTATTATAATCGGAAGAGACGTAGAGGATCATTTAAGAAATTTAGAAAGGGTTTTCGAAACGTTGGAAAGAGCCAACATGAAAATCCAACTAGATAAATGTGAATTTGCAAAGAAGGAAGTAGAATTCTTGGGATATGTAGTCAGCCCTGAAGGAATAAAAACAAACCCCAAAAAGGTAGAAGCAATAGCTCAATTCCGAGTTCCGCGCAACCTAAAAGAATTAAGGTCATTTTTAGGAATGTCGGGATATTATAGACGATTTATTAAGGACTACTCTAAGTTAGCCAAGCCCCTTACAGCACTTCTCCGAGGAGAAGCCGGTAACATCCCTAAAAACAAATCTAGAAAAATGGAAGTAAGACTAGATGACGAAGCGTTAAGAGCATTCAATAAAATTGAAAGCACATTAATATCAAAAGACATCGTTCTTGCGCACCCAAACTTTGAAAAAGACTTCGAACTGACTACCGACGCCTCTGACTATGCCATAGGCGGTGTGTTATCACAGGATAACAGACCGATAGCTTTCATATCAAGAACCCTTAGTAAAACGGAGGAACACTATGCTACTAACGAAAAATAAATGCTGCCCATAATATGGGCACTCAACACATTACGAAGTTACCTCTATGGTTCGAAAAGAATAAAAATAATAACTGATCACCAACCGCTTACATATGCCCTTAGCCATAAAAATTCTAACAGTAAAATGAAACGTTGGAAATCAATATTAGAGGAATATAATCATGAATTAGTTTACCAACCCGGAAAATCAAACGTAGTGGCAGCCGCACTATCAAGGATATCGAGCAAAGTAAACTCACTTACACCCACTATCCATAGCGACGATAGTTCAAGTCACAATTTAATACCTTGTGCAGAGGTACCCATAAACGTTTACAAAAATCAAATATTCCTTAAACTAGACGAAACACCCTCATACCAATTCAAAATAACTTTTCCGACCATGCACCGACATATAATTAAAGAAGCCAATTTTAATGAACAGAACCTTACTGCGTTGTTTAGAAGATATTTAAATCCGTCCGTTATTAACGGAATACACACAGACGAAAGAACGATGGGCTTGATTCAAAATATTTACCCTCACAACTTCAGCAATTATAAATGCAGATTCACTCAGAAATTAGTAGACGACATATGCAGCGACCAGGTACAGTAAAATATTATACTAGAAGAACATTCAAGAGCCCATAGGAATGCAACCGAAAACAAAAAACAAATTCTAGAGAAAGGCTACTTCCCTGCGATGATGAACAAAATTAAGCGAATAATAGCCAATTGCACAACATGTAAGGAGAATAAATACGAAAGACATCCTAATCAGCCAATAATAGCACCAACACCGCTACCCACATTTACAGGACACACCGTACACGTTGATATTTATTTGACCAAAGGTAAGGTAGTTATGACCACATTCGACAAATTTAGTAAATCCGCTATAACAAAAATATTGAGTAGCAGAGCGATAGAGGATGTCAGAAGACCCTCAACCCTTAGACGGGCAAAACAGAAATAAAAGGGTTCTTGTTTTGGTAATTTTAGTTTTAGGATGACTTTAGTGTGGTGAACTTATATTTGAAAACCATTTTCAAAAATTTTCATTAGTTGGGACGCCAGGTGCAAAAAATTAAAGACCATCTGTAAACGGTCTTGCCCGACAAAGGGAAGAAATAAACAAGGCGTATTTTACAGACCAACGATGAAAGAAACTAGTTTTGTTCCAACAAAATGATTCATAAAGACCGGTAAAAGTATTAAAATGTGTTGTTTTTAATTATTCATTCAAATGATAGTTTTTGAAACAGTTTTTAGTACTTGAAAAACATAAATGTAGCTTACATTTTGTACAAAAAGTGTGTGTATCAGATTTCTTGCAAAGTTTACACGACTTCTTTGAACCCCACTCTGGAAGATTGTTGAGCTGATCATACCTTATTTCTTCTACGGGGTGCACTGCTCGTTTAACAAAAATGTTATTGCTAAGAAATGACTGCGATCCGCTTGATGGACGTCCAACCGTTGGTTTGTCGGTGGAAGCACACAGCGATTATGCTAATTGTAAACGAAACTGGTATAGAGTCAAATCTTTTTTTTTTTTCTTTCTTCCTCTGCAAGCGATGATTTATTTCGACGGTACAGAATGAAAGCATCGGTAACAGCCATGTCTAGTAGATGATAGAATATGCGAGTCATTGTATCCATGGTTTTTATATGCAAGTCGTTTCTGCCTGTTGACGCCGACCCCGCCCACTTTCTTTTGCCACGTCTGCATCGGCAGAGCAATCATTTATTTTCTTCTTTTTCGAAGTTTCAATTCGCGCGCAACTAAACACTATTTAAAAAAGTTGCGCGCGCTCTCTCCTTTTGCGACCGTACAGCTATACAGACGTGGTAAGTGTTTGTCCAATTATATTATATTTAAATACATGTATTATATGAAACTTTTTGGTTTTTATTCAACTTTTGTGGAATAAATTTGCGCCGACCGTTTCCCCACGGCCAACCACATCAACGGAACGAGCGAGCACCGTGCTCCACCACCCGAATTATAATTGGTCTTTCGAGTCGGATAACAGGTAACAAGTTGATTTTTATTTAAAGTGAAAGTGCATAGTTTGCCCAATTTAGCAACACGCAAGTTACAGCCAAACATATTTTGGATTTGTGCTCTGCAAGCTAAAAGGCAATAGATTGGTTATTTTGTGCATCATTTATGTACAAAACCCATTGTGCTGTGTGAAGTGGAGACCAAAACTTATTTTTGGCATTCTACCCACAAAATCAACGCACAAGATTGCAGGTAGTATTGTACTTCATTTAAGTACAGCAACAAATACACCTGGCAAATGCACTGAATATTTCACTTTGTAAAAAAACAAAAACCAACACACACTGTTATCCGAATAAAATTATAAACTTCTTGGACGCACAAACCTCGTCTGGAGCGTCAACAATCTCTCTCGGTTTTTTGTTTTTTTTCCTTGCGGTTAATTTGACTAGACTCAACTCTGCCTTTCCATATATTGCTCGAATAGCAATAAAGGCAAGCAGCAATAGCGCAGCTGCAGTTTCGCGAGTGCAAACAAACAAAAAAAATTACAAAATTACAAGTGAAGTGAGAAATTAAAAAAAAGTGAAGTGAGCGACAACAAGAAAGCCAAGCAGCTAAGGCTAAGCAAGGGAGAGCAGCACAGGAGAATAGTGTAGTGGGGAATTCGAAAATAACCCCATGAACAAAAGTGAAAGTGAAGTGCTTGTGAATTTTATTTATATGTATTTGTATTTGGATTCAAATAAAGCAACTAAGCATAAATCAATTTTGTTTGTGTACATAGTCAAAGACTAGGCGTGCAAGTGCATTGATCCGATTACCCAGCAAGCACATTCAAATTAAATTTTGGAAAAATACTTTGAAGAAATACTTCACTAAATTTGCAAGTGCAAGTACAAGTGCATTGGGCCGATTACCCAGCACATTCTAATTAAATTCGAAAAAAATACTTTGCGAAAATAGTTTTAAATTTATTATTTTTTTTGTGCCTTCGAATATTCACGCTTCACTAAGAAACAACGCACTACTAATTTGTAGTTTTCCCGTGATTGGTTCTATAACTTTTGAACTTTTGCAACATATTTGCAAATATTTTTTAAATTTTAATTTCAAGTTTTAGATCCGATTTTGTGCAACATTTTTGCAGTTCCGGTTCAATTTTCGAACAAAATGGAAGCCATCAGAGCATTTATCATTGCTGCAGACGCTCTACTGGAGTTTGAGGAGTCTTTTACTCCAACAGCAACCAACCAAAGTGCCTACTCTCTTGAAGTACAGCAAGCTGAACTGAAATCTCTGTGGGCAGAGGTAAAGTCAGAATACAAGTTGTGTTTGCCAAAGGTGGATCCTTCTCACACAAGCTCAATTGACAACATCAAGCTTAAATATTCAAGCTGTTACCACGCGTACGGTAGAACCCGTGAGGTATACCATCAACTTACCGCCATGTGATACCGAAATATTTCTCATGGCGATGTTTTACAATGGCCCTTTTTAGGGATTTATTTGCCGCCATTTATGGGAATAACCCAAGGCTATCTCCAGTAGAAAAGTTATTCCATTTAAATCAAAAAACACGAGGTGAAGCAAAAGCTATTGTTTCGAAAGCGCCACTGACGAATGACGAATTCGCATTGGCTTGGAATAATTTGTTGTGTAGGTATGAAAACAAGCGAGTGCTTGTAAACACACAATTAAATTTATTATTCAAGCTTCCGCACATTCAGAATCTGAGCCCGAACTCAGAAATTTACAGCGGGAGATAAATAGCTGCATTTCAACTTTACAAATACATGGCATCCATGTAGATAGCTGGGATGCCATATTTACGTATTTGTGTTCTATCCGACTGCCGGACTATATGTACACTGTCGCTTTGGGAACAATCTCTGGATTCGGATTCAGAGATCCCAAAATGGGTTGACTTAGACAAATTTCTAACCAAACGGGTTAAAACGCTTGAGAGAGTATCAAACCTCAAAGGCGATTTGGGTACTCAACCCAAGATTAAGTCGGCTGATGGTGAAGGTCGGATACCAACCTTGCAGTCAAGGATTGGATCCAAATCCATCAATTCCCATCACGCCAAGACAAATAATATCAAATGTAAACTGTGCTCATCTCAATCGCACATTTTGAAAACTTGTCAAAGATTCATTCTCCTTTGAAGTTGGTCGCCTTGTCGTGGCGAAGGGGCTTAAGGAAGAGTAAAGTGTGCATCCCAAAGGAAACGCACTCTAATCTTACGAACTAAGAGGGACACTTCATAATTCCCACAATAGTGATATGGATGAATAAACCCTAGGTTTTACGCTCATCTCCTATTGTGGAAGTATGAGGACACCCGAACCAACACCATCCTAACCCAAGGTGTCGAGGTACCCGTGCCGAGGGCTGAATGGCCGGGCGAGGTCGGAGGTATAAAAGCCTTCTCTCCGCATACCGGCTCTGCGGACGAGTGACTACCCTTTCCGGACTACTCGTGGGACCAAACATGAACGCAAACAATACAAAAACAACAACACCAACTACAACAACCAAATTGACGACAACAGCGACGACTAAGGACATGAGCTACCGGAATCCTATAACGGAATCCGATGAAGACGAACTGCTTGCCTCCAGCCAGGAGACAAGTAAGAGTACTACCGGACGTACCAACCAAAGTATACCGGTAGATACAGCAGTGAAAACCACAGATGTATGGGAGGAAGCGTCCACCTCCAAGGCTACCATGAGCACCAACCAAAGTGCACTGGCGGCTAAAGGAGAGAACAAAAAGAAGCGCAAGAAATCCCAAAATCAGCTGAGGAAAAACCGGTACCAGAGGGCAGTCTTCATACTAGGGAAGATAGCCAAAGACCAGGCAGCCGGTACCCCAGTTGATGAGGCTGAAACAAAGCGCCTCAAATCCATCGTAGAGGAATATGAAGGCTAACTGAAAAGGAAGCAATCACAACCTGGAGTAGAGAACAAACTAGAGAGCACTTCTCAAAAGAGAAATCGCTCCATCACAGAGGTACCCGGAACTCAGCCCAAAAAACCGAGGCGGAGTGAAGGAGAACACAGCAGCACAACAACAGCAAGGTATTTCTGCGATGTAGCCAGGGATAGCCTGCAGGTGGCCATTATAGATGGAAATTCCTCCTCTCCGGGCACAATACAGGAGAGATGGGTGGAGATCGACGTCAGGGTGTCGAGAGTATGGTGCTAAGCTATGTACTCGACAATCCTGCGGGTCCCCACCCGGAGTTTGACTCCTCTGAGACCCTCAGGGGCTACAGGGTCATCAAATGCGCGGACCAGGCCTCGCTAGATTTCCTGACGGGTAGTGTTGCTATAATTAGCAACGCCTTCGTAGGCCTCCAATTGAGGCTTATACCCGCCAGGGACATTCCAAAGAGACCTCGTGCTCGCATTTGGTTACCCCCTCTAGAAGGAGCCAGGCGAAAAACTCCTGAGGTGCATTAAGCTGCAGAACAAATCTATACCAGGTATAGATGAGTGGCAGCTAATCAAGGAGGAAAAACCTAATAAAGCAAGCAAGCCAATACTAGTGGCCATTTGTGATAATAAATCGGATTAAAGAGGCTCTGAAGAAGACTGACTACAAAATCAGCTTCGGAATCCGCAAGGCCAGACTAAAAATCTTCCAAGGCGACAAAGCGGCTGACGAAGACGACACGGAAGAGGTCGACGACGCCAGCCAGTTGCTAAGGAATGTGGGCATCGAAGAAACCCGAGATGCCCAATAACATAAGATGCGTACAGATTAACCTGCAGCACTCGAAGAGTGCTACAGCGAATCTGACAACCCTCGTGAACGAGAGGGGCATCGACATCAGCCTAGTACAGGAGCCCTAGTTCAATGATGATACCGAATTCAATGATGATACCGGATACACGGAACAGAGGTAAACCGCCTTATTGCATTCTTATCAATAAAAGTATAAATGCATTTCTTTGTCCTAATTACAGCACAGCAGATATCACAGTGGTAAAGGTGGAACAGAAGGAAAAGCCCTTCTTCTTGGTCTCGGCCTACTTGGCCCATGACGAAGACTTACCACCGGCCCCGCTCGCCAGAATAGTAGAGGAGAACAGGAGGGATGATGTCCTAATAGGGTGTGATGCAAACGTAAGGCACACCGTATGGGGTAGCTCCAATATAAACACCAGAGGTGAGTCACTCTTGCAGTATATTTTGAATAGTAATCTAAGTATTTGCAACAAGGGCGATAAGCCAACATTTATTTTCCCAAGCTCGGATAGGTTTCCGGGGTGGGAGGAAGTGCTTGACCTCAAGCTATCAACAGACACAGACAGTCTCGTTGTGGATAACTGGAGGGTATCCGATGAGCCTTCCATGTCGGATCACTCTTGGATACTCTTCAGCATACATGAGGAAGTACACAGTGCGCCTCTCACATACCGGAACCTAGAAGAACGGCATGGGGAAAATTTACCAGTATAACAACAAAATGCCTTGAAAAGGGAGGCAACAAGAGTATCAGAAATCCTGAGGAATTAGATTCAGAAGTAGAGAAGTTGGAAAAAATTTAACCACAACTTTTAATAAATCTACTCCGCTAACAGTTTTGAAAAAGAGAAAGTCTCTTCCTTGGTGGAACAGTGAACTTAAGAGTTTGAGAACACAACTAAGGAAAACTTTCAATGAGAGTTTTAGAACCAAAATCTGGCAGCCATATAAAGCCATTATGAAAGAATACAAAAAAGCAGTCAGGAAAGCTAAAAACGACTCATGGCAATCTTTCTGCACATCGATAGAAAGTTGCAAAGAAGCAGCTAGGCTGAGTAAAATGCTATCCAAAGATCATATTAACACTACCTACATTAGAGCTGAGGGAAGTGATTGGACCTCCTCGGCAAAAGAGTCCCTGGAGGTACTAATCACAACGCACTTCCCCGGGAGCCAGCAAAAACCTTCAACGAGGGTTCAACCAGAACCACCGCTGAATGCAGCTGACTATCGAAGCCAAATAGTAGACAAAAGTAAAATCAAATATGCCATAAACAGTTTTGCACCATTTAAAGCGGCAGGTCCTGCAAAAACTAGTAGAACCAATGGTTCTAAGGCGAAAATATATACAAGACTAGCATTCAACTATCTTACATCCCAAGAAGTTGGAAAAGGAGTAAAGTTGTGTTCCTTCCAAAAAACCAGGCAGAAGAACACATGAGACTGCCAAGGATTTTAGACCTATAAGCCTTACCTCCTGTATGCTGAAGGTACTAGAAAGGCTAATAGATCTGCACGTAAGAGCAATAATGGCGGAGAAGTTATCGAAGTCCCAACATGCGTACATGAAGGGCCGATCAACCGAAACCGCCCTTCATGAGGTGATAAGTGTAATCGAAAAATCACTACACCACAAACAATACACCATGGCTGCATTTCTAGACATGGAGAGCGCCTTCAACAACATAGAAGTAAATGTTTTTATATGCAAGTCGTTTTCTGCCCCTGTTGACGCCGTCTGTATCGGCAGAGCAATCATTCTTTTCTTCTTTTCTTTTTCGAAGTTTCAATTCGCGCGCAACTAAACACTATTTAAAAAAGTTGCGCGCGCTCTCTCCTTTTGCGACCGTACATCCTATACAGACGTGGTAAGTGTTTGTCCAATTATATTATATTTAAATACATGTATTATATGAAACTTTTTGTTTTTATATCAACATTTTGTGGAATCATTTGCGCCGATCGTTTCCCCACGGCCAACCACATCTACGGAACGAGCGAGCACCGTGCTCCACCACCCGAATTATCATTGGTCCTTCTAGCCGGATAACAGGTAACAAGTTGATTTTTATTTAAAGTGAAAGTGCATAATTTGCCCAATATAGCAACACGCAAGTTACAGCCAAACATATTTTGGATCTGTGCTCTGCAAGCTATAAGACAATAGATTGGTTAATTTGTGCATCATTTATGTACAAAACCCATTGCGCTGTGTGAAGTGGAGACCAAAACATATTTTTGGCACTCTACCCACAAGATTGCAGGTAGTATTGTACTTCATTTAAGTACTGCAACAAATACACCTGGCAAATGCACTGAATATTTCACTTTGTAAAAAAAAAAACAAAAACCACACACACTGTTATCCGAATAAAATTATAAATTTCTTGGACGCACAAACCTCGTCTGGAGCGTCAACAATCTCTCTCGGGTTTTTTGTGTTTTCTTGTGGTTAATTTGAGTCTAGTCGCTCAACTCTGCCTTTCCATATATTGCTCGAATAGCAATAAAGGCAAGCAACAATAGCGCAGCTGCAGTTTCGCGAGTGCAAACAAACAAAAAAATTACAAAATTAGAAGTGAAGTGAGAAATTAAGAAAAAGTGAAGTCAGGCGACAACAAGAAAGCCAAGCAGCTAAGGCTAAGCAAAGGAGAGCAGCACAGGAGAATAGTGTAGTGGGGAATTCGAAAATAACCCCGTGAACAAAAGTGAAAGTGAAAGTGCTTGTGAATTTTATTTATATGTATTTGTATTTGGATTCAAATAAAGCAACTAAGCATAAATCAATTTTGTTTGTGTACATAGTCAAAGACTAGGCGTGCAAGTGCATTGGGCCGATTACCCAGCAAGCACATTCAAATTAAATTTTGGAAAAATACTTTGAAGAAATACTTCACTAAATTTTGCAAGTGCAAGTACAAGTGCATTGGGCCGATTACCCAGCAAGCACATTCTAATTAAATTCGAAAAGTACTTTGCGAAAATAGTTTTAAATTTATTAATTTTTTTTTGTGCCTTCGAATATTCACGCTTCACTAAGAAACAACGCACTACTAATTTGTAGTTTGTCCGTGATTGGTTCTATAACTTTTGAACTTTTGCAACATATTTGCAAATATTTTTTAAATTTTAATTTCAAGTTTTAGATCCGATTTTGTGCAACATTTTTGCAGTTCCGGTTCAATTTTCGAACAAAATGGAAGCCATCAGAGCATTTATCATTGCTGCAGACGCTCTACTGGAGTTTGAGGAGTCTTTTACTCCAACAGCAACCAACCAAAGTGCCTACTCTCTTGAAGTACAGCAAGCTGAACTGAAATCTCTGTGGGCAGAGGTAAAGTCAGAATACAAGTTGTGTTTGCCAAAGGTGGATCCTTCTCACACAAGCTCAATTGACAACATCAAGCTTAAATATTCAAGCTGTTACCACGCGTACGGTAGAACCCGTGAGGTATACCATCAACTTACCGCCATGTGATACCGAAATATTTCATGGCGATGTTTTACAATGGCCCTCTTTTAGGGATTTATTTGCCGCCATTTATGGGAATAACCCAAGGCTATCTCCAGTAGAAAAGTTATTCCATTTAAATCAAAAAACACGAGGTGAAGCAAAAGCTATTGTTTCGAAAGCGCCACTGACGAATGACGAATTCGCATTGGCTTGGAATAATTTGTTGTGTAGGTATGAAAACAAGCGAGTGCTTGTAAACACACAATTAAATTTATTATTCCAGCTTCCGCACATTCAGAATCTGAGCCCGAACTCAGAAATTTACAGCGGGAGATAAATGAGCTGCATTTCAACTTTACAAATACATGGCATCCATGTAGATAGCTGGGATGCCATATTTACGTATTTGTGTTCTATCCGACTGCCGGACTATATGTACACTGTCGCTTTGGGAACAATCTCTGGATTCGGATTCAGAGATCCCAAAATGGGTTGACTTAGACAAATTTCTAACCAAACGGGTTAAAACGCTTGAGAGAGTATCAAACCTCAAAGGCGATTTGGGTGCTCAACCCAAGATTAAGTCGGCTGATGGTGAAGGTCGGATACCAACCTTGCAGTCAAGGATTGGATCCAAATCCATCAATTCCCATCACGCCAAGACAAATAATATCAAATGTAAACTGTGCTCATCTCAATCGCACATTTTGAAAACTTGTCAAAAGAATTCATTCTCCTTTGAAGTTGGTCGCCTTGTCGTGGCGAAGTGGCTTAAGTAAGAGTAAAGTGGGCATCCCAAAGGAAACGCACTCTAATCTTACGAACTAAGAGGGACACTTCATAATTCCCACAATAGTGATATGGATGAATAAACCCTAGGTTTTACGCTCATCTCCTATTGTGGAAGTATGAGGACACCCGAACCAACACCATCCTAAGCCAAGGTGTCGAGGTACCCGTGCCGAGGGCTGAATGGTCGGGCGAGGTCGGAGGTATAAAAGCCTTCTCTCCGCATACCGGCTCTGCGGACGAGTGACTACCCTTTCCGGATTACTCGTGGGACCAAACATGAACGCAAACAATACAAAAACAACAACACCAACTACAACAACCAAATTGACGACAACAGCAACGACTAAGGACATGAGCTATCGGAATCCTATAACGGAATCCGATGAAGACGAACTATTTGCCTCCAGCCAGGAGACGAGTAAGAGTACTACCGAACATACCAAACAAAGTATACCGGTAGATACAGCAGTGAAAACCACAGAGGTAAGGGACGAAGCGTCCACCTCCAAGGCTGCCATGAGCACAAACCAAAGTGCACTGGCGGCTAAAAGTGAGAACAAAAAGAAGCGCAAGAAATCCCAAAATCAGCTGAGGAAAAACCGGTACCAGAGGGCGGTCTTCATACTAGGAAAGATAGCCAAAGACCAGGCAGCCGGTACCCCATTTGATGAGGCTGAAACAAAGCGCCTCAAATCCATCGTAGAGGAATATGAAGGCTAACTGAAGGAAGCAATCACAACCTGGAGTAGAGAACAAACTAGAGAGCACTTCTCAAAAGAGAAATCGCTCCATCACAGAGAAGTACCCGGAACTCAGCCCAAAAAACCGAGGCGGAGTGAAGGAGAACACAACAGCACAACAACGGCAAGGTGTTTCTGCGATGTAGCCAGGGATAGCCTGCAGGTGGCCATTATAGATGGAAATTCCTCCTCTCCGGGCACAATACAGGAGAGATGGGTGGAGATCGACGTCAGATTGTCGAGTATGGTGCTAAACTGCTATGTACTCGACAATCCTGCGGAGTCCCCACCCGGAGTTTGACTCCTCTGAGACCCTCAGGGGCTACAGGGTCATCAAATGCGCGGACCAGGCCTCGCTAGATTTCCTGACGGGTAGTGTTGCTATAATTAGCAACGCCTTCGTGAGCCTCCAATTGAGGCTTATACCCGCCAGGGACATTCCAAAGAGACCTCGTGCTCGCATTTGGTTACCCCCTCCCCTAGAGGAGCCAGGCGAAAAACTCCTGAGGTGCATTAAGCTGCAGAACAAATCTATACCAGGTATAGATGCAGTGGCAGCTAATCAAGGAGGAAAAACAGAATAAAGCAAGCAAGCCAATACTAGTGGCCATTTGTGATGAGTCTATTGAGGCTCTGAAGAAGACTGACTACAAAATCAGCTTCGGAATCCGCAAGGCCAGACTAAAAATCTTCCAAGGCGACAAAGCGGCTGACGAAGACGACACGGAAGAGGTCGACGACGCCAGCCAGTTGCTAGGGAATGTGGGCATCGAAGAAACCCGAGATGCCCAATAACACCTCAAGATGCGTACAGATTAACCTGCAGCACTCGAAGAGTGCTACAGCGAATCTGACAACCCTCGTGTGAACGAGAGGGGCATCGACATCAGCCTAGTACAGGAGCCCTAGTTCAATGATGATACCGAATTCAATGATGATACCGGATACACGGAACAGAGGTAAACCGCCTTATTGCATTCTTATCAATAAAAGTATAAATGCATTTCTTTGTCCTAATTACAGCGGCAGATATCACAGTGGTAAAGGTGGAACCAGAAGGAAAAGCCCTTCTTCTTGGTCTCGGCCTCTTGGCCCATGACGAAGACTTACCACCGGCCCCGCTCGCCAGACTAGTAGAGGAGAACGGGAGGGATGATGTCCTAATAGGGTGTGATGCAAACATAAGGCACAGCGTATGGGGTAGCTCCAATATAAACACCAGAGGTGAGTCACTCTTGCAGTATATTTTGAATAGTAATCTAAGTATTTGCAACAAGGGCGATAAGCCAACATTTATTTTCCTAAGCTTTGATAGGTTTCCGGGGTGGTTCCGGTGCTTGACCTCGTGCTATCAACAGACACAGACAGTCTCGTTGTGGATAACTGGAGGGTATCCGATGAGCCTTCCATGTCGGATCACTCTTGGATACTCTTCAGCATCCGCGAGAAGTACAGTGCGCCTCTCACATACCAGAACCGTAGAGGAATGGCTTGGGGAAAATTTACCAGTATAGCAACAAAATGCCTCGAAAAGGGGGGCAATAAGAGTATCAGAAATCCTCAGGAACTAGATTCAGAAGTAGAGAAGTTGGAAAAAATCTTAACCACAACTTTCAATAAATCTACACCGCTAACAGTTTTGAAAAACAGAAAGTCTCTTCTTTGGTGGAACAGTGAGCTCAAGAATTTGAGAACACAACTATCTGGCAGCCATATAAAGATATTATGAAAGAATACAAAAAAGCAGTCAGGAAAACTAAAAAAAACTCATGGCGATCTTTCTGCACATCGATAGAAAGTTGCAGAGAAACCGCTAGACTGAGTAAAATGCTATCCAAAGATCATATTAACACTGCCTACACATTAGGGCTGAGGGAAGTGATTGGACCTCCTCGGCAAAAGAGTCCCTGGAGGTACTAATCACAACACGCACTTCCCCGGGAGCCAGCAAAAACCTTCAACGAGGTTCAACCAGAACCACCGCTGAATGCAGCTGACTATCGAAACCAAATAGTAGACAAAAGTAAAATCCAAATATGCCATAAACAGTTTTGCACCATTTAAAGCGGCAGGTCCTGCAAAAACTAGTAGAACCAATGGTTCTAAGGCTTGAAAATATATACAAGACTAGCATTCAACTATCTTACATCCCAAGAAGTTGGAAAAGGAGTAAAGTTGTGTTCCTTCCAAAACCAGGCAGAAGAACACATGAGACTGCCAAGGATTTTAGACCTATAAGCCTTACCTCCTGTATGTTGAAGGTACTAGAAAGGCTAATAGATCTACACGTAAGAGCAATAATGGCGGAGAAGTTATCGAAGTCCCAACATGCGTACATGAAGGGCCGATCAACCGAAACCGCCCTTCATGAGGTGATAAGTGTAATCGAAAAATCACTACACCACAAACAATACACCATGGCTGCATTTCTAGACATAGAGGGCGCCTTCAACAACATAGAAGTAAATGTTTTTATATGCAAGTCGTTTCTGCCTGTTGACGCCGACCCCGCCCACTTTCTTTTGCCACGTCTGCATCGGCAGAGCAATCATTTATTTTCTTCTTTTTCGAAGTTTCAATTCGCGCGCAACTAAACACTATTTAAAAAAAGTTGCGCGCGCTCTCTCCTTTTGCGACCGTACAGCTATACAGACGTGGTAAGTGTTTGTCCAATTATATTATATTTAAATACATGTATTATATGAAACTTTTTGGTTTTTATTCAACTTTTGTGGAATAAATTTGCGCCGACCGTTTCCCCACGGCCAACCACATCAACGGAACGAGCGAGCACCGTGCTCCACCACCCGAATTATAATTGGTCTTTCGAGTCGGATAACAGGTAACAAGTTGATTTTTATTTAAAGTGAAAGTGCATAGTTTGCCCAATTTAGCAACACGCAAGTTACAGCCAAACATATTTTGGATTTGTGCTCTGCAAGCTAAAAGGCAATAGATTGGTTATTTTGTGCATCATTTATGTACAAAACCCATTGTGCTGTGTGAAGTGGAGACCAAAACTTATTTTTGGCATTCTACCCACAAAATCAACGCACAAGATTGCAGGTAGTATTGTACTTCATTTAAGTACAGCAACAAATACACCTGGCAAATGCACTGAATATTTCACTTTGTAAAAAAAAACAAAAACCACACACACTGTTATCCGAATAAAATTATAAATTTCTTGGACGCACAAACCGCGTCTGGAGCGTCAACAATCTCTCTCGGTTTTTTTGTTTTTTTTCCTTGTGGTTAATTTGAGTCTAGTCGCTCAACTCTGCCTTTCCTTATATTGCTCGAATAGCAATAAAGGCAAGCAGCAATAGCGCAGCTGCAGTTTCGCGAGTGCAAACAAACAAAAAAAATTACAAAATTAGAAGTGAAGTGAGAAATTAGAAAAAGTGAAGTGAGCGACAACAAGAAAGCCAAGCAGCTAAGGCTAAGCAAGGGAGAGCAGCACAGGAGAATAGTGTAGTGGGGAATTCGAAAATAACCCCGTGAACAAAAGTGAAAGTGAAGTGCTTGTGAATTTTATTTATATGTATTTGTATTTGGATTCAAATAAAGCAACTAAGCATAAATCAATTTTGTTTGTGTACATAGTCAAAGACTAGGCGTGCAAGTGCATTGGGCCGATTACCCAGCAAGCACATTCAAATTAAATTTTGGAAAAATACTTTGAAGAAATACTTCACTAAATTTGCAAGTGCAAGTACAAGTGCATTGGGCCGATTACCCAGCAAGCACATTCTAATTAAATTCGAAAAGTACTTTGCGAAAATAGTTTTAAATTTATTAATATTTTTTGTGCCTTCGAATATTCACGCTTCACTAAGAAACAACCCACTACTAATTTGTAGTTTGTCCGTGATTGGTTCTATAACTTTTGAACTTTTGCAACATATTTGCAAATATTTTTAAATTTTAATTTCAAGTTTTAGATCCGATTTTGTACAACATTTTTGCAGTTCCGGTTCAATTTTCGAACAAAATGGAAGCCATCAGAGCATTTATCATTGCTGCAGACGCTCTACTGGAGTTTGAGGAGTCTTTTACTCCAACAGCAACCAACCAAAGTGCCTACTCTCTTGAAGTACAGCAAGCTGAACTGAAATCTCTGTGGGCAGAGGTAAAGTCAGAATACAAGTTGTGTTTGCCAAAGGTGGATCCTTCTCACACAAGCTCAATTGACAACATCAAGCTTAAATATTCAAGCTGTTACCACGCGTACGGTAGAACCCGTGAGGTATACCATCAACTTACCGCCATGTGATACCGAAATATTTCATGGCGATGTTTTACAATGGCCCTCTTTTAGGGATTTATTTGCCGCCATTTATGGGAATAATTAAAGGCTATCTCAGTAGAAAAAAGTTATTCCATTTAAATCAAAAACACGAGGTGAAGCAAAAGCTATTGTTTCGAAAGCGCCACTGACGAATGACGAATTCGCATTGGCTTGGAATAATTTGTTGTGTAGGTATGAAAACAAGCGAGTGCTTGTAAACACACAATTAAATTTATTATTCAAGCTTCCGCACATTCAGAATCTGAGCCCGAACTCAGAAATTTACAGCGGGAGATAAATAGCTGCATTTCAACTTTACAAATACATGGCATCCATGTAGATAGCTGGGATGCCATATTTACGTATTTGTGTTCTATCCGACTGCTTGGACTATATGTACACTGTCGCTTTGGGAACAATCTCTGGATTCGGATTCAGAGATCCCAAAATGGGTTGACTTAGACAAATTTCAGCTTAACCAAACGGGTTAAAACGCTTGAGATGAGTATCAAACCTCAAAGGCGATTTGGGTACTCAACCTAAGATTAAGTCGGCTGATGGTGAAGGTCGGATACCAACCTTGCAGTCAAAGATTGGATCCAAATCCATCAATTCCCATCACGCCAAGACAAATAATATCAAATGTAAACTGTGCTCATCTCAATCGCACATTTTGAAAACTTGTCAAAGATTCATTCTCCTTTGAAGTTGGTCGCCTTGTCGTGTGAAGGGGCTTAAGGAAAAGTAAAAGTGTGCATCCCAAAGGAAACGCACTCTAATCTTACGAACTAAGAGGGACACTTCATAATTCCCACAATAGTGATATGGATGAATAAACCCTAGGTTTTACACTCATCTCCTATTGGTGGAAGTATGAGGACACGAACCAACACCATCCTAAGCCAAGGTGTCAAGGTACCCGTGCCGAGGGCTGAATGGTCGGGCGAGGTCGGAGGTATAAAAGCCTTCTCTCCGCATTCCGGCTCTGCGGACGAGTGACTACGCTTTCCGGACTACTCGTGGGACCACACATGAACGCAAACAATACAAAACCAATAACAACAACAACACCAACTACAACAACCAAATTGACGACAACAGCAACGACTTAGGACATGAGCTATCGGAATCCTATAACGGAATCCGATGAGGACGAACTACTTGCCTCCAGCCAGGAGACGAGTAAGAGTACTACCGAACATACCAAACAAAGTATACCGGTAGATACAGCAGTGAAAACCACAGAGGTAAGGGACGAAAGCGTCCACCTCCAAGGCTGCCATGAGCACCAACCAAAGTGCACTGGCGGCTAAAAAGTGAGAACAAAAAGAAGCGCAAGAAATCCCAAAATCAGCTGAGGAAAAACCGATACTAGAGGGCGGTCTTCATACTAGGGAAGATAGCCAAAGACCAGGCAGCCGGTACCCCAGTTGATGAGGCTGAAACAAAGCGCCTCAAATCCATCGTAGAGGAATATGAAGGCTACCTGAAAAGGAAGCAATCACAACCTGGAGTAGAGAACAAACTAGAGAGCACTTCTCAAAAGAGAAATCGCTCCATCACAGAGGTACCCGGAACTCAGCCCAAAAAACCGAGGCGGAGTGAAGGAGAACACAGCAGCACAACAACGGCAAGGTATTTCTGCGATGTAGCCAGGGATAGCCTGCAGGTGGCCATTATAGATGGAAATTCCTCCTCTCCGGGCACAATACAGGAGAGATGGGTGGAGATCGACGTCAGATTGTCGAGTATGGTGCTAAGCTATGTACTCGACAATCCTGCGGGTCCCCACCCGGAGTTTGACTCCTCTGAGACCCTCAGGGGCTACAGGGTCATCAAATGCGCGGACCAGGCCTCGCTAGATTTCCTGACGAGTAGTGTTGCTATAATTAGCAACGCCTTCGTAAGCCTCCAATTGAGGCTTATACCCGCCAGGGACATTCCAAAGAGACCTCGTGCTCGCATTTGGTTACCCCCTCTAGAGGAGCCAGGCGAAAAACTCCTGAGGTGCATTAAGCTGCAGAACAAATCTATACCAGGTATAGATGAGTGGCAGCTAATCAAGGAGGAAAAACCTAATAAAGCAAGCAAGCCAATACTAGTGGCCATTTGTGATGAGTCCATTGAGGCTCTGAAGAAGACTGACTACAAAATCAGCTTCGGAATCCGCAAGGCCAGACTAAAAATCTTCCAAGGCGACAAAGCGGCTGACGAAGACGACACGGAAGAGGTCGACGACGCCAGCCAGTTACTAAGGAATGTGGGCATCGAAGAAACCCGAGATGCCCAATAACATAAGATGCGTACAGATAAACCTGCAGCACTCGAAGAGTGCTACAGCGAATCTGACAACCCTCGTGAACGAGAGGGGCATCGACATCAGCCTAGTACAGGAACAGAGGTAAACCTAGGGCATGCATTCTTATCAATAAAAGTATAAATGCATTTCTTTGTCCTAATTACAGCACAGCAGATATCACAGTGGTAAAGGTGGAACAGAAGGAAAAACTCTTCTTCTTGGTCTCAGCCTACTTGGCCCATGACGAAGACTTACCACCGGCCCGCTCGCCAGACTAGTAGAGGAGAACAGGAAGGATGATGTCCTAATAGGATGTGATGCAAACTCAAGGCACACCGTATGGGGTAGCTCAAATATAAACACCAGAGGTGAGTCACTCTTGCAGTATGTTTTGAATAGTAATCTAAGTATTTGCAACAAGGGCGGTAAGCCAACATTTATTTTCCCAAGCTCGGATAGGTTTCCGGGGTGGGAGGAAGTGCTTGACCTCACGCTATCAACAGACACAGACAGTCCCGTTGTGGATAACTGGAGGGTATCCGATGAGCCTTCCATGTCGGATCACTCTTGGATACTCTTCAGCATCCGCGAGAAGTATAGTGCGCCTCTCACATACTGGAACCCTAGAAGAACGGCATGGGGAAAATTTACCAGTATAGCAACAAAATGCCTTGAAAAGGGAGGCAACAAGAGTATCAGAAATCCCGAGGAATTAGATTCAGAAGTAGAGAAGTTGGAAAAAATCTTAACCACAACTTTTAATAAATCTACTCCGCTAACAGTTTTGAAAAAGAGAAAGTCTCTTCCTTGGTGGAACAGTGAACTTAAGAGTTTGAGAACACAACTAAGGAAAACTTTCAATGAGAGTTTTTAGAACCAAAATCTGGCAGCCATATAAAGACATTATGAAAGAATACAAAAAAGCAGTCAGGAAAGCTAAAAAGGACTCATGGCAATCTTTCTGCACATCGATAGAAAGTTGCAGAGAAGCCGCTAGGCTGAGTAAAATGCTATCCAAAGATCATAGTAATACTGCCTACATTAGGGCTGAGGGAAGTGATTGGACCTCCTCGGAAAAGAGTCTCTGGAGGTACTAATCGCAACGCACTTCCCCGGGAGTCAGCAAACACCTTCAACGAGGGTTCAACCAGAACCACCGCTGAACGCAGCTGACTATCGAAGCCAAATAGTAGACAAACGAAAAATCAAATATGCCATAAATAGTTTTGCACCATTTAAAGCGGCAGGTCCTGACGGGATTATGCCCATAATGCTGCAAAAACTGGTAGAACCAATGATTCTAAGGCTTGAAAATATATACAAGACTAGCATTCAACTATCTTTCATCCCAAGAAGTTGGAAAAGGAGTAAAGTTGTGTTCCTTCCAAAACCAGGCAGAAGAACACACGAGAATGCCAAGGATTTTAGACCTATAAGCCTTACCTCCTTAATGCTGAAGGTACTAGAAAGGCTAATAGATCCACACGTAAGAGCAATAATGGCGGAGAAGTTATCGAAGTCCCAACATGCGTACTTGAAGGGCCGATCAACCGAAACCGCCCTTCACGAGGTGATAAGTGTAATCGAAAAATCACTACACCACAAACAATACACCATGGCTGCATTTCTAGACATAGAGGGCGCCTTCAACAACATAGAAGTAAATGCGATAATTAATTCTCTGGCACATGGTGGCATAGACGACACTGTGTGCAGATGGATACTATCGATGCTTGAGAATAGGAAGATTATAGCTTCAAACGGCGTTGCAACACAAGCAAGCTATGTGAGTAGAGGGACGCCTCAAGGGGGGGTCCTCTCTCCGCTTCTATGGGTTGCACCGCTGAACGAAATACTACTCAAACTAAACGGTGGAGGAGTGAAAGCAGTAGCGTATGCAGACGATATAGTGTTGTTGGTTTGAGGTATGTTTCCTTCAACAGTCAGCGAGATTATGGAAAGAGCACTTCGTAGGTTAAACCTATGGGCTAAAAACAATGGTATAGAAGTTAACCCGAACAAAACAGAACTGATGCTATTCACAAGCAGAACCAAAATACCTCTGTTCCAACTTCCGGTACTAAACGGTACAACACTCACTCTATCCCCCACAGCTAAATACTTGGGGGTGGAGATTGACATCAAACTGTCCTGGAAAATAAATAAAGAAAAAAGAATAAACAAAGCTTACATGGCCTACTATACTTGTAAGAAAATCGTCAACAGGAATTGGGGCCTTAAACCAAGTATAATCATGTGGATGTATACGGCTGTTATAAGACCTATACTTACATATGGAGCTCTGGTGTGGCTGCCAGCGCTAAACAAACAATACAACATTAGAAAAATAATTGGAACACAAAGAGCAGCATGTGCGGGTGTTACAGGTGCAATCAGGTCATGTCCGACTGCATCAACTACCAATGGACATTTTTATTCACAAAACAGCAGCTATTGCGGCGATAAGAATAAAAGAATTGGGAGGTTGGAATCAGCAGAACTACGGACACAGTGTAATTCTAAACAAGCTCACCACTAACAAATCAGACTACATTCTCCCAAAGCTGGATTTCAATAGACACTTCCAGGTGAGGATACCATCTAGACGAGAATGGAGAAGAGGTTCAATAGTAGTGGAAGATACCATCTCAGTCTATACCGACGGGTCCAAAATGGAGTGCGGAGTAGGCACGGGGGTATTCTCCGCTGATCTAGGCATATCTCTCTCTATACGTCTACCGAACTCGGCTAGCATCTTCCAAGCAGAAGTACTAGGCATAGAAAAAGCCTGCGAAGTTCTATTAGAAAACCACGGGAATATACATAAAGCAACTATATTTACGGATAGCCAGGCGGCCCTCCTGGCCTTGTCTTCCTTCACCCATGACAAATTTCAGTATAGTTCACAACTGTAAGAGAGCACTAAGCTCAATAAAAGACAAGCTCCAACTAAACTTGATCTGGGTTCCCGGCCACAGGAACATTTTCGGTAACGAAAAAAAGCAGACGAGTTGGCAGAGGCAGGAGCTTTCCTCAATGAATCCGAGGCGGAGCTAATACCAAGCCCGCTAGGATCGATAAAAGAGAGAGATCAATAGACAATTTCAACAAATTGCAAACAACAGGTGGAAAAACATTACAAAATGCGTCATAACTAAACAATTATGGCCAACATATGACAGGAAAAGAACAAATGATTTATTAAATAGGTCAAGAAAAAGTATTTACAGAATAACAGCTACCACAACAGGGCACTGGCCATTTGGGGAACGTGCGTCCAAAATGGGATTGCCCCTACAACGATATCTGCCGTGGCTGCGGAGTAGCAGGGAACAAGGAAACAATCTTCCACTTTCTCTGCGAATGCCCAGCTCTAGCACAGATCCGACACAAAACACTCGGAATCCACCAAGCACCAAACCTTGAATGGATTTCCACCAAAAGCATATCGGACATAAGTAGTTTCATCGAAACATCAAAATGGTTTGGAAGAAGAAGTGAAACGTGGTAGCAGATACAGGAGGATCTACGAACAGTGTATCAAAATGGCACACCAAGTGCTAATTGAGCCCGATAGGGCTGCACTCCTACCTACCTACCTACATATGCTGTCAGAAAACTCCACGCTTGCCTAAACTGTTTATCGGACTCACATGAAGTCAAGAATTGTAAAAGTCTGTTTAATTGTTCCAAATGTAAACAGAGATATCACTCTATGATTCACCGGGATCAGAGTGAGGATATAGCTCAGATATCCAACAGCACAGACACTACTGAGATTTCTACTAAATCTCATGTGGCCTCTGTTAAGGCCAATGTTTCAAATGTGCCTACCAGTCGAAGCATGCTCTTAGGTACAGCCATGGTGACCATATGTCACAACGAGAGCACCTTCACTGTCAGAGCCCTGATTGATTCGGGATCTGAAGCCACCTTCGTAAGCAATAGTCTGCAAAAACGCTTACATCTGATACCGTATCAGTTCAATCGGTATGCTCGATTACAATTGGCTCGCCCCGTAACAGTACAGTAACGTACAGTGTTCGGTTGGGTTTTAACAGGTTCCGTTCCCTCCGAAGAAACGAAGATAACTGGCAAAGGCAACGGACGAAATTTAGCAATAACTCAACAACAAACACAAAACCATTTTTGTACTAAAAATAATACTAATTTTATATTTTACAACAACAGCAGGCCAGCAATGATGACGAAACAAATGATGCGCCTGGCTCATCGAATCCCACCGATATGCATGGTGGCGCATTTCGAGCACCCGGCGTTGGGAGGCAATCGCTCAACGGTGACCACGTATCTGGCACTAATGCGTCACAACAACATAATTCGATGCCACACCTGCAGGCATTCTACGGCGGTCTGCACTCGCATCTGTTACGCAACCAGCAAAATGCTGCAGCCGCAACGCAACGAGAATCCGCAAAAGCAAAAAAACGGAAGAATCGTGATCCCGATAAACTTTTCTTGCTCTCACTTTACGAGGAGATCAAACGTGTGCCCGAAGAGATACGACTCGATGACAAGGGCGAACTTATACAGGTGCTCATCAATCACAAACACATGCACAATCCACAGCGTCGATAACGAGCCAAAGTACGCCCACCGCCAAAGACAAGACACAATTGTCACAGCATGCGCAAATAATGCACAGCATGTCTTAGCTGCAAAGAAATATGACGAGGGTGCCGATAAGCTGCATCAGCAGAAAGAGCAGCGCAAACAGACGAAGATGTCAATCGCCACGACGGATTCGGAGCCCTCTCAACCATGTTAACCGACGCCATCAGCCACGCAAAGCTCTGACCAACGACGCCTCTCCCGCATACCACACGCCCAAGATCGAGCCAGACTCGAGTCGTCTCGCCGACTTCGTCGTGCTGGTAACTTCCTTTCGGATTGGCGGCATGGCAACGATCGACTGAGACTCGATTCGTCTCAGCGACATTGCCCGGACCGAGCGGAACTCCTTTCGTTCCGCCGGCCACCCCATCCGAGGCGAAGGCGTGGACGAGACGCTTGACGTCAAGCATATGCACGCCGTATCATCAAGGATAGGCAAGCAACTCTACCTTGGCAGCAAAGAAGTGCGCTGTCACCAACCGCCGTAATAAGAGTGCGAACTACTACAAGGTTAATAACAGTGCGTTCTATGATTAGCCCGAGTTCCAAAAGTCAACGCCAGTCGCGGTAATTTTGGGAGCGGACGTCTACTCCCGGCTCATGTTGCGAGGGTTACAACCAGCGGCAGTGGGATAACTCATCGCCCAAAATACGACAGTGGGATCTATAATATCCGGTTTCGTATAATATACGACTACCCAGGATCGAGTTAGACTCGAGTCGTCTCGCCGACCTCGGGAGGTGGTGACTTCTATGCAAATTGGCGGCATGGCAATGACCGACTGAGACTCGATTCATCTCAGCGGCATTTCCCGGACCGAACCAGACTCGATTCGTCTCGTCGGCCACCCCATCTGCAGAGAAGACGTGGAAGAGGAAGTGCAGGAGCCAGTTAGTTAAGTTAGCTTTAAGTAATTTATTGTAAACTGCATTTGCAGTAATACTGCAAGGCGGGGAGAATGTTGACGCCGCCCCCGCCAAATTTCTTTTGCCACGCCTGTATCGGCAGAGCAATCATTTCTTTTCTTCTTTTTCGAAGTTTCAATTCGCGCACAACTAAACATTAACAAAAAGTTGCGAGTGCTCTCTCCTTTTGCGACCGTACAGCTATACAGACGTGGTAAGTGTTTGTCCAATTATATTATATTTAAATACATGTATTATATGAAACTTTTTGGTTTTTATTTAACTTTTGTGGAATAAATTTGCGCCGACCGTTTCCCCACGGCCAACCACATCAACGGAACGAGCGAGCACCGTGCTCCACCACCCGAATTATCACTGCCCATATATGAATCCATGAGATCTACCCCACCTATGTGAGAGTTGTACTCACGAATGATTTGTGGGCAATCTTTTTCAATGTATTCTCTCTTTTTTCTATTATATCTATGAATTTTCGATGGCTGGATAGCAGCATTCGCTTTTGCAAATGGTTCGACACCTACATAAGTAGAGCATAGCTGAAGATTTTTGGTGTCTTTCCAGAGAACCGTAGTCAAGTCAACTCCATACGCAGTAGCAGAAAACTCAACTGCGAAACCTCTATCCAGTTTTCTCCGCTCAGTATCTGAATCGGATGGTAGCTTACAGTTTGATATTCTGCTGGCTCGAATGGTACCTAAAGCAAATATACCACGAGCTCGTAATAAATTATTAGGGCCAGTGATGAGTAAAAATTGTCAAAGTACAGAATATGATAAGGAATTGTTTGCGATAGCCAAATGACGACATTGCTGGCGGGTCCAAGGTCTGGTGTGCCTGGTAAAATAGTGTTATCACCAGCACCATTATATACCTCAAACTGGTATGCATATCCATTGCTGTAGCACGAAAAGCTTTATACCCCATTTATTGGGCTTGTTTGGCATATATTGCCGTAAATGGTGCATGGCCTTTGTTTTACTAATCTGTTCATCAATACATAAACTGTTGTTTAGGAACGCAATCGAAGCGTTCATTCAAAAAATCAATAATTTTTTTATTCGAAATAATGGATCGTACCCTGGCTCACCTCTTTTGATGCGCTTACTCTTATCAGAAAAAGACAAATGCTTTTTAATTGCAACAAATTTCTTCCAAGGCAAAGCATTTGGTACATGTCTAACTCAAAATTCACTCCAGTGCGCTTCTATATTTGGATAGCGAAAAATAGACACAAACATCAAAACGCCGAGATATTTTCGAATCTGTAAAGAATTAGTTATGAACTGGGTATTAATGATTATTGACCGCTCTGCTCGGTTGGTTTCTTCAATAATTACGGCTATGAGTTCATCAGTCAAAAAATAATTTAAAAACTCAATCGGGTTCTTAAGCTTTCTGACGGCATAAGGTAAACCAGAATCTCCACGGAACGCAATTTCATTCACATGCATTTTCATAGATCTTTGTCGCCATAACATATTTGAGAACTCAATCGAACTCTTGTCAATGGCATCCGAGCTTGAGCCTGTAAATCCGCCTGATGATGGTATTACTTGTGGGCCAGTCGATACGGTTGTCGGTAGCGGCGAATGTGGCCTCCTCCGTGTCTTATTCGCTTTTTTGGTAGTTGTTCAGTACTAGTTATGGATGTATACGGAATCGGTTCTACTGCTTCTGATGAGACACCACTAAGTGTGCTAAAATTCAACGACAACCCAACTTCGTTGCCTGTTGTTCATTTCACATAAAACGTCGTCTATGATTTGGTCTTCCTCAGGTGATATCTGATCAACAACATACTCTGGCTCAGTTATACTGTTGCCATCGCCTTCGTACTCAGATTCTGCATCAGACAAAGGAGTTGAGTTAATCAATTGCTCGATTTCTTCATCTGTCATTGCAGATAATTTAAGCTTTCTTTTATCTTTCTCTGTGAATTCATGTGGCTTTTTCGCACAATATTTTCTTTTTTTCTGATGTCTGAACTCTTCCATTTTCTGAAAAAAATTAGAATTAAATATAAGTAACATTTTTCAATTTAAAAAGCAATTAAAAGGTGAACACCCCACATTGGTTATACACTGACCGATTCAGCTACGGTAATGTATTTTTTCCCTTACCCGGGCAAGACCGTCCAGAGACGGTTTTCACTATATTCATAAAATCTTCGGAAATTTATATTTCGAGATTATATGTTAATTAAATTTTAGAAATGAGCAATATGACTACTTACCTGAAAAATTCCCAACTCGAACCAGAAACCACTTTTTTTAATTTTTGTAATGGGATAAGTTTTCACGATAATTAAGATGCCACTTTTCACTTTCGGTGTTCACTTAAATTCACCAAACTTTTAAACTATAGCGTTGAAATCATTTTCTGCTTAATATTTGTGTGTATTCAGTTAAAAACCAAAGAACTAGAGACCAATATCACACGACACCTATGCTGTTTGAACTTAAATTCAGATAATGTAAAAACCGTCTGCAGACGGTCTTGCCCGGCAAAGGGTTAAGAGACGTAATATTCTTTTTCGGTGTACCAAAGCTAATGGTAATGGATAACGAACCAGCGTTTAATTCCACCTCAATTAAATTTATGATACAAGACGAACTAGGAATAGATGTTTGCACTACTCTCCTATACAAAAGTCAAGCGAACGGCCAAGTGGAGAGGTTTCACTTCACCCTAACCGAAATAATGCGATGTATCAAGAATAATGGAGGCCACAGAAATTTAGAAGAGCTATTAGAAAGAGCAGTTTCAGAGTATACCACTCGGTGACGAGGAAAAGGCCAGTAGATATATTTTTTGGTAGGAATGTGACACATACTCCCGGGGATATTGAAAAAACAAGACAAGATAACTTAAAAAAATTAGCGGAAAGCAGAGAAAGGATATCGATTATCACAACAAAAAAAGACACACAACAAAAACATATTTGCCAGGACAGGTAATTTACGTTAAGAAAAATAGAAGATTAGGAGCTAAGTTAAGCAAACCATACTGTAAGGAAATAGTTAAGGAGGATAGAAATAGTACAGTCCTTACCGGAAAAGGACAAATTATACATAAAAGCAGAATACGTAACTGATGAAAACCGAATTTTTTTTCAGGTTTCTCTTACCACTATGCCTCGCGGAGGTACAAATCATAGACTAAACGATTCCCAATATAGTGACTATAGAAAAAGAATCGGCCGGATTGCGGGCAGACACGTTTAGAATAATACATGAAATCAACGTATGACAAATATGCGGAAGTCCTCGAACATATCGAAATGACGACGAAAACGAACGCATTTCATAGAAATCCCAACTATCCTTTCATTACTCTACTAATGGCCAACCTGATGAATTGTTCTCCGAAGTTTTCCCTCAAAATGACACATAGAATCGCGAGCTGTGTGGCATGTGGCGCCATCTTGTTGAAACCACATGTCAACCAGTTCAGTTCTTCCATTTTTGGCAACAAAAAGTTTGTTAGCATCGAACGATAGCGATCGCCATTCACCGTAACGTTGCGTCCAACAGCATCTTTGAAAAAATACGGTCCAATGATTCCACCAGCGTACAAACCACACCAAACAGTGCATTTTTCGGGATGCATGGGCAGTTGACCACCAAGATCATGCGATTTAACGCCTTTAGACTATTTTTTGTGGGGCTACGTCAAGTCTAAAGTCTACAGAAATAAGCCAGCAACTATTCCAGCTTTGGAAGACAACATTTCCGAAAGAAATTCGGGCTATTCCGGCCGAAATGCTCGAAAAAGTTGCCCAAAATTGGACTTTCCGAATGGACCACCTAAGACGCAGCCGCGGTCAGCATTTAAATGAAATTATCTTCAAAAAGTAAATGTCATGAACCAATCTAACGTTTCAAATAAAGAACCGATGAGATTTTGCAAATTTTATGCGTTTTTTAAAAAAAAGTTATCAAGCTCTTAAAAAATCACCCGATATAACTAAAAAACGGAGGATATATTTAATGCAGATGAACCAGAGAACTTAAGTATAGAGAAGGTGCAAATTGAATTCTGTATGATGGTTCGATTGGGTGGCTAACTGAGCTAATAGAATTGTAGTAAGGAATTCACCATTCTCGCTGCTATTTAGCAGAAATGAGCACGTTCAATTGCAGAAATATATATAAAACGACTGAATTCATGCGGGAATAAATAAAGGGAAATGCTTTGAAGAAAAATATACAAAGTCACACAGAGAATGTAAAAAAGCATTCTCTGAGTCACATATGCGTGATTATTTTGTATTATATGAACCATAGTTTTCCGAAAAATGGTAAAAATTTTATTTATTTTTACAAAATCGTCTCGTCTTGTATGCGCTACCCCACTCCACTGTCCATGCATTGAAGTCACCTGCCACTGCGTTCATTGTGGTGTTCGACACTTCTCGTACAAGGTTATCAATGATTATTTCATATTCACCTTGTGCGATGCTTGGCGGAATGTAACAGCTATAGAAATTTATTTCGCGGAGCTTTGCCAGCGTGTAATAGGCTTGTCCTGTTAGTGGCTTTTCTTGAAACACATTTTCTCCACAGGCACAAATGGCCGTTTATTTCGCGGAGCTTTGCCCGCGTGTAATAGGCTTGTCCTGTTAGTGGCTTTTCTTGAAACACATTTTCTCCACAGGCACAAATGGCCGTTTTGCCCGTTAGGTCGGAGGTTGCTGTATGCGTAAGCAGGTATTGTGCTGCTTCGCAGTGGTTGAGGTTGAGCTGTAGAACCGTCATATTTTGGCTTTTTTGCATGCTTCTTGGTAGAGAGGACATTTCTTGCTACCTATCTGGTGGTCAGAGTTCTCCATTCCTTGTTTTTTACATGCACTGCAAGACGGCTGTTGTTGCATGTCTTTGCAAAGTGACCTTTTTCCCCATATTTGAGGCAGCACTGACTCCTATGTTCTGAGTTTTTGCAGGCGAATAGCATTGGCAAGGTCTTCCTCTCCGGTTATTCCATCCAGATCCCGCATTTCCACAGTGGTTTCACTCGTTAGGGCTTTAGTTTTGGGTTCATCTCCAAGCACTTTGCCTATTTCGCTGGTGTAGTTAGCAGTGTTTTCCATTTGCGCGCTCTTAAGTTCCATTAAAATTTTACCTTTGGCCATCTTTCTAATCCGGTTTACACTTTCCATCAGTTTCTGCAGGGCATCTTATTTTTTAACAGCTCTTAAAATATCGCTGTATGTCATGTTGCCGGTTCGCGCAATCACTATCGCATCAGGCCTAGGTCGGTGCTTATATGCAGCCTTCTTTTTCCTTCTGATTTTCATCCAGCCATCTTGTTTTCCCGGTATCTGTCCTTTGTTGATTGAGGTTGACTTATCTCCTATTTCCTCGTTATTTTTAACCTTCTTTGGTTCCTCTCCATGGGTGGTTTTATTCATTTTTGGAGTACTTTTGCTTGCTCTTTTGATACTCCTCTAAAGCTTTTTCGTACATCTTCTTTATATTGCCAACGAGGTCCCTAAGATTATTGTTGATTGTTCGCTGCAGTGGACGCATCATATCTATCAACTTCTTAATTTCTTCACCAAGTTCATTCATGTGGTAGCCGCAAGGTTTTACCGCCTTCGCTTGCGGCGTGTTGTTTGGTTTCTCAACCGTCACGAAGACCACTTAAATGGATATATTTCCATTACTGGTGTCCTTTGGGAGTCAGTTCCTGGCAGACTACTAATCTTGCGCCCAATGCACACTCCTTGACCAGAGTCCAAAGGGGCTGGTTATTGATGGACACCGCGGCTACCACCTCGGCATAGCAGGCTCACATCACCTTATCCATCTCGGCAGCAGAAGAGTCGCTGAAAAGATTTAAAGGGACTCTCAATTCGCCGCGATGTACATCGGTCAAAAAACTTTAACTGCTGCACCTGACATGGTGAACAGACGCTGACCAGGAAGCCGCTCATTGTGAGTCCGTCGCGCCTGGATTTTTGTATTACCCACCATGCCCATGCATGGTGGGGGAGGACACCTATTTTTGAGAGGAGGTATCGGCTCGCCTCTGTCGAAGGGGTTTCATCAGCTTAGCTGGTTTTTTTTTACCGCAACCTTCACTCTTGCCGCTCCTCGTCGGGGGTTGCTTATTCGTCTTAACTTATTTCGCAACTAACCTGCTACTACAGGCCGTCCGGCTATCCGCGACCTACCGCCCCCCCGGTAGCTTAGAGCTCAGTTGAAAAGTCTGGCTCCACTGAGAAACCAAGACCAACGGGTCTTGTGTGCTTTGATATAAATTATATGTACATACATATATAAATTATATGCAGAGACGTTTGCGCATTGTAAATATATGTAGTATGTACGTATCTGTAAGCGTACATTTCTAAACATTGAATTTAGCATAATTTTTCTCATTAATAAGCGAACGAGCGCCGATTGTCACCGCTCCCCTTCCCTGCCAGCCATGGCTAACCATTTTTCTCAAATATTTCAATACAACTACATATTTTTTCTCTATGCACTAACACCAATGCACATTTTCGGGTTATTTTTTGTTTACCTAAATGCGATGAAAAAAAGATCCTTTCATTTATTGATTTATTTCAATGAGTGCGAAGGAGAAAACATAATTGCCAATAGTGCCATAAGAAAATCCCAAAAATGGTAATAAAAAAACGATTGAAAGACGCATGTCATTCGTGATCGTACCATCGTAAAGGAGGCTCGTACAAGAAGGTAAGTGAATGATTTTTATGTGATTTTTTAAATAATTTGCAAATAATTACTTCATTTGTTTTTATAGCATTGGAAATCAGAACTAAATTGTAAATAGCAGCAGCAACAATATTATCAGAAGCAGCAAATATAAATTGTTAAGTAAGTATGTCAAAATAAGTGTGTGTTGTTTGAAAATGGATTGCGCAGTCCAATATAATACGCAAAAATAATTACATATGTACATAAGTATGTATTTTATGCGATTAAGGCGGCCTTCATAGTCCAATATAATATGTGAAAACAAATGTTTGTTTTATATTTTAGATAATCAGATAATATTATTCTTTTCTTTCAGATGCTACTATTATTTTTATTTAATTAAACTTTTTTTCAGATTTTATCACTATTTTTATTTAATTAATCTTTTCTTTCAGGCATTTTATCATTTTATATAATTAATCTTTATTTTCAGATATTAATAATTTGTTTATTGAACATATGTACATATTTGCAATTCTGTAAAAAATGTTTATTAATAAAGAAAAATGAAAAAATTTAAATTTAAAATGTTTAGAATTTTAAATATATTTTAAATTAGGAAAGAGAAAAAGCAACCCTGCATCAGCTGTCGATTGGGGATATTAGAGCAGGACAGATATACGTTTTTATATGACACTGCTGAATCAGCGCATCATGTATGATCACATGTATACGTACGTGTGAATCTTCACGCGGCCTATGGCAATCTAACCACTTTCTTCACTACTTTACTACCTACTTTCACTAGTGTTTTAACCGCTCTTGGCTGGCAGGGTTGCCGCTCTAACAGCTTTACCAACAAACTTGCGTAAATGTGTATGTATGTTGAAGTACACAGAGTGAAGTAGACGTGTTTTTTTTGTGTTCTTCAAATTCCATAGTAAATTCTGTTGTTTATTGGGGAAAAGTTAGTTTCTTTTTTGTGTGGGACATCCAGAGAAATTGAACCACCTAAGTGGACATCAGGCCTAAAGAAAAAGACAAATAGACTTTGATTTTTTAATAATATAGAACCATTTGCACTTACCTTTTGTGTTTTTCCGCGCCAATTTGTAAAAAATAAATACAATTATTTCCTCTTACAAGAGCGTGCACTTAATTTGTATTTTCATTATTCTGCCGTTTTGTTTTCTTTATTTTGTGATCTATCAGCTGTTCCCCTACTCGTGTTTTCGTTTTTTCTTTTGGTTGGTGCATTGCCAACCATCCCAAACACAAGCATTAGCTGTTCCCTTTTTCTTTTGGTTTTGGCATTGCCAACTATTTTTTAGTTTTAAGTTAGACAGTAAAGCTAGGTACTGAACGTACACATCGAGGGGTGTTACCAAACTATTTTCTCGCTGAGGTATGGCCTCCGAAAATAGTATTAGGCGAACACCGGATAATCCTTTCTGAAGGATTTCTAAAATATTGAGAAGACCGCCTAATGGTAAAAATGAGGAACCCACCGCTGCTGGACCAAATAAGAAGTGTGATACTGCCGATGAAGTAAGCAAAAAGAGTAAGCCTGAGGAATTGCAAAATGGAGAAACAGTCAGCATATTTAGCACAAAAATAAAGAATTGGAGAGCAAAAGGATACCACGATTCAAAACGCAAATGAAAGATGGGTAGATGTCGTAAAAAAGAGGAACCGATGGAAAAGAAAATTAAAACAAAACCGGATGCCATCATTATCACGAAGAAAGAAGGTGCGTCGTATGCAGATATTCTGCGAAAAATAAAAAGTGACAGCGGGCTTGAGGAACGTAATCTACGTTCGGAAAACACTCAAAGGAGACCTGCTTTTAGAACTGAAAAATGGAGCAGACACGAAAGCCGAATCTTTCCAAAGCGCCTTGGAAGGAGCGATAGGAGAAATGGCTATGTACAGCCTAAATCCCACAACGTTACGATTGTATGCAAACACCTGGACGAAATAACAACTCCCGAAGAAATCTGCTCAGCACTGAAAAGGGAGTGTGGAATCCAAAATCTAGAGACAACAAATGTCAAAAGTCTGCGAAAAACGCGTAGTGGCACACAAATAGCACTTGTATCCATGCGCGCTCAAGATGCTAAGGCCAGCGCGGCAATCACAGAATTTGAAGATTTCCTCTTAAGGCTGTCTTTATCAACCAGAAGCAAAACACCTATTATAATAGCGGGTGATTTTAATGCTTGGTCAAGTGAATGGGGCAGCAGATGTACAAACCACCGCGGGCGGCTAATTCATGAATATCTGAGTCAAACGCACTTAACAATAATGAACACCGGAACTCGAAACACTTACCAAAAAGGTAATAAAGGATCCGTAATTGACATTATGTTTGCAAACGACTCACTGGGCAGGCACATTAAGTGGGCGGTGTCTGACATCTCGTACTCCCGAGAGCAGAAACTTCTTAGCAGAAACCCCTCCCGAAAGCGAAACTGGAAACAACAAGAGTTCGACCCAGACCTGTTTGAGCTAGTCTGGAGTGCATCAAAGGCATCAGGTGACGGCGCCGCCCACTTGGTATCGGCAGTGCGAAAAGAACTGATCGCAGCATGCGATGCAACAATGCGTAGAACGTCACATCCCAACAAGCGGCGGCTTGTATATTGGTGGAATGAGGAAATTTCCAAGCAGAGAAAGCTTTGTCACTCAGCTAGACGGCGTCTACAACGTAACCGGAGCGAAATGAATGAAAATCGCCATAGGGAAGAGTTTAAAAGCCACAAGAAGCTCCTTAAGTCGGCAATTACTCGAAGGAAAAAATCATGTTTTGAGAAGCTGTGTGAGGAAGCAAACATTGACCATTGGGGTACTGCTTACAAAATCTGTATGTCGAGATTTAAAAACAAGCAGCAGCAACCTAAAGATGCCTCTTTTATGGGAAAGGTCGTCGAAACATTATTCCCGAAACATGACCGGATTTCATATGCCAAGCGACGAAACGAAGCTGCAGAGTCACCCCCGTTAGTCACGGAAGACGAAATATTGGCAATACCAAAAAAAATCAAAAATACTAAAGCGCCTGGATTGGATGGCATACCAAACAAAGCTCTGAAGGAAGCCATAAGCTCAAAACCTCGAGTATTCGCTAAAATGTACAACGCTTGTACAAAGGAAGAGGTATTCCCCGACTCTTGGAAAGTACAGCGTTTGGTTCTGCTCTCAAACCACCTGAAGAACCTTCATCGTACCGGTCTCTGTGTATTCTCGACACAATGGGTAAAGTGTACGAAAATATAATAACCGCTTGGAGATAGCAATCCAGAAAGCCGGTGGATTATCAGAGAGACAATACGGCTTTAAAAAAAAGAGATCCACTATTGACGCACTACGAGAAGTCGTCGGAAAGTCGGCACAAAAAGGTACTGCGCGCAGATTACCCTGGATGTCAAGAATGCGTTCAACTCGGCAAGATGGGCAGACATAATCAAAGCCCTGGGTGAAATACGGGCCCCTGAATACCCCATAAACATAATAACTAGTTATTTGAAAAACAGAAGGCTGATTTTTGATACGGACGAAGGCACCAAGAGCTACTCTATCTCGAGTGGTGTACCCCAAGGCTTAGTGTTAGGCCACTATTATGGAACCTTATGTACGACGGGGTGCTAAGAAGACAGCAACCAATAGACGTGAAACTAGTAGCTTATGCAGATGATCTCATGGTGGTAGCAGTGGCCAAACATTTAGCCGACTTGAGAAATAAATGTAATGAGTGCTTATATGGTCTACGCCAATGGTTCTCTTCTGTGAATCTGAAACTGCCGGGGAGAGTGCGAGATAACCTCGCAGCCACAACTGAAGTATCTGGGAGTAATATTGGATTCTAAATTAAAATTTAAAGAACATCTGGAGTATTCTTTCGCGAAGGCAAACAAAATGTATAATACCCTATCGAGAATGATGACCAATAGAGGCTGTGTGCGTTCTAGCTGGCGATTCTTAATAGCGAAAGCAATGAGTATGGATACAGGCAATGGATATAAAAGCGTATGCTAAACAAATAATTGCAGTGCATAGGCTTTTTGCAATTCGAGTAATAAGTGCTTTCCGGACTATATCAACCGACGCTGCTGAACTATTAGCCAGCATGCTGCCCATTGACATCCAGGGAGACGAACTCGAGCGTTTATATCAGATATCAAAGCCTAAAATAGTATCGGCAAGGACAGAGGAGAGCAACAAGAGCACTAAAAAGTGGCAGAAGCGGTGGAATTCCTCATCGAAAAGGCACAGGACTCACTATATCGGATATCCACTCGTGGATAGACAGACGACAGGGGGACTTAGACTTTTATCTGACCCAAATACTTAGTGGACATGGATGCTTCAGAAGCTACCTTTTAGATTCCACAACGACATTAGTCCGAACTGTCCGACGTGTGCAGAGCATATAGAAGACTCTGAACATGGATTATTTTACTGCCCTCGATTTTCGAATACGAAGTGTGTTCAAAAAGTATCGCGACAGTTTGCTGACAGTTTTCTTCGATTGCAGGGGTGTGGTGCATCATGAGTTCTTGCCACAGGGAAGAACGGCCAATAAGGAATATCACCTGCAAGTTATGCGCAATTTGCGCGAAGCTATCCGCCAGAAACGCCTGGATTTGTGGAAGAACAAAAATTGGCTTTTGAACCACGATAACGCCCCTGCTCACACATCGTTGCTTGTGCGTGACTTTTTGGCCAAAAACGACACACTAATGATGCCGCAGCCACCGTATTCCCCAGATCTGGCCCCCTGTGACTTTTTCTTGTTCCCTAAACTGAAGAGGCCCATGACGACGTTACGCTTCTCTTGACGAGATAAAGACGGCATCGAAGGAGGAGCTGAAGAAGATAAAAAAATGATTTTTTGAAGTGCTTCGAAGATTGGAAAAACCGTTCGCACAAGTGTATAATATCTCATGGGAATTACTTTGAAGGGGACAAACTAGTTATTCATGAATAAACAAATAATTTTTGAAAAAACACAAAATTCGCGATAACTTTTGAACACACCTCGTACAAGGGAAAAGCTAAAAACCTCACTCGGTGGTAGTTTTACGGTAGTTAATTTAACGACACTCATGTGTCAGTCGACTGATAAATGGAAAGCTGTCAGCGAAGCGTCAGTATTCATAATGACCAAACTGAGATCTTTTCAACAGACTAGGTGTCCGTCAGTCCGCGTAATAGAGGAGACTTAACTGTCTTGTCCCTCCCACGAAGTAATACTTAGCCGGTGGTTCCGTGGGTGAGTCTTGAGCGTGGAGTAGGTTAGATTTAGCAGATTAAAGTTCCGCACTCCGGCTTTCGATGCTTCCCCCTACTATAAACAGAAATGTGCTGTCGTGGGACACCAGGTAGGAACTTCGGATAATGTAGAATCGATACAATTTGCAAAAAAAATTGTGCTTAATTTTATGTAGGTTGTCCTGATTTTTCTCTCAAATTTCGCTGATTAGTTTTTATTTAAGTACAGATAAGTATTAAGAAAACTCTACTGTCGTCCTACTGCCGTCGGCAAATATAGGAAATATTCAAGTTAGCGGGAACGACAACTGTCGGCCTGCAGTCGTGTAGTCGTGCAGCTGTCAAAATAACAGTGTCCATAAGAACGTCTGTATTTTAATATTTGACAGATGTAGTTTGCAGTCTGTCGCGCTTTATGTGTTCCGCACTTCACTCAAAACTAATTTGCATACACAATAATGTTACAGATTTTCATGCCTAATTATTTTGCAAAACCTAAAGGTAGGCTATAACTAGCGATCTTACAGTCTTTTTCTTACGGGTTATTTCGTACAGTCTTTTTCTTACGGGTTATTTCCTCAAAGCCTTCTCCAAAAAATATGCAACAATTCAACTCCCCATAAACGTACTTAGTGCAAGCACAATTCTCAAGTGGTGAACACAATGACTGCGACAGCATGGCCGGCATGTACACAAGACAACACAGCTGTCCACAATATCGTTGTGGCCATACTAATACCTTTCACTTCAATGAAATTTTAATATTTTGTTCAAAGTGAAATTTTTTATGCAAAAAATAAGTAAAAATAGGCAGTGGCATAGCTACCACTGCGGGCGCCCGGGGCCAAGGATGTTCTGCCGCCCCCCTTTATCTACTTACCTACAAGTTTCATGAGGTGGTTCGAACAAAAGTGAATTTTTACAAAATTTCTTCGATATTAAGTATATAAAAATTAGGATCTAGAAGCCACGCAAATTCTGAAGTTCCAAAATTCTCACAATACGGGTTTTGAGGAAATTGATAGTAAATTTACAAGACATATTATTAAAAGCTATAAAAAAACCCCATTTTTGCCCTATATCTTGTACACTTTTGACACAATTTGCAGGAATTTTCGCCCGAATTGGAGTTTTTAAATACCATTTTTGAAAATTTGGAGAAATAAAAGTATTTGTTACATTCAAAGCATAGGGTAACTGTGAGAGTGACACGTCGCTAGACAAAACTAGAAAAGTGCATCTTTAAGTTCTATGACTATTTTTAAGAAAGATACATATATGTAAACCAAAAGATATAAGACAAATTCAAAGACTGAAGAGTATTCGAGTAACAATTAATATTTTTCATTGTTATTCAGATTATTACATTGTGAGTGTACAACTCTTTATCTTTTATAATAAATTTTGTAAAAAAATGTGTTGAAGTATTTTTATGAATATTAAAAAAGAAGATCGAAGCCGAAGATCGTTTTGCCGCCCCCAAGACATTGCGCCCGGGGCGACGGCCCCCTTCGCCCCCCCTAGCTACGCCACTGAAAATAGGTAAATATTTTTTTGTTTTAAATTATCAATTGTTATTACCAATGATATAATAGAGCTATTTTATGCTTTTATTTGTAAAATAACGTCAAGTTTGTTAGAGCTGTGAATAATTTTACATTTTAAATATTAGTGGCATCACCACTCTACCTCCTCTTTCTATCTTCCATTCTACTGTCAACTCTACTGTCGTCCTACTGCCGTTGGCAAATATAGGAAATATTTAAGTTAGCGGGAACGACAACTGTCGGCCTGCAGTCGTGTAGTCGTGCAGCTTTCGAAATAACAGTGTCCATAAGAACGTCTGTATTTTAATATTTGACAGATGTAGTTTGCAGTCTGTCGCGCTCTATGTGTTCCGCACTTCACTTAAAACTAATATGCATACACAATTATGTTACAGATTTTCATGCCTAATTATTTTGCAATTCCTAAAGGTTGGCTAGCGATAACTAGCGTTCTTACAGTCTTTTTCTTACGGGTTATTTCTTACGGGTTTTTTCTTACGGTTTTACTATCACTTTTTTTCAGTTAGGTCCCGCAGCAAAATTCCTATCTTCTCCAAGCCTGCCGTAAGGAACTTCGTTCCAAAAAAAAATCTATGTATGTGTATGAGAGTGCATACATATCGACGCAGATTTTTGCCAGCCACGGAAAAATATTTTAGAATTGATAAATATTATAAATCGACAACAGCTATGTTGCCACTTTTCTCACTTCTTTCTGTGAAGAAACATCAGAAAGTTGCTTAATTTGTGATATTTAGCTTTTGCCCCCGTCGCGAAAAGAAGATTGTAGGCAAAGGCAAGCTCTGGGAGATGTAATGGTGATTGCTTTTATGAATGAAGCGAGTTTGCCGTTGAAAATACGTTTGCGATCATGAATGAAAATGTTGTTATTGTGTGTTTTTCTACAAATTTGTGGCTCAGCTGATGCTATTTGAGACAATTGTTGTTTTTGTAGAACAATGTTTGTAATTTTTGCTGGTGACATATCTACATGTGTACGCATATCTGTATGTAAGTTTGTATATGCATTATTTGTGTGCCAATGTCATGCGAGCATATTTATGTATGTATATATGAGCAGCGTGCACATGATATTATTGATAAGTGATAATATGATTTGAATTCGCGAAAGCGAACATAAACACATATGGTCATGATACATGTGAATATAAGTTTTGAATTATAAAATATACGATTTATGTACACTTATCACTATTGTAATATATTTACTTTTTTTAATATATTATGATAGTTTGTTATATATGTACATTCATATACATATAATGACGTATACACATAAGCATGAATATATCAAACACAAGAAATAATTAAAAAATAGGCCTTATTTTCACATTGTTGTTTAGAATGGTTCGCAGAACAGTTCCCGTTTATGAGATTTTTCCATTTTTATTGCTCACTCAACCAACCCGCTCTAATGTACACGATTGAAGAAATTGTTGGTAAAATATGTATTTTTTAAAAATTTTCATTTAAAACATAATTAAACAAGTAAGGAAAGGCTAAATTCGGGTGTAACAGAACATTTCATACTCTTGCAACTTAGGTAGGTAGGAGTGCAGCCCTATCGGGCTCATTAGCACTTGATGTGCCAGGACAAAAACCAAGGAAATACCTTAAGAAGTAAAACGTCAACCAGAGAATCGGAATCCAAGCAATTTTATATATACATATTTTTTTTTTTTTATTTATACTATGTATTACTCATACATTGACCGCCATATTTGGCATAAAGATTGCTAGAGTAACGAAAATAATTATACGTAGTATGAGAATTTGGGTAATTCATAGACCAGTAATTCAGCTGATTTTGACGAAAATGTGAAGATATTATATTAGGTACATATATAGCTCATAGCACTGACTTAATTTTATATGTTTTGCCAATACTGCATGCAATTAAAAGTTTACAGACTAATAAAAAGCTCCCAAGGTTTTATCAGGGTTCCTCACATACAACCACCAATCATATGGAGTAAAGACAGTCGAGTGTTCGAAAATCCTTTGGTTAGGTCAAGTTTTCGCAACTATGGGCTGTCGGGTACACATATTCGGTACCCAGAGCTTTAACTGTTTTGGTTTGATTTGGACAATTTTTGATCATAAGGTGGCATACTTCAAAGGCACTGCTCGTTTACCCAAGTTACAACTTGAACGGAGGGATGGACGGACAGACAAACAGTCACTAGGATTTCAACTCGTCTCATCATTCTGGTTATTTCTATATACATGCAACGTGTGAAAAAAACTATTATACTCTGTAGCAATATGATACAAATTGCTCGCATGAACGCCAAATTAACGATGTAATGTGTACACGTGAATCATTTCAATACGTATATACTTAGGTTGTAAAGTGAACCCTATTTATATAAAAAAATACGAATACAATCTATATCGACTGTGCTATAAGTTAATTGTCTAAAGTCCTCTTCATCTTCTTCTTTACTGGCATAGACACCGCTTACGCTATTATAGCCGAGTTAACAACAGCGTGCCAGTCGTTTCTTCTTTTCGCTACGTGGCGCCAATTGGATATTCTAAGCGAACAGATCCTTCTCCACCTGGTCCTTCCGACGGAGTGGAGGTCTTCCTCTTCCTCTGCTACCCGGCGGGTACTGCGTCGAATACTTTCAGAGCGGGAGTGTTTTCGTTCATTCGGACAACATGACCTAGCCAGAGTAGCCGCTGTCTTTTAATTCGCTGAACTATTCTAAAGTCCTCACTTCATTTTAAATTAATATATTTTTTGTCGTTTCTTTAATATTGTAATTAGTCAGGAAAAATATGTTGTTTGAAATCTATTAATTTAAGACCACCTTCTCTCCAGGACTTGTAATGTCGACTCATCAGATGTTGTCATCGTCCATGCCTCTGCATATAGAAGGACGACTTTATTCGTCGAGAATGGACTTTAATTCTCAATTGTCTATTCAGTCTGAAGAAGCACCTGTTGGCAAGAGTTATTCTGCGTTGGATTTCGAAGCTGGCATTGTTGTTGGTGTTAATACTAGTTTCAAGATAGACGAAACTATCTACGACTTCGAAGTTATAACTATCAACAGTGGCCAAGTCGCAGGTGCGACGTTTGTTTGATGACAGGGCATATTTCGTGTTACTCTCGTTCACTACCAGACCCATCTGCTTCACTTCCTTACCCAGTCTGGAGAAAGCAAGAATAATGGAGCGGATGTTTAAGCCAATGATATGAAATATATCGGCAGCAGCTATACACTCTTATAGAAGATTGTGCCAGCTTGATTTAACTCTGCAGAACGATTTATTTTCTCCAGCAGTAAATTGGAGAAGTCCTACGATGCGGAGTCGCCTTGTCTGAAGCCACGTTTGGTATCGAACGGCTTGGAGAGATCCTTACCGATCCTGATAGAGCTTTTGGTTTTGCTCAACGTCAGATTACACAGCCATATTAGTTTTGCGGGGATAACAATTTCAGACATAGCAGACATACATACTCCTTATCAGTTCTTCACCGACGTATCTGCCCCCGCCACTTGGTTATTCTTCAAATGGGTAATTGCTATCCGAACTTCTTCATGTTTGGGCAATGGAACGTCCGCTCCATCGCCATCGATTGGAAAATCGGGTTCATCATTTCCTGGTTTTATCCTGTCAGCAGGCTGAAGAAGTGTTCCCCCCATAATTTTAGTATGCTCTGGGCATCAGTCACTAGATCATCTTTGGGGGTGCTACAAGGGTAGACTTCATTATTGAAAACTTTCGTTAGTCGTCTCATCCTTTCGTAGAATTTCCGAGCACTACCCTGTCGGCCAGTTTGTCAAGCTTTTCGTACTCACACATTTCGATCTCTTTCTTTTTGTCTGCGAATGTGTCTCGCTTCCTTTCAACTCACGGAATCTATCCCATCGCGCACGTGTTGCGACCGATTGTAACCGTGGAAGTAGTGTTTCCTCCACTGCGACACGGCACTCCTCATCGTACCAGCTGTTCTTTTACCTTTACCGAAAATCAATGGTTTCATTTGCAGCTATATGTAAGGAGCTGGAATTGCCGTCTCACCGTTTTCTTATACCGCGTTGCTGTTGAGTGCTCTCAGAGAGCAGGAGTGCAGTCGAGTATTAAATCGTTCGGCTGCTTACTGTGATTGCAACTCTTGATGTCGAACCTCCCTTGTGTTTTTTGACGTACGTTTTTTGCTGCACAGAGGCGGGTGCGTACCTTGGCTGCAAAAAGATAGTGGTCTGAGTTAATGTTAGGGTCTCCGAGCGTACGCACGTCTAGAACACTGAAGACGTGTCTTCCGTCTATCACAATATGATCGATCTGACGTGTGCTCTTCCGATCTGTTAAAGAGGTCAAACAAGATTTTGACATCGTGGCGGAGGTAGCGCTCATAAGTGCGCTCCAAGCGAATAGAAAATACCTTTGGTCACGTCCTTCTCTTCCGTCGGGGCGTGGGTGCAAATCAGCGATTAGTTGATGATCTTCGTTTTGATGCGGATTGTGCCTAGACATTTATCCACCGCGGTGAATGCCACGACTCAGCGACGGAGTTTCTCTCCCATCAGGCATCCGGCATCGAATTTTCGCTCCTTTATATGACCACTTTAGTAAATGTCATGTAAAGGAGGATGGAGTCATGTGTAGAAGTTCATGTAAGTGAGGAAAGTTCTCTGATTGCCATTCACTTGCGACCGGCTTTAGACTAAGTATCCTGTGGGTAGTCAGAAGAACATCCTTTGAAGGCGAGCGCCACGTAAAAGACGCCCCCAAGGAACAATCCGCATCAAAGCGAAGTTATTCAACATATCGCTTATTTGGGCCCATGTCCCGATGGAAGAGAACTACGATATTACGCACATATGAGGGCTGCTCCCGTCATGATGTCAAAATCGGGATTTTTACACATTTGCATCATCAAAAGGGTGGTCTCTCATGCGGGGCTGTTTTCCTCTTTTCATTAGTAGTGTTTTTTAGGTAGCGGGTCCCAAACCCAGCGCACAACTCTGGCGATGGAATGTTTCGCTTTCTCACTTAAGCTCGCCTTCAAACGGATGTTATTTGGCTACCCAGAGTGTTGTGTTTGTATTTATTTAATTATAATTCATTAAAATTATATATGTATTAAAATAGAGTATTGTACAATACCGAATATAAATGCACGTCTGTACTCGATGGTAGTGCAATCCAGAAGAAGGAAGTTGCGTTTTACAAAGTTTTACAAACTGACAGGGTCGACTATTAACACTGAAATCCAGTGTTGTACATTTTTAAGTTCATAGCACAGAGGATAGCACAGAGAGGTCTAAGGCTGGAAGTCGTGTGCTGCTTGAGCCATAAGTAAAATAATCTTTTCTAATCACTCCCAGGTGAATGGCGCTCAGACATTCCTCGTTTGTGTGAACAATTACACACTGCTGACTTTATACTGCATAAGCCTATTAATATGCAAGATAATTTAATTAAGTTCCAGTTGTGTTTAAATCTGTCTGTTTAAGTCAATATGGTTTCATATTCTGTATCGAATTAGCTATGGCCTCAAGCAGAATGAAACTTTTAATTGTTTATAACTTTTTTAAATAATAATGAATATTTCTGGTTCTGCTTGAGGCCATAGCCAGATATCTAAAGAGTAACATGCCGTTTGGTTCATATCGATAAGTGAAATAGTTTTGAAATGACAGTGTCATCCATGTGAAAAAACGTGGTTCGGAGAAAATCAGTTTAAACGAAAGGCACACCGAAGGCATTCGACCGGCCGGATTTCCCGCAGCGCTCCTTACTCTTTTATACCTGCTTCTCCGTCTTGCTGACCTTCGGGACTAATTCTATACTATTTCTACGAGTATACAGTAGCAATTTATGAAAAAAAATTTCGATTTTTTTTTTAAATTGTTTGGAGGAACCTGGCTTTAAATGGTTTTTTAACCACAAATTGAATATGAGTGTAATCAGTTTAAGCCTAAACTCCTGAATTAAAGGTATATACATTAAATTTTCGCAACAAATTTTCATTAAAAGTTTCAAAGTTGCACCCAAACTTAGCATTCCCATTACTTATCTGATACATAAAATTTAATCAACATCCGAAAAAATTGCATAGCTTTGAGATCTACAAACGGCGAAATTATAAAATATTCGTTACGCCTAATTTTAATTTGAGTGTAGCAGTTGCGTTTTCAATTCTCAAAACATTACATTCTTAGTCTTCCTTAGTTTTATATAAAGTTAAGTCAACACCGAAGTAAAGCATTCATCCTTTGATAAAGATGGCTGTATTATTCGCTGCGTTAACCTTCCTATACCTGCGCCAATTTTCGTAACACATATACCCGCGCACACTCTCGGAGATTTCCGTCGGTCTCACATAGGGCAGATAGTAGCAGACACGAAGTCTTACCTACTCTAAAATACGAGTTATATACGAAAATGTCCTTGATCTGTCTTAGAGGCCGAGAAACTGATCTTCCAAACGCAAAGGAGAGGAATTTCATACCACGGTCGGCAAAAATCCCCATCTGGACCATCCTCGAACGGAGGTTACGGATTCCCATACGCACCACAAGGTATGGAGCAGCACGGTATTGGACAGAATTAATAAATAGAGGAAAGTGAGGGAAGAAGTAGGCCCCCATAGTGGTATCCCGTACTTAAGAACTAACAGAAATATTGCAGGAAGCAATTTAATTTAGCCAATCTATACTATCTGGAGGATGGAGTCATATGTAGAAGTTCACGCAAGTGAGGAAAGTTCTCTGATCGCCATTCACTTGGGAGTGGCCAGAAACGATTCTTTTACATATGACTCAAGCAGCTTACTACTTCCTGTCTTTGACCAGGTATCCTCTGGGTAGCCTAAGAACATCCGTTTGAAGGTGAGCAGGTTTGGGACCCGACACGTAAAAAATCTTACCAATGAAAATTAGCAATCAGTCTCGGATGAGAGACCCCCCTTTTGATGACGATCATGGCAAACGAAATAAGGACTACGAATTGAGGTCATGCACCTGGAATGTCCGGTCCCTTAATTGGGAAGGTGCCGCTGCCCAGCTGGTTGATGTCCTCGTAAAAATAAAGGCTGACATCACCGCCGCCCAAGAAATGCAATGGACGGGACGAAGACAGAGACGAGTAGGTCCTTGTGACATTTACTACAGTGGCCATATAAAGGAGCGCAAGTTTGGTGTAGGATTCGTGGTGGGAGAGAAACTCCGTCGCCGAATACTATCATTCACTGCTTTGAATGAATGTCTAGCCACAATCCGCATCAAAGCGAGGTTCTTCAACATATCGTTGATTTGCGGCCAAGCCCCGACGGAAGAGGAAGGGCGACTGACCAAAGATGCCTTTATGAGTGCTTGGAGCGCACTTATGAGGGAAGGCTGCCCCCCGCCACGATGTCAAAATCGTGCTTGGCGACTTTAACGCCACGGTGGACAAAGAAGGTATCTTTGGCACCACGGTCGGTAAATTCAGCCTCCACGACGAAACACCCCAAATGGGTTGAGGCTGATCGACTTCGCCGGGGCCCAAAATATGGTTATCTGTAGTACTAGATTCCAGCATAAGAAGATTCATCAAGCTACCTGGCTGTCTCCGGATCGAAAAACTGCCACCAGATCGATCATGTTGTGATAGACGGAAGACACGTTTCCAGTGTTTTAGATGTGCGTGCGCTCCGAGGTCCTAACATCGACTCGGACCACTATCTTGTTGCAGCTAAGATTCGCACCCGCCTCTGTGCAGCAAAAAACGCACGCCACCAAACAAAAGGAAGTTTCGACGTCGAGAAGCTGCAATCTCAACAGACAGCCGAACGATTTTCAACTCGGCTTGCACTCCTGCTCTCTGAGAGCACTCGTCAACAACTCGGTATAAGGGAACTGTGGGACGGCATTTCGAACTCCTTACGCACAGCTGCAACCGAAACCATTGGTTTTCGGAAAGTGCAAAAGAACAGCTGGTACGACGAGGAGTGCCGTGTCGCAGCGGAGAGAAACCAGGCTGCCTACCTCGCAACGTTACGATCGACCACTACACGTGCGAGATGGGATCGATACCGAGAGTTGAAAAGGGAAGCGAGACGAATTTGCAGACAGAAGAAGAAAGAGGACGAAATGCGTGGGTACGAAGAGCTTGATAATCTGGCCGACAAGGGTAATGCTCGAAAATTCTACGAAAAAATGCGGCGGCTTACAGAAGGTTTCAAGACCGGAGCATACTCTTGTAGAACCCCCAAAGGTGATCTAGTGACCGATGCCCAGAGCATAGTTAAATTTTGGAGGGAACACTTCTCCAGCCTGCTGAATGGCGGTGAACGCACAACACCAGGAGAAGCAGAACCCGATTCCCCAGCAGACGTTCCATTACCCGACCAGGAAGAAGTTCGAATAGCAATTGCCCGCCTTAAGAACAACAAAACGGCAGGGGCCGACGGATTGCCGGTCGAGCTATTTAAACACGGCGGCGAAAAACTGATAGGGAGCATGCATCAGCTTTTTTGTAAAATATGGTCGGACGAAAGTATGCCCGACGATTGGAATTTAAGTGTGCTATGCCCAATCCATGAAAAAGGAGACCCCATAATCTGCGCCAACTACCGTGGGATAAGCCTCCTCAACATCGCATATAAGGTTCTATCGAGCGTATTGTGTGAAAGATTAAAGCCCACCGTCAACAAACTGATTGGACCTTATCAGTGTGGCTTCAGACCTAGAAAATCAACAACCAGATATTCACCATGCGCAAAATCTTGGAAAAGACCCGTGAAAAGAGAATCGACATAAACCACCTCTTAGATGGTATCATCTTCTATAAGAGTGTACAGCTGCTGGCGTATGCCGATGATATTGATTTGATCGGCCTTAACACCCGCGCCGTTAGTTCTGCTTTCTCCAGACTGGACAAGGAAGCAAAACAAATGGGTCTGGCAGTGAACGAGGGCAAAACGAAATATCTCCTATCATCAAACAAACAGTCGTCGCGCTCGCGACTTGGAACTCACGTCACTGTTGACAGTCATAACTTTGAAGTTGTAGATAATTTCGTCTATCTTGGAACCAGCGTAAACACCACCAACTATGTCAGCCTAGAAATCCAATGCAGGATAACTCTGTTACTTCGGACTGAGTAGGCAATTGAGAAGCAAAGTCCTCTCTCGACAAACAAAAACAAAACTCTATAAGTCACTCATAATTCCCGTCCTGCTATTTCGTGCAGAGTTTTGGACGATGGCAACAACGGATGAGTCGACGTTGCGAGTTTTCGAGAGAAAAGTTCTGCGAAAGATTTATGGTCCTTTGCGCGTTAGCCACGGCGAATACCGCATTCGATGGAACGATGAGCTGTAGAGATATACGACGACATCGCCATAGTTCAGCGAATTAAAAGACAGCGGCTACGCTGGCTAGGTCATGTTGTTCGGATGGACGAAAATACTCCAGCTCTGAAAGTATTCGACGCAGTACCCGCCGGGGGAGCAGAGGAAGAGGAAGACCTCCACTCCGTTGGAAGGACCAAGTGGAGAAGGACCTGGCTTCGCTTAGAATATCCAATCGGCGCCACGTAGCGAAAAGAAGAAACGACTGGCGCGCTGTTGTTAACTCGGCTATAATCGCGTAAGCGGTGTCTACGCCAAATTAAGAAGAAGAAGAAGAATCTATACTAAAGAAAAGAGTGGTGGAAAAACTATTTTAACCTCCTAAGGTCAGATTGAATATAAATAAGGAAAGCAAAAGAGAAAAGTGTAAATATTTTAGCAATGGTATTGGGAATACAACGAAAGCGTCTCGACTTAAGAAAATAAGGGCACAATCGTTGCATAACATTGGATACTTTCAGAAGCCAAACTACAGCTGGACGGTACAAAGTGAAAAGCCTTTATGCCAGCTAATGAATTCTGACTTCCAAGGCAGCTCTGTGAAACCACTCGATGGAGTATGTACTAGGTAGCGAAGTAGAGACAGAGTCCATTCCTATAGACATAGTGTCTGAGATTAATGTACATTGAACGGTAGGCAGTTGCAAGCCCTTCAACTCGCGGGACTGAACGGTATATTCCCGGATCAGTTACAGCAATCCCAGAGCTACATAAAAATCTAATTAACAACCATGCTTAAAGAGGCTATGTAATTCAAATATAATTGCTCGTTGTGGAGGAAAGTAAAGGTTATATATATACCAAAGGCGGACAAAAGCTCACATACTAACTCTAAAGATTTCAAACCAATTAGTCTTTCCTCATTTCTCTTAAAAATGTTAGGAAGGCTTTTAGAGTTATACATAAGAAGTAACTAAACTCAGAAAAAATGGAAATTTCGCAGCATGAGCATTCTAAGTGAAAAGGCACAGAAACAAAGGATTACTAAAAATAGCTCAGTGGTTGCATCTCTGATACTTAAAAAGTTTCCGTTTCTTCCTATTACCACGGATTTTAGAAATCATACAGAGTTGAAGCTAAATCCGGTCCCCAGTATTGCCTTCCATCTCAGAGAAGGGAGGAAAACTCCAATGACATCTCGAGCAAAGTGTCATGCCGAACACGGCTTTAAGCAAATGGATACTGTCAGCGCTATTATGATCAGACTTCATTCAACAGTAGAGTTGCGACACATAGTCGTCTCCGAAATTGAGGACCTTATCCTGGGGTAAAATAAGTCCCACATTTGCGAGGCGCTGGCAAACAAGAATGATAGAATACAGGATTACGACAAGGTTTTACCGTTACTTTTCGGGTCAGACTCCATTCAACAGCAGAGTCGCAATGTTGCGACATATGTATAGTCGCCTCTCAAATTAAGGAACTTCTTCAGGGGTAGAATTAGTCACACATTTGCGAGACGCTGGTAAACCAAGAATGATAGAATATAGGATTACGACAAGGTTTTATCGTTACCTTTCGGGTTAGGCTATGACAATTGTTACAAAAACATATTGTACCATAACCGCCATCATGTGACGTACTTATAGCATGTGAAGAAGAAGCATAGAAAAGCTCTCAAACAGTACAGGGTTTGTCCGGAAAGTAATAGGGCTGAGTCGATTTAAAAATAATGTATTGAACCAATTTGCGCAGACGAGTCACATTGTCGGTATTTGTCGCAGTTCTTGCTGAAGGAACATCTGGGTAAGCCTGCTTGATCATATAAAACGTCTGTCGCAGATTTACCGAGTTTTACACAGAACTCAATCGGGTACCTTTGCTCTAACGAATGCTGCATTTTTGGCTTGCACTACTCACAGAAACACGTCGCGCGAAAATGTTTGTCCTGACTCTCCAGGTGCTCCGAAGTACAGTCGTGGCGGAAGAAAATCAATCCTATTACTTTCCGGACAAATCCTGTGTACTAAATTGTAAGTAATACTCGTAACGTAAACACTTCTGTTGATTCATGAAATAAACTTAATTTTTCAGTTTTTGGTGAAAAAATCTCCCTTTTAATCATTCACTTAATTGGCAATTATCTTGTCAATAGACAAATATATTCAATTAAAAACATATTTTCCCGTGGCACCCTTCGATTTATTTCACTAAATTTTTTTGACTATAGGTTAATAAATTACGTTTATTTCACAAATAAAAGAGGAATAACAGCGTAATCTTCGGTTAAATCGTCCAGCTACTTCAGATTTTATGGTTGAGTGGAAATGTGTATCATAAAACTTGTATATGGGATATTGATCAGTAGCACACGAAATCACTGATAAAACTCTAGAAGATATAATTTTTGTGAAAGTGAAAATTCTAACATTCTGGATTTGGTGTTTTTCTACAATTTTATAATTTACAACGAAAGAAAGGATTGCTCCCAAAACATCAATACATTTGGGAAGGCCTGTCTATATTGGCAAAACATCAAAATGTCGTGGTGTTACGAATAGGAATTAAAAAGCTGTTACAGATTTGATCTAATTTTTTTAAGCTCAGTGCATATTTTATTTGATATCAAATTCGTGTAGTTATACAGATCTTTTCATTTCCCTAAATCTGATTGGAAACCAATGAAATATTACGCTCGATATTAAAAATTATTATTTTTTTCAACTTTAGATATACTTTGTAAATATAATTCCAATATAATATTATCATTCAATAAAGAGTAATTATTTACAAAGAATAAATCGTAATATTTTATTTATAATTGAAAGATCAGTGCTTTCTAAAATATTCTCAACGATGTAACATGTGAATAAATGTTTTGTTTAACTACTTCCACCACCTCCTGATAGCTCGTCTTCATATTGTTTACGGAAGCAATCACCTACTGGGAAGAAGTCCCAACTCCTCTGTTGATACATATTCCATACATAAGTCTCCTGACCAGTGTATTCTGTATCCGGCTTATTGATTAGATGCATTAAGAAGAACATGTAATTTGCAAGATTATGCTCCTTTTGCACGTGAGTATCAAAACCGTGAGGAACTATGTCAAAGAAATCTTTTCCCATGCCACATATAAAACAATTTGATTCCATATTTTCTTTAACCGATTCAAGTTGGTCACGTAACTCACCAAAAGCATCTATAATCAAACCTTGAATAATGGCTAGAAGTATAATAATAACGAAAAAGAAGAATGTGATGTCAAAAATAATACGATAAACTTCGTAGTCATCTCCGTCGGGATCTCCAATTTCATCACCGATTCCTCCTCCTGCCCGCACTCCTTTATATAAGTGGAATACGAAACAAGTCAACATGTCATGACATTTTTTATCTACCTCTTCATCTTCTTCTTGTATGTAAAATTTGCGGAAAAAATTGAACGCAATTACTGTATAAATGTATACTACAATTGTTAGTAGCATTACAGTGAGAACAAGTTGTTTTCCGTTATGAGTGACCGATTGTAAAATGGTGCGAAGTGTTTTAAATCCTACGGCTACATCGAGTAAATGGGCTGCGAAGAAAAAGTTATTGAAGTTGCCCATCACTGAGAATGAGAAATACCACAGCGAGTAAAGGAAAGCGTTATCGGTAAATGTAACCCCTGCTTTCCATACTTGATAACGCCAATCTATATTCATTACGTACTTCACCAATCCACCTTCCTCACTCTCCTGCGCCATGAAAGCGCTTTTCTCCATTCCAAGTAGATTAGAGATTGAATCAAAGTCATATGTTTCGCTGTACTTCTGTCTCACCTTCTTTTTCACAAACTTGTCCCAATAGTTAACGGGGAATGACTTAGCAGAAATCACTAATTTGTCCCAGTGTGATTTAAAATCGTCATCTTCCGGTTGGTCTGCAATGAAGAGACCATCAAATTCTAATCGACGAGCTATCTCTTTCTCCCTCTTGAAAATGGCTAAAGGTACTTTTAAATGGTAGTAAGCAATCAGCATTGCTAGAGAGACTAAACTATGTAAAAAAGCAGCTATGCGTATGACGTGAGCCATATAGAAGAAATCTTCGTCAACATGTACTAGTTCTGGTAAGTCTTCTTCGTCGCCTGCACCATCGCCAGAACCATCTCCTGAACCTCCAGCAAATCCGGATGCTGTTAGACTACCGCCAGATCCAGAACCAAGAATAAGTTCATCATCACCTGAAGCCTCTTCATCATCACCAAAAGATGTTACTTTATAGAAGAGTAACATAAAATTTATACTAAAAGCTAAAACCAATGCAACATATTTAAGGTTATAAAAATTACGTGCGAGGAAACTAACGGCACGATGTGCGTACTGAGCAAAGTCAATTTGATTAACCGCTGGTGTTTCTTGAGCAGTTGCTGATGACTTTTTCTTAGCTTCGGCTTCAATTGAAGCCATAGCCGCTTCTTGGGCCTTTTGTGCCTCTTGCCGTTCTTGTGCTGCTTTTTTAGCAGCTTCTCCTCCTAGTAAATCAACGATTGATATTGGTTCTTGAAGTTGATACGATTCATTCTCTACCGCTTGATCAGCAGCTGTTCCTCCCTCTTCTGGACTTGATTCACCCGTTTCTTCTAATGAAGAGTTACCACTACCACCGGGTGATTCACGAACTGTTACTTTGAACTGACCATTTTCTTCTTTGTTTAATTCAAGTCCAAAAGCCTGCACTGGTCCCGGAGGTTCTTCAATAGGTAATGCTGGCAACATCTTACCAAATGTTTCCTCCTCCATTGGTGGAGCTTCGATTTCTTCCGGTGCTGGGCCACGCATTAGATTCATTAGTATTCCGAAAAGGTAACGCACTACACAGAAATTTCCGTAGCCAGTATAATAAAACATATAAAATATCATTTTGAAGAATCCAATAATAAGTTCTGGCACCGACTTGGTTTGCATTACCCCAATTTGATGTTTTATATTTGATGGACTTAGGATATGCACTATGAACTTAAGACCGTCTTTGATAGCTTGCATGGTCCGTCGTATAGGATCCCGTGCGGCACGTTCTTCCTCTTCTTCGCTCATATAGGAACTGTAAGCAGTATCCCGTTTAACATTACCACCACCATCGTCAGTTGCCATTAAGCCCGAGGCGTGTGTCATTTCAAAAATAGCATCTTCACAGAAATTAACGAAAGCTTCTAATTTTTCCTTGTCTCCACCTTCGGTGACAATTGAATAGAAGAATGCCCTCTTGGACTCTTTAATTTGTGGCTTTTCCCATTGTTCAATATTTGAGTCTTTTATTTCAAAATATACGCGCTCGATACGCTTGGAGCTGCCCAAAATCTCAATACGGCCAAGGAAGGGTTCAAAATAATTCAACACCGATCCAGCTGTCTCTAAGAATCGGGCTAAACGAGGCTCATTCGGCATATGTTCGCTCAGATTCGTTAACAATACGGCTAAATTAAAACCGATCTCTTTTGATGGCTCATGAAAACGATCAACGAAATCGCCATAGTCAATTTTGCCTTCGTGGTTACGTTCACAGCATGCCAAAAGAAAGTCCATTTCATCTCTGTTTACAATTGTAAAACAAAATAGATTAGAATAAAAATGTAATTCCATTTAACAATTTAAATTTCACTAACGGTGTGTAATTTTTAGATTGCTCCATTTTATCCCTAAAGTCTTTTGGAGTCACCCAGCCCTCATTTTTAATATCAATTTCCGTAAAGCTTGGAGATTCAATCAAATCTTTCAATTTTAAAAACATATCGAAGTATTTTAGAATTAATTCTACGTTGCCAGCCGACTCGACCAGTGTGTCCACCATTTGTTTTCCGATTGTACCTGTAATGAATCGAATATTTTATTCTTTACTATTTTCATTTAATGTAAATTATAATCCACAGTTTTTAGTGTATATATTTTTTAAGAACATGCATTCAATTGAATATATGAACATAAGGTATAAGAGGTAAAAAAGGAGGAAAATGATTCCTCCGTGGACGTTATTAAACTTTAAATGAGCATACCATTAACAACGTTTCCTTCGAGCATAGAAAGCATCATAGTAATCATGTCTTTTTGCAAATTAAGTAGCTCTTTCAATAAGTCCACTTGGCTAGAATGCTTTGACAACTTTTCTTGCATATGCGAGAAAAGAAAGAGGAAACCCCCAACAGCGTCCCATAAACGAGAATGCGCTAAAGCTTGTTGATTTAATGTACATGGACCTTGAATGACCTCAGTCAATGTGTTAAATACTTGACTTGCCACACCAATTGCTTTGAAGAAGTTAGCCTTTCCTGCCGGATCTATGATCTCCTTACTAGAGTAGTGCCAATAAAAGTCCATTATGGATTCTTGTAGACGTAGTAAGTAATCAACAGTACATATCACCACGTTGACTGTAGTTGTGTTGCCTGCCTGCGTACGCAAATAGTTTTGCCAATCTGCCAAAATATTTAATTTTTAAATTACAAATAACTTCTTTTTCTCCGGATATACTTACCTAGGTTGTGCCCTTCGCAAGTCAATTGAATGAATCGAAACAATGCACAAGTAAACTCAGCATCATGCATGTTTTTCTCGCCAGCAGCTCCTTCCGAACCTACACCAAGACCTGCACCCGCACTTGGAATGTACTCTTTGTAGCAAAAATGTTTGATTGTGTATTTAGGTTGGGGACGTAGGGACATGCGAGGTAATTATTTTGTTTGTACGCCAAATCATAAACCAGGGCCAGGACGAAGGTGTAATTGGATAAATATACAACAGATGCGCGTGTTGTGTTCAAATTATACCCGAACAATAAAGCGTATACATAATACGTATGTATATGCACAAATACAATTGATATAAAATTAAATATTATAACACCAAATGAAAAAGGAAGTGTACTACAATATATAACGATATGACGAAAAGTTAAAATAAGTAAGTAGTTTCCCACTCATAATGCATAATAATTTTAAGATTTCCGATGAAAGATAAGGAGAACAAGAAAATTACTAACCACTTGTAAATTGCACTCCTATGGTCATGGTGGAGAAAATTCTAACAACAAGTAAAGTAATTGAAAAGTGTAGCATCTTATGAGCAAAAATTACTAATATGATATATTTTGTAACCGTGCTCAATATCTAATTTTATCTGAATATTATAATTTATAATTTCGAATTTTTTATTCACATAATAAATGAAGATTAATAAATATAATATCTCAGGCAGAAGCGGCGACTGAACCGAGCTAGCGCCGATAATAGGAAGTAAACTTAGCAGAAATAAAGAGATTGATAAAAAAAATTATGTAAAATATGAGACCAATCTATTAAAATCTTGTACATATTTATAAGCCAATAATAAAGTATACTTATGTATGTTTGCACATCCGTGTAAGTAAATTAAGACACGAAGGAATTGGAAAGGTGTATGTAGGAAAGAGGTTCTTTATAAGACAACAATTTTGCACTTAATTCTGTTTTTACACGTTAGATTGGTTCCAGAAAAAAACTGTGCAAAAAGAGCATTCAATGCACTCTTAAATTTTGGATTTTTACAATTGCTCTGACCAATAAACATTGCTTGTATTCCTCTAAATTAGTGATATGAATATATATCGCAAAAGTTAAATCTGACAAATAAAATGTAAGCTAAAAAAATTGTAAATAGTGCTAACTGGAATAAAAGTGTTTAAAAAACTTAAAAATAATTATTTTCAAACCGTGTTAAATCAAAATCGTAAATCGTGTTAAAACAGAATTAGATGTATTTTCCTTATAATTTATGACAAATTTTTTTATGCAATTGTAATGTAATATTTTAGTTAACAATTAATATCCAAAAAATTTAAACAATAAGATATATTCGAAGTAAAGTAATTTGCATAAACTAGTACTACTTCTACTTTTGTTATTATTTTGAACTTTCAACTTTAATAAAGGCATTTAAGATCGTTAGCTCTCAATTAATAAATGTTTTTAATAATTTTCCATTGAAAATTAATAACAAGAAGCATCACATTACAAAATGTTTGAACAAGTACATTTAAATTTCACTTTTTTTATCATTGTTATTGTTTTACATTTGTTATTAATGGTTTTCAACGAGACAGCATATCCCTCCGTTTACATATTTTTTTGGTAAGATTTCCATCTTTCGTTTCCAATTTCTAAACGTCAAAACCTCTTGAACAGTTGATGGAGTTCAGGACGTTTTGACGTTTAGCAATTGCTTTTTCACTTCCAATGAGAGATGTGTTGGGCATATATTTATCTCTGGCGCGAAGTGGCGTGCCGAATACAAACGCAAATTGTAGTTGACGTTGGGCATAGCTGATTTAAATACACTTGTGACCACGCAAAGCTTTCCACTACACTTTCTTAAATTTTTTTTCGGACTTTTTCGTTTGTTCGGCATGTTCTTCAAATTTTTTTATTTTTATACTCTCGCAACAAAGTTGCTAAGGAGAGTATTATAGTTTTGTTCACATAACGGTTGTTTGTAAGTCCTAAAACTAAAAGAGTCAGATATAGGGTTATATATACCAAAGTGATCAGGGTGACGAGTAGAGTTGAAATCCGGATGTCTGTCTGTCCGTCCGTCCGTCTGTCCGTCCGTCCGTCCGTGCAAGCTGTAACTTGAGTAAAAATTGAGATATCATGATGAAACTTGGTACACGTATTCCTTGGCTCCATAAGAAGGATAAGTTCGAAGATGGGCAAAATCGGCCCACTGCCACGCCCACAAAATGGCGGAAACCGAAAACCTATAAAGTGTCATAACTAAGTCATAAATAAAGATATTAAAATGAAATTTGGCACAAAGGATCGCATTAAGAAGGGGCATATTTGGACGTAATTTTTTTGGAAAAGTGGGCGTGGCCCTGCCCCCTACTAAGTTTTTTGTACATATCTCGGAAACTATTATAGTTATGTCAACCAAACTCTACACAGTCGTTTTCTTCAGGCATTTCCATATACAGTTCAAAAATGGAATAAATCGGATAATAACCACGCCCACCTCCCATACAAAGGTTATGTTGAAAATCACTAAAAGTGCGTTAACCGACTAACAAAAAACGTCAGAAACACTAAATTTTACGGAAGAAATAGCAGAAGGAAGCTGCACCCAGGTTTAAAAAATTGATTGATTTAAAAATTGAAAATGGGCGTGGCCTCGCCCACTTATGGACCAAAAACCATATCTCAGGAACTACTCTACCGATTTCAATGAAACTCGGTATATAATATTTTCTTAACACATTGATGACATGTACAAAATATGGGTGAAATCGGTTCACAACCACGCCTTCTTCCAATATAACGCTATTTTGAATTCCATCTGATGCCTTCTCTGTATAATATATACATTACGAACCAATAATGATAGCGGAATAAAACTTTACACAAATACGGTATTTGAAAAATATGTAAATGACTGATAATGAAATCTCGATTATCACTTTATCATGCGAGAGTATAAAATGTTCGGTAACACCCGAACTTAGCCCTTCCTTACTTGTTTTAATAAACATAGGTAAATTAAATTATATTATCTAATTTTAATTATAGTTTTTAATTTAATACGTTTAATGGGCAAAACACGTACTAGCTTTTCTGTGCTTATACAAAAACCGATTTAATTTTTTTTAAGTAAAGATTTTGTTTATAGCTGAAAGTTTGTTTTTAATTTTTTATAAAAAACATGTCATTAACTTATTTCTAAAAAAAATATTCTATACCGCAAAATGTACTGTTATAATGTGTTAAATATTTGAAAATTTTTAATGGTAAGTTTTGCGTGGCCACAAGTGTAGACATTGTGGCGAACTCGAATGCTAGAGCAAAATCGAATCGACGATAAATTGCAAGAATTAACTAGGCAGCGATTCGTAGTTACCAGATTGTTCGAGTGGCGATGTTTTGGTAACAATCTACTGTATGAGTGCTGCCGGATTGTGTAAATGGCTTTAGTTTTTTGTATAAGAAATAGAGATAAATGTAAAGTTATTATATTGGGCGTTTTATTTAGCGAGAAATAATTATAATTATTCGAAAATAGCAAAGTTTGTCAATTTGAAGCTTATAAATGAGGTGTACCAACGCAGTTTGGCGACAACTGGAGTAAAATCCGAATTGCAGTCACGGTTACTAGAAGCCATGGACTTCCAGAAAACATTGATGTCGGGGAATATGTGTTTCAATTATATTAGAGGAATATATTATTAAAAAAACGCTCAAGATTTATCAAAGGTTAGAGACTTGAACATGTTTGTTGCTGCAATATCAACGCAAATGTCACAGATGTCATCACAAATGTTGGTACAACAATTCCAAATGTCCTTGCAGTTACAAACGAGGTAGTCAGTGTATTACGTTGTACAATTCAGAGCGCAAGGTGCACATATATCAGCACAAGTGTCCTCAAATTTGAACGAACAGAATGCACGGATATCGCAAGTGATCTCACAAATTACAGAGGTGTCCTCACAGATTTCGGAAAAGCGGGATAAAATTCAAAATCAATTAGATTAATTGAAAGGTCGTCTCCGGGAGCTATAATTAATTCGGTCAATTATGTTAGCAGACTCTGCCAAGGTAAAACATCCATCCCTTGATGGACAGTTCTGTTTTAAGCTTCAATTCGAAAGAAAGTGGCATCTGGAAATAACTGGAACAGTGAAAATAAAGTAGCTGCATTGCGTTTAAAGGATCAGCAGCGGAAATATTACAAACTATTCCAAATTGTGACTCAAGGGCTTATGAGTCGTTGATGGTTGTATTAGAAAGTAAGAAAAATAATGGTGTGGTTAAATGCTTCAATTGCGGGAAAGTGGGCATATTTCAAGTAACTGTAACCAGTTTAATAATTCAGTTGAACGTAAACGCAAAGCTGAGGAAGATCAAGTAAATCCCGCAAAACTAATAAGGCTATGCAAATTGGCGTACAGCTATACCATAGTCTCCATCACGTTCGGGAAGGACCTCTCCAATACCACATGAGGTTTCAGACAAGGCGACTCTTCAATTTACTGCTAGAGAAAGTAATTCGAGCTGCAGAGCTCAATTGAGAAGGCACAATCGTTTATAAGAGTGCATAGCTACTGGCGTACACCGATGATATTGATATCATTGGCCTCAACAACCGCGCCGTTAGTTCTGCTTCTCCATACTGAATAAGGGAGCGAAGCAAATGGGTCTGGCGGTGAACGAGGGCTAGATAAAATATTTCCTATCAAAAAAACAGTTGTCGGACTCGCGACTTGGCTCCCACATCACTCTTGACAGGCATAACTTCGAGGTCGTAGATAATTTCGTCTGTCTTGGAACCAGTATTAACATCAAAAGCAATATCAGCTTCGAAACTCAACGCAGAATAACTCTTGTCAACAGGTGCTACTTCGAACTGAGTACGCAATTGAGAAATAAAGACGAATATCGCATTTGGTGGAACGAAGAGCTGTACGAGATATACGACGGCATTGACATAGTTCATCGAATTAAGAGACAGCGAAAATGGTTTCAATCGATTGATAAATTATTTCAATGTTAAAATGTTTTAGACGCATGTAGACAAATTGCTTGCAATTCCGTACTTTTTTTTTGCTTTAACTATTAAAGTGAAATTTAACTCAATTATTTGAATTAAGTTTTAGTGATTTTAAAGTTAAATTTTATGTAAAAGAGTTTACTAAGGAAATTTTTGTATACACATAACCTATACACTCTGCTATGTAAATTTCCAATTCTCTGAAGATTGAGACTATAGCTTCTTGTATATATTAATTAAATTTAACACGTTGTTTGCTTTTTGGAAGATATTAAAGTAATATCAAAGAAATACGTGAGGACTATAGTTCTCAGTTATCATAAACAGAGTTTTTTAGAATCATTGCAAAATTAATAGTTGAGCCAAAAAGTTATTTTGTTATTATAATGCAAAATATGGAATACTCTAATGACTTTTTATTATATAACTAATTTGAGCAATATAATAATATATAAAAATATACATAGTTTTAATGTACATACCTTCTGCCTTTGTATTGCGTTCAAATGCATCCAAATCTAATACACTACATGAATTCATAAGACCTGCAATTGATGTAAAGAAACCCACATCTTTTTTCTCCTTCAGATGATTCAACATTCCCATCTGAATGTCTATATTACCACCACGGAGTATTGCTATACCCAAATTTAATGTTGTCATAACCATTTCAGAGGGCACACCTTTTGAAGCGGATATATGAAGCAGCACCATTTCCGCAACGCCACGATTTGAGAGCCGCGCTTGATGGAAGAGAAGTTTCTGTTTTTCCATTTCTTGTTCCTGCAATTTAATCAATTTGTATTATACTCTTAATTAAATGCTGGAGATATACTAAATGTATCTCAAAAGTTCTTACATAAGTATGGCTTATTACCGCTAGTTTATGTATTGTGCACTTTAGTTAGAAGCATGTCAAAGTTAAAATGTTTCTTAGTCAGTAATATGTGCACATATGAAGTTAATAATAATGAACAAATGTAGTAATATGCTGACTTACATGTATGCTTGCTCCTTCCTCATTGCCCTCTCCTCCACCCTCTTCATCGCCACCCTCTTCTTCTTCTTCTCCACAGGACTTTGCAGCGATTTGTGCGTATGACATATAGAGTAAATCTTCTTGCAAAGCTCCGCTTCGTTCGGTCATCGCTCCACGACAGAAAGTAGTAACTAGCTGCGTAAGTGGATCTGGCTTACCTTCAGACTCTTCTTCTTCCTTCTTGGATTTCTCCGATTCTTCAAACGTTTGCGTCAAGTCTTCAATCATTATCTCTTGACCTACGTTTTCTTCTTGAAGCCATTGCTCATAGTACGATCTGGCAAAAATGTTGCAGGCTCGATGTCTAATATGAGTGTAGATTTAAAAGTTTGAGTAATTTATTTTTACTAGAACGTATATTTTATAAACTGAAGAATAGCCACACGTTTTGTTTTCTGCTAACTGTCGAAGTGATATAATTAATTCACTTCATAAAAATGTAATCAAATACGCACCGTTTGTTTCAATTTAGGTGAAAAAACGTATGGCGATTCTCTAGTTTACCTTGAGAAAAAAAGACCATGCGTTTAGTTAGTTAGGTTAGTACTAAATTTATTTTCAGTGAGTTTCAAATGCATGTGTGTGCAGAAATATTTGCATGAAAATTTGGTACATATGTACATATGTATGAAAACTTAATACTTTCTGTAAAAGTAATTTTTTTCAATAATTTTTCGATTATATTGGGGAATATTAACAAGAGGAGAAAGTGTACCTGCTCATGCGATAAAGATGTTTAGCGCGTAAGCTGGATATGACTGCCTGGCGCCGGGCCAATGTAATTTTCGAATTCCAACGTTTGCTTCTTGGCTTAGGACGTGATGCCTAGGAAGGAATTAAGGATACAATACACGGTATCAGCTAGTTAAAGCTTTGCAAAGAATACGCCATACATACACACTTTTGAGGTTAGTACGGAAAATATTAGTAAAAACAAAAAAATTGATTGAATATGGAAGACATGGATTTTTGACTTAACTATACAAATAAACTGATAGTAATGTAAGTAGTTTTTGGCATTTAAAGACATTAAGTCAACAACTCTACATTTTTCATCTACGTTCAATGTGACTGTTAGTGTATTGAGCAAGCGGAAATTGTTCTCATTTGTTAAAAACCTGGGTAGAGAATGTAGAGATGTCTGACGGAAACATGCAATAACGGCACGTTTCCTTTGTATGGATACAACACTCCTGTAGACGTTCTTGCTTTGTTGTTGGGGATGGTCAATCTGTATATATGACGAGTTTCACCACCATCGGTGTTTCAATAAATTTGAGTAATGCCATATCAGAGCAAATAAATTTTACATGTGTAGTTGATGTCGTTTCGCGAAAGTGTGAAAAAGTAATAAAAAATAAATTATAATAATGATATTAAAAAAGTGTAAAAATGTTTAAAGAGAAATAAATATTTTTGCTGGTTTAAAATTCAGTAATATTTTATACCGTTTTGTTTACTAACTAGTAAAATTGGAAACATATTTTCCTTACCATATGTAAACCGAACAGAACTTTAGCCATGGCTACTATACGGTCAACAGTTTCTTGCGTCTTGTCCTTGCTTTTATCATTTTGATTTGAAGGTTTTTCCAATGCCTGTTCATCTGCGAGTTCCTCTCTTTTTCCCAACTTTGAATACAAATAGTGTTGCCATGACATTTCATCTGAAGGATCTAATTTGTCAGGAAGTGTCAACTGATTTCGAGCAAATTCTATAACATCATATTCTTGCATTTTTTTCAAGTAGCGATCTTTGCAATGCTGTACAAGCTCCTGTTCTCTCCCAGCAAACAAATTTAAGCCAACTGGAAGCAAACGCTTCAGACAAGCTACCATTAGACTAGCTTGTACTTCTTTATCTTTGTCTCTCTTTTTATCTCTGTTCTTTTTCTTCTTCTTAACTTTACCACCTGTTACGGGTGCCCCTTCAGTAATTGCTGATCGTCTGGTAGCCGTAGGCATAATAAGCGCCATATTGTCAATTTCATTGGTCGAAATGAAGTTTTGCTCTTCCTTAAGAAAGTATTGACTCTTTGACCATATGTTAAATATTTCAGCTACATGATTATATAAATCTTCCGCTTCGGGGATATTGTCTTTAAGCCAGTGATTACGTTGCAAATCAACATATTTAATCAAAAGTGGATAAAACGAATAAATGTCCCGAACAAGAAGTTGCCAGTCTTCTTGTAACTGAGTTTCCACTTGAGAAGTGTCATCAGTGGCCGATTTAATAAAACCACGCATACTCTCTTCTTTATGAAACATATTTTCTGTCCGTTTTTTCACACGCTCGGCGAGTGGCAAAAACGGATCCTTTAGCAACTCTTCAGAAGTGTTAATAATTATTTGTTGTGTGTATGCAGCGATTCTCGTCATCCAAGGAGCATTATCATTCCCAATATTCTTTTTAATCATTTTTAAAACGTTACGAAGAAGTGAGTTCATATGATCTGCTGTTACCATAGTCACGTGATTGCCACTGGTGGGGCTAACATTATCCGGACCCTGTGCCCACCAAAACGGAAGATAGGAGCAAAGTAAAGGTAAAATAACGTCTATTATATGCGGTGCATCATTATATGTTTTTTCTGATTCAACAAAGATATCGACTTCTCCCAGAATTGTTTCTAAATTTGGCATGCAGTTTTCCATACGAACCATAATATCTTGAGCTTCTAATGAGTGGTCTGCAATGCGATTAAGTAGTGAATATTGATTGTGCTTATTAAGATGTGGTTCTAAGAAAGCGACTGGGAAACAAGAACTGAAGGCGCCCAAGCACGAGCCTAGTGCAGGCCGATGCCGCTCTATTTCGGTTCTCAAATATTTTCGATCATGTGTGAGCGTTCCATCAGTTCCTAGGTGATACAATGCCGCTAATATTTTGTACGAAGCTACTTGTATTTCGTCTAATAGAAGATCACTGCCATAATCGCAAGCAGCTAAATGGTCGAACATAGCAGTTAATGCTGGTAGTACTACTTGATTTACATAGCTCAATGAAGTAGATGTTTTTAAATGTGTGCCTCGAAGATGACTATACTTGCCCTCTTGTAAATTAAGAATCGTATTACCCAGATCATCAGCAGTTTGATTAAAAAATGTTAGCATTGATGTTCTTATAAACTCTGGACAATTTTTAACTAGTGTTTTAGCATCTATGCCCTTCACTAATACTTGAAGACACCGTACTGTGATTCGCACATCTGGTCCAAAGGCGCTAAGGCGATTACGAAGAAGTGATGCTAATTTACAAAATATAGATGCTACCATTTCTTTTTCCTTCAGAGAAGCTGCGCCTGTGATGTTTGTTGCCGTTGCCATTGCAACAAAATAGTTACGGTGTGTAGAAAAATATTTTTCCATTAATGGAAGTACAACTTTTGAGAAAAATTTTATGTCACGCGAAGCCGTTTTGAATGATGAGCGTCGGCTAAATGTGGTCGATGGCTTAAGTAGCTTCATATTAATAGTAGCTCGATCCAAATATTGAATTAATTTTTCTAATAGAGAATATGAAAATCGAAGTTCCACTGCTGCTTGTGTGGCTCCTCCTTCTCCTTCTGTAACTCCTCCTTTAGATGGCCTACATTCAAATGTTTAGATAAAAAAGACAATATTTGTTCTTTGGAATCAAATTAGCTTTTTAGTCATTCATTATTAAAATGTTAATCGAATATATGTTAACACATTCATATGTATATGCTAATTTCATCGTTGAAATCAATTAAGTAATTAAGTAATAAATTATAAATATATAATTTAGTATATATATATTTAGAATTCCTATCGAATAGTTATAATAGCATTGTCAACATATTATTAATTACTCACTTGTGTAATTTGTAGCCTTGATATTGCATATACTTCAAAAATTCTTGTGATCGTTCACGATCTTTCCGTTTTTCTTTATCTGTTAATAAGTCATAAGGAACAAGTTGAGGATGTATAACACCACCGCAAGAGTTAAGCTCTTCTTTCTTTTTCTTTGCCCATATGTCATGAGAATTCTCAGCCAAACGTTCTGCCATATTTTGCATTTCTCTACTTAGCGTTAGATTTGTCATATCTACTGGATGTGGGTTATAGTTGAACGGACTGCTTTCACTCTGAAAATCGTTCTGCTTTTAAGAAGATAGCCATAATGGAAAAACGAGGAGTTGTTGAATTTGGGTGGAGTTTCGTACCAATTGTAAGAAATTTGTATGAAAGAGTTTGTCATTGTTAAGTGATAAGTAAGTAAGAAGGACAGTTTAAAGCTATGTAAAAGGAAATATACATACGATTTGTGGTTTGGATTGACGACGAGTTGATCCACGATGATTGAGAGGAACATCAATATCTGACTGTTCAATACGCCAACCAATAGAAACAAGGGCTTTCAGACATTCTCTCACTGGATCTCGATAACGTTCACGTTCCTTTTAATATAGAAGTATAAATAAAAAAAAAATAAGAAAAAACGTTAACTTCGGCTACACCGAAGCTATATTGCCCATCATAGGTGCTTTTTAAATAGCAAAAACTCTTTGAATTGATTTTGATCGACGAGTTTGAATGGCAGCAATGAACAACAGTGGTCTGATCTGAACAATATATGTATATGGAGATACCTTGTATAATAAAAGTACTCAGCAAATCTGAAGGAAAATTTGCGACTAATGGCTAAAGGTCTGTGGGGTATTTGAGGTGTCCTGATTACGAGACAGTTGCAAAATGACTGTAAACTTTTATAATCTATGTCGAATTACGCGAAGATACCTTGTCAATTAAAAAGTTTTTCATACAAGGGCTTGAACTTGATCAGTTAGTTTGTATAACAGCTATTAGCTGTTGCATTAGTTAACAATTGATGCCAAATTTCGAGTAGATATCTCGTAAAAAAAGTGGCTACTATATGATATAGTGGTTTGGCATTGGCGGTTCCATCAAATGTGCAGCGTCGTGGAGGAAAATGACGTGTGCAAAATTTCAGATTAATATCTCAAAAATTAAGAGACTAGTGCGCGTGTATACAGATTGACGGACATGGCTAAATAGACTCGGTTCATCATGCTGATCATTTATATACATTTTATAGGGTATCCGATGTTTCCTTCCGAGTTGTACAAAATTCGTAGCAAACTTTATATTAAGTTCTGTTCCTATTCAGGGTTTAATAAAAATAGGTCAATTGATAATTCATAATTTATGAAGATTTAAATACAAAATTAATAACTGTTAACTGACTTTGAAAAAATATAAAAATATAAGTTTTAATAATATACATATGAAAACTTAAATACGAAAGTTATTTTATTAAGTACAAACTTAGAACATATGTATAATTTTATTCAATAAATTTATTTTTGTGAATGTTTTTTCCATGGTTTGGTGTTTCTCGAAATGACAAACATTTTTTAAGTTTCTGAAGATAGAAATTAAAATGACGTAAAAAAATAATAAAGTCTAACTTTGATTTACGAAATGTATGTGTATTAGTTAGTAGTATAAAAATGTACATACGTAATCACTTAACATGTTGTAAGGCTTCAGGCGAGGATGTTTTCGATCATTATCGGAACGTATCTCGCCATAGGACCATCCACTTTCTAAACGTCGACTTGCCCAGGCATCATGGTAATGTTCACTAAATTTCTGCACCAGTGCTTCGAGATCATTGTTTAATTGTACTTGTTCTGTATCAATAGGTTGGGGATCATATTGTGGCTGATCCGGAGCTCCCGATTGTCGACCATAATAGTCTTCATCAGTATTTTTCGATAAACTGTAATCAGGCGGCAATGCACATCCAATAGCAATTAAACAAGGTAATGCTTTTCCAAATAACTCCGGGTCATAATCCATATTGCTCAGGGAATCGAAAATATTAGAAAACAGAAGCATCGTCAATCGTTTTTCTTCATCAGACGATGCCCCATATGACCCTTGACCTTGAGATGAACCGTAATATTTTGCACAACGATCGAAGTGAAGAGTGAGTAGCTAAAAGTATTATTTGGAGTAAATTAAAGTTGCTGTTTTCAAGGGTTTTTGCCTTTTGCAACTAGTTGGGCACTTATACTTATTTCAGTGAATTCTTATAAAATTTAAATTAATTGAATATATACTATATATGTAGTATAGCTTAAATCGTGTGTAAAAAATTCATATACTATACTAAATTCAGTAGTTGCTATTTAAGTCTAGAACTGTGCCTAGCTTTTTGCAAAAATTGGTAACATATAATATCTATTAAAGGACAACGTACTCTTAAGGCCACGGTAGTATATTCAGATAATTTGGATACATCCACAGTCAACTTGCGCAATAGTTTCAGTAACATGGCAGGTTGCATCTGGGATGTAAGTGCCACCAAGAAATCCGATACAGCTTCTCTCTGGCCCTTTGTTAGCATGCGATTTTTTGATAGTCGATATACAGTGTGCAACGTTGCGTCCAAAAGGCTAGCATAATTTTCGGCCTCATTGTAAAATTTCGAATGTTTTATAAGTAATGGTAGTATAGAATTACCAATGTAACGATTCATCGAAAGGGCCATGTCACTTTCCGACCCATCACTCTTATCAAGAATAGTGGCTGTTCGTAAATCAGGTAAAAATGCATCTTCCAATAATCGGTAGAATAAATCTTGTGTTTCTATACCATATACTCGTTCTAAAAATAGAACAATGCTTTGTTTATTGTTTGGTAGAAGTCCGGACGGCATATCTGATTTTGGTCTCTCTTCTCCTGGTGGTGTTTGTGTCAATGTGAATTTTAAACTGAGAACCCCTTGAAGATCTTCCAGTGGGACCAATGATCTCAAAATAGCTCTAGCTCTAAGCGATTCATTTTTTCCTTGTTCAATCACGGAGGCATCTGGAGCACATCTTCCAAGAAGATCAACAAGCGTACAATAAAAATTAAGAATCGCTGCACCAGTATCTATATAGTCTTCATCTTCATCTCCCTCAGGCAATGGATGTGTGAAATTTAAACCAGCAATTGTTCCTTCGGCCTCATTTTGCATGTTGCATCTATCAGAAATACGCTCTGACATGCGGTTAGCTTCCACTATTGCGCGGAATAAGCCTTCCCCTTCTCCTCTTAGAGCCGGTCCTAAACATTCTGGACGGCGGATAAGAAGACGAATGACAAGGTTTGCGTTCTCTTCGACGCTTTCCCCGTTTACCCATACACAATATCTTAGGAAGTCTAAGTAACGTTCACCTTCTACTGGATCCCATCCCAAGTCTGGATAGCCTTTTTCAACTAATTCTGAATTGCTTTGCAGTCCGCATCGCGACAAATAAACGGCAATTTTTTCTAAATAATGTTCTCTTAGTGCTAGAGCCAGTTCTGTATTTTCCATCAAGCTAGAATATGCTACATCTAATGGGGTTGAACCACGTAAACTGGGTCTTGCCAGTAGGATATTTGCGTTGTCTAATAAGAAGTCAAAATGGTCAAACATGGCTTTCTGATTTTGACGACCTGTACGACAAAAGTAACAAAGGAAGCGACAACATCCAACCACCATTTCATGAGATGTGTCTTTTTCTTTTGGGGGTGCGCCTTCTACCCCTTCCGTCTGGGGGGGAGCATCACTTTGTGCTTGCGCTCGTCTTCCTAATGTATTCATCATAACTGCCATTACGTTCTCGTGAATTCTTAGTATTCGTATAAGATCAGGGTGTTGGAAGAATGTAGCATTATTTACCAATTTCCAAAGACGTTTTCTCATAAGCTCCTCCTCTTCTTGACTCATTTGTACCGGAAGTAAAGCGCGAATTTGACTTAAACCAACCCACATTTCAGCTACGTCCTCTCTAGCTCTGTTATTAATAACGTAGGTTTTACCCAGAGCTCGAACCAATTCACCCACAGTATCATATTGGCGAACTAATAAGCTGAACATCTCACGTACAAGCTTCGGGTTTTCTATTTGCGATTCTTCAGCCCAACTGACAATAGTTTTTATTAATACTTTTCGAAAAACTTCTTCTGGAGTTTTCTTCTCCGGTTCCTCAATTTCTTTAGGCCCTTCCTCTAGTTCTTTAACAGCATTTATAAAATTATAAATTTTTGTAATTGGTCCCGTTTTCACTTCTTCAATTGCATTACAATCCACTTCATCGGGTTCTTGCAGAGCATTAAGAGATACCTTTTTCATAAGGCTATCATGAAAATCATACAATCGACTTCTTAAATCTAAACCACATGTACAATTTTCTTGATCATCAGACTCAAGATTTTTAAAGCACAGTATTTGATTCATCTGCTCTCTAGGGGGACAACGAAACTCTTTAGTTTTTTTTGCAGCCACAGCACTTGGAAGATCCGACTGCTTTATTTCAATGTATCGCCGGAGCTGATCGCCTTGCAAATCACCAACAAAATCATGAGAAAATGATATGATACTTTCAACCCTATGCCGCAGTTGTATGTCGTAAAGGTGGTGAAGGAGGTAACACATTTGAAGCTTAGCTCCTTCGGCCATTTTCATCGTCAACAGGCCTTTCCGATGTTCATCTTTGCCGTCTGTCAAATAGGGGTGTTAAATAAATATAAAAACAGTTACAAGTTTCTCAAACCTTTTTCAAATGTGATATCCCAAGTTTCAGGATCAATCATAATGAGTAGCTTTTGTACATCCACATCCGTAAGAACGCCAACTAATAATAATCGATCAGTAAGCTTAAGAAGTGGTCTTAAAAAAATAATCAATCGGTTTATCAAAATAATGACATACATATATTGATGTAAATTGCTCCCTACTTACAAGAATAGATTCTCATTAGTCCAACCAATTGGATCACGGTTGTGAACTTGATTGACTTCAACTGCTTCTTTCAATGCCTCCATTACAAACTCTCTTACTACTTCAAGTGGAAATTTCGGAGAGTACAGTTGATCGATGTTGGGTATTGGTTCACTGGAAACACTTGGTAAACTAGATGTATGGCTATATACTGGGGGTCTTCATAACCAATTTGTGCGAATGTGGATGTGATTGTATATTGCATATATAACATATAAAAACAGGAACGATGCTCGTATTGACATACATAAATAAATGTATATATAATATATACATAAGTATATACATATGTATTTTATTGTATGCAAGTGCAAAAGTGCGTGATGCGAATGCCCATGGAAGAAGGGAAAGAACAATATAGAACAATCTTGGGATTTTGTAATAAGACTTCAAATATACTATGCATATATGATTATAATGTTAAAGTATCAGGTAGTTATATAAAAACCCAATTTTTGCATTATGTAAATTAATACGTTAAATAAATAACTTGTTTCCTTTGCTCGATCAAAGTATGAACATTTATTCAAAGGAATGTTAAGCATCCACAAACGGCGCATGTTTATGTATGCTTCTCTGTTCATGGATTTGGGGGTTTGAGGTGCTTCACAGAAAACATGAGCGCTGTTAGAATAATATATAATATTGTTATACTTTTTACCGAATTTAAGTAAAGCTATTAGTTACGGCAAAAATAACCATGATTGCATACTGCAAAAAACCAATGATCAGGAACATAGAAGCAAACTCTTAACTCAATGGAAACAGGAAAACCATATTGTTACATTAGATTGGCCATCACAGTCATCAGATGCTAATCCAATAGAAAATATTTTGGCATTAACGAACGCCAAAATATCAGAAACACATTTAACGTCAAGAAAAGATTTCGCTCGGCTAATCCAACATAATGGGTTATAATTAAAAATCAGCACTAATTTTATTTCAGCGTAACTCAAAAGATACTATTAACAGAAAGCTTAGCTTTTCCATGTAGTATAATTATATTATTTTAAAAAATACAAAAATAATGAACTTCGAAATACGGACCATTGTCAGAAACCCTTCTTAGTTTACTAACTTAGGATACTTGAGCAAACACGTTGTACACCATTAGTATCAACTTCCTTAAGGCACTGCCGGATGCGACGTGTCAGCTGCTTCAAATTTTGAGCCTTCTAACCATTTGTATATACTAAAGCTTTGACTTCTCCAAAAAAAATCCCCAATCGGTCGGCATTGAGTTAAGTTTGTCGGGTTCTTCTCTTTACGCACAAAGTACGTGTTTTTGTTGTCCAATGGCTCCAATGTCGCATTTGCATAATAACAAGTGGCTTTGTCCGGCCAAAATACGATTTCATCGTTTTTATGGTGTTTATGTATGAGAAAAACCAAAATTTTGTCCAAACATTAATTGATGTACGTCTTATGATTTATTATCAGTCCATTTGGTTTAAAGAATGGCTCAGAAATACCCTTTGGAGAAACTATTATGTAGAGCATAACTTTGGACTCAATTTTTTTTTTAATTTGTATTTTATCCCGGCAGGCGTTATAGAAATATCGTATGTGTAATAAACATCGTTGCCCGCCATTTGCTGCCCGCTGAGTGAAAAGTAGCTCTCGTCATCCAAAATGGATGATTTTCCACTCAATTTCTTGCACATCCACCAACATTGTGATTTTACTTGACTTATCTGCTCTTCGGTGTACCCTGGACAACGCTGCTTTTTTCTGGCTTTAATGTTACGTCTATTTATTGTTTTGAAGATATATGGCTGTGAACATTCGAATTTTCGTTCGGCTTCGTTTTGACTAATGCAATCCTTATTGCTGAACGCTGTCTTCAGCTTCCGAATGTTTTAGGGCGTCATAATAGTCGGCTTTCTTCCAAAACCCAGTTCCTTTTCTATTTTTAGAGTACTTGATCTGGATACTCCTTCCAGCAAAAAATGCACGCACGTAAGCTTTTTTCCAGCGGTTTCATGTTTTTAACAAAGATGTACAACGCGGTCGCGGAGGTGTTGCTGCTTAGAAGACATTTTAAGCACTAACTGAATTTGTAAGCTGTTACGAATTTCACGTCAGAAATATGACGCAATCAGTTCGCTAATTGCGTAATATTTGCATTTGAAAAATAAAAATAACAAAATAGCAGACTATTAAAATGAGTGCAGATTTTTAGTTATAACCCGTTACCTGGAGGTCGCTTTCTGTGAAATGCGCGGAAAAATTAGTTGCAAGTTGTCATCAAAGATGTCAGACTATCATAGACAATGGGAGATTGGAGCAAATGTTGAATTGACGTAAGCTACATATAACAAAACAATGATTTTCTATAATTAAAACATTATTTTCAATAAACGCTCTTTAAACTTTGGGAATCGAAAACGTTATTTTCTGTACGCATTCTATACACAAATAAATAGTTTGGGAGTCTTTGATGCACATTTTAAGGAAAAGAAAGTTTTCGATTAACAATTATTATATACATATATGTATATATATATAATATTGTTTCATACTTCAATCAAATAATGCCTAAATATATTATCGATATATATTCGGACCATACAGAGCCCACTAAGTTGTTCACTTTAACAAACTTGCTTAAGTTTTCAGAGGCATTAAATTCCTTCAGACTTGATATGAGTTACGATAAGGACTTTAGTTATGTGTTTTAATTAGCTGGTCACTCGAGTTATTTTCATTTGTAAGGTGCTTGGTGGGGTACAATGATGTTTAATTTATTTTAAACTTGGGAATACCAAAACTTAATAAAACTTTGTTTGTGCCGTTAAGAGTTGTTTACTTTGAGTTTTCAAAAGCATTAAGTTCCTTCCAGACTTGATATGAATTATGATAAGGATTTTAGATTAACTTAATAAAATTTTCTTTGCGCCGTTTAGTGTTTTATAGAAATGCCAATTGACAAATTGTTGTATAAATACCAATAGCTTATTTCTTTAATAACTCCAATGTCTTATGGTTGTATTGTCTTTGTATGTTCACAGATTTTCCGATAACGTGTCGAATTATGTCAAATAGAGGGGCAGTTTAAAATTTTGTTTGTTTTATATTCTACATAAGATTACTGATGAATCATAAGTTAAAAGTTAATACTTACGTAATATCCGTCATTCGCATTTGGGGGCGCACCGACTCTGTTATAAGTGAGCGCAACGAGTGGCACATTTCATCATCGCTGTATAATTCTTTTAGCTCAGTGCCAAGTGGAATTATGTATTCATTCTTACATACTTCCATTGTAGTGGCATGTGACTCCAAGTGAAGTGCAATTAACAGGTCATAAAATCCTTGTCGAAGAGGTCCGCTCATGTATTCCGACCTTATTGCGTACAGAAGCTGTTTTTGGTCAACGTGCTGACAAAGAGCATGAGCAGCGCGATAGTTTGACTGGTAACAAAGTGCAGCATATAATGTAAGGGTATGAGCATGAAATGATAATAATTTGTCCATTTCTATTAACTCCAAAATGTCAATGCAGCGATCTTCTTCGGGTATGTGAAGGGCAAGCATTGATACTGGATCTTCGCATAACATAGACCAACCTCTTATATCGGAAAGTTTGAGAGCGTGCACTTGCAGAGCAGTGTTTGGAACACGTGCCCATTGATGAGGCCGGAGACACTGTACCTTAAGGCGAGGAGGAGACTGAGGATTAATATGCTTATCGCTTGTAGGGAGAACAGCAGCAGAAAGAGGTAAAGTTGTAGATGTACGCCCCAATTCAATCTGTAAAATTTCTTTACTCGTTGCTTCCACAAATATTGCTGGAAAAAGCTTTGTGTCTGGTTCCATCATCCAGCGGTGAGCAGTCTCTTTCCCCTCACAAGTGAAACGAATAATACCCGTCGAGGTGTCCACAAAACATCCAATAAACATTCCCTACAGTTGTAGTGTTTCATTATATTTTTGCATTGTTAATATTCACATATTATGTGGTATAGTACAAAAATTATATCGCATTCTTACCTGAGAGGCGCCTTTTCCGGAAGAATCTTGCGTTACTTCATTAAAAAGTTCATCAGCTCTTACAACGTAGCAACTCTGTCTATCAATACGATCTATAATAACTTCATATTCGTCTTCAATAACAACGGAACCACATCGTACTTTTGATTTGTTAAACTCCTTACTGTGAAGATGATATTGTGTTGTAACCCAACCGACATAGACATGTGTTGGATCTTGTCCAGGAAATATCCGAACACCGTAAAAGTATTCATTTATTAACTTCAAACACTCAGTGTCAAATAATTCGTTGCCAGATGATTCTATAGTTGGTTGCCCCAAAGTAGTAGAGGTCAGCTGCTTAGGGCCTTGTTGAATTGGAGAAATCGGTATATCGGCCTGTAAATGTGTCAATATACGTATGTTTTGAAGACATTATGTTAGTTAAAATATCCGTTTTATTTAAAAGCTGAAATTACATACATTATTCAAGCGAAGAGTTGGTGTTTTTGTGGATAATTGAGCATTTACAACATTGCGACCATGTGCAACAGTATTTCTACGTTCGAGTGATGTTTCTTGGAATGTGCTACCTGTTTTATCTCTACTTTGGTCCCGCGATTTCTTGGAGAAAAATTTAAAAGGGCTTCGACCACGTTTTTTCTTATCATCAATTCCTTCATCAATTCCATTCAATCCATTAATACCGTTTACCATATCAAACGCAGTAGATCCTCGCATGTCGGTCGCCACGTCTGACTCGAAAGTTATATTACGTGTCAAGGAACTTCGACGAGGTGGTCTTGCGGGACTGCGTGCCAATTGTTCTTCTGATTCCACCGCGTCATCAAAATTTTGATGAAGACCTTTAATATCGCTCATGGTGAAGCCACCTTTCAACATATGATCTACGTTAGCAGCAGCTTGTTGTTGTTGTTGAATAGCTAAATCTTGAGCTTCGCGTTGTAATTGATACTGCCGTATTTTAATTTCTTCCCATCGACGAGTCTTTTCTAACTCAGTTATAAATTGACTCATGCAAGTAACAGGCAGAGAAAGTCGTAAAAATTCCCAATTTGCCTTTTCCATTGTTTCAAACGTATTATGAGATATTTTCAAATGTGGTGGGGTGTCTGCCCCTCCTGGGATACGTGTAACATCTATTCGACAGTCAGGCATTTCTTCAGTGTTTTCGAAAATTGGTTGATCTTTGGTGTACCAATGAGTTACTGGGCGACGCATATTACTAAATTAATTTGAACATGAAGTGCAAACTGGAAAAATAATTAAAATAAACTTCAAACATACACGCAAAACGGCTCATAGCCCTCCTGTAGGCCACATGTAGTAAAAAACTTCAGCGAGTCCACATCTTGCCCATATATTAAACGTGCTTTTTGTCCCACACCCAGGGTGCAAGCAGGTACAAATCCTACTCCTTCTGCAGACACCTCTGCAAAAGTTGTTTCACCACCTAAAGCGTCCATAAGAAGTTCTCCGTTAAGTGAAAAACCTGTGTACGACAATTATGCGCATTATTAATCCTATTAAAATTATTGATATTAATAATTGCAAAGATTAAAACGCAAAACATTTTTACTGCATACAAATGCAAAATAATATTGCGATCCACAATAATTAATATTAAAAGAGCAAAATAAAACAATTGTGCTATTAATATATTTACGAAAGTTAGTTGGTCAAATGCATGAGCGGTTTGTTGTACATGTTTAGCACCAGTCGAGCACGAGCATCCTTAATTCAACTCACCTAAAACACATTCCCCAACATATAGGGCTCAGAGATAGCCTTTTATTGTAAGTGTTCTTTAGTGGAGAAAATAAGAGGTGAATGCGCCAATTTTTTGACAAAAAATTATGTAGTTGATAGAGAGTTTCAATTTCCTCCACTTAAAGTACTCTTTAAATTCATACAACAAATTTGTAAACAGTGAAAAATTGTTTCGTTGGTGCATAGTTCAGTTGGTGTATATAAATATCTTATTATTAATACGAATATTTCATTTCAAAAAGCAGCGATTTTTTTCGTTCATCTAATTACCTATAAGCAGCATGCGGTAAAACTTAAATTAGTATGTTTAGTAGTCAAATACTTATACATAAGTATCTAAATACAGGTTTTTGTGATAGTTTAGTGTAACTGTAAATGTTTAGCTTCAATTCATGAAATATTAAAATCAAATTTTTAAAATTTGACATAAATATAAAGTGCGCTGCATTACACATTGTTCAATTTTTATTCCTCTAGAGTAGAACTTTAATATAATTGTTTTCTAACTGGTTTTTACTTTCTATTTTAGTCTTTGTGTTTTTAATTTCTATAATTGATTGAGTTTAAATCGAAGATGTAAGCGATAATTCTACCACAAAAAGAAATCTCACATTTTAAAGGTTTTTCGATTTTCTCTTTGGGGTAGAATATAATACGAGCACGTCTATACTTTCAATTACTTTTATGACGAGTGAATAACTAAAGATTATGAATTGAAAGTCAATTCTTTAAGTTTCTTTGGTAAGGCAGTCCTTATGTTGTATTTATTCAACAATGTGTTTAATTCTTTGCGTTGTGTCGCCATATAAGGAACATATATTTGGACCATTGATATGACCCCCTCTTTAATATGATCCTTTTCATTTTAATACCAGGATAGCCAAAGATAAAGGTGGTTTACTAGTATATTAAGTAAAGACGGGAGGCGAAGTATTATCATAATTTTGAAGTTATAAGTAACTTCCACAAATTTATGATGAGTTTCCTCGTAATTGGTAACAATATTACATTCCGATAGAACTCGTACCGGAATTATTAGGGTAAGTATCGATGTTGTTTCGATTTTACTGTTCATTTTTGTGCGTGGTGAAATTTCACTGACATTCAAACGAGTGTGTACATAAAAATTGAGGTTAGGTTTGTTTATTCAACATTAGTAGTAACCAATTTTGCGTATAGAACCCGAGTTTTAACTTGCCCTCGTCTTCGGAACCCGGCGATTCCCAACGATAACAGCTGGTCCGGAAACGCCTGGAAATCAGGCACGGAAATTTTCCCGGCTCTGTCGGGAAATGTTCCCGATTTTTATTTACATTTTGTAAAAAAAAAAATATTCGGCCGGGTTCGAACCCTAGGCTGGGGAAGTGACCTGCCAGCTTAACCACTACGCCACGGGCGACTTTGAAATGTAGATCTCAAATATGATATACCTTCGCTAAGCTGTTAAACCGGTTTGACAGACAATGAAGAAAATGAATCTCCGAATGGAGGAATGCACTTCGATAGGGACTGATGAATTGTGGTCATGCTGTCAGATATCGGAGAAGTCAACGAAATTCGGAATGAAGCAAAAAATGCTGTCATGACTCCGTGTTTCTCGCACAAACTCAACAACAGTATTTCAAAGTCAGTGAAAGTACGATTAATCGAAAACGTTGCCAGTGCCATACGAGAAGACGACAAATTCTTAAAGAACTCATTTCCAAAACGTGTGACTGTATTAGCAAAGATACTTGGTGAAAAAATTGTCCAGTTGTGTGAAACAAGATGGGTAGAGAGACACCATGCTGTCCTTCAATTTGTTGCGAAGTTGCCGTTGATCATCGAAGCTCTGTCAAAAATCAGTGAGTGGAAGAACAGAGAAACAGCAGGCAAAGCAACAATTCTCATTTGCAAGTTCGAATTTATCGTCGGGCTTCTCTGTCTCAGCGACATTCTATCGCTCACCCATTCGCTCAGCGTAGTTCTTCAAAAGGAAACAATGATTTGGCGAAGGCATTAAAAATGATTGGGATGTTGCTTGCCACGTTGAAAAAAAAGAGGGAAAAAGTTGATGAAATATTCCGATTGATTTATTCAGAAGCCAAGCAAATGGCGGGAAAACTCGATATTGACGAAGCGAAACCGAGAACATGTGGTCGATAAACGAAACGCGAAAATTACGACTTGAGAACTTGCGAAGATTGCTACAGGGTCTCTGTCTATATAACTCTGCTGGATACCATCAAAGAAGATTTGGAAGCTAGTTTTACACAAGAAGTTTTGGATGGTTACCAATTGAGTGTGTTGCTCCCAGAAAAAGCAAGTCTTTTAAAAGAAAACGAAATCGATGGTCTAATCGGATGCTTGATAGAAAGATTCGGGAGTCTTCTGGATAATGAAAAACACGTACAAAAATTGAAATTCAAAGGTGAATTAAGCTACTGGCAATGTCACTGGCAGCAGCAACAAAAAATTGAAGGCAGCGAAATTCCAACTTCTGCACTGGAAACATTAAGAAAATGTGATGTCGACATATTCCCAACAATACACACCTATCTCCGACTATTCTGTACACTTCCCGTAACAAACTCGAGCTCTGAACGTTCTTTCTCTTATCTTCGCCGCATCAAAACATGACTTAGGACGACCATGCTTCAAGAAAGACTAGTTGGATTAGCGTTGCTTCATACGCATCATGACATCGAAATCACCGCCGAAGAAGTCATCGAAAGATTCGCAAAACTTGGCAGTCATCGTTTTGCGTTATGAAACACGCAATGTAAAAGGATTTTTCTGTTTGAATTTTTAATAAAATGAGCCACTATGTAATGCATGCATATGGTTGACTTTTCGATTATAACCACTTTGTTTACCTAAAAATTGGAATTGATAATTTTTGTTTCATAATTTGTACTGTATTTCTCTCGCAATAATAAGTTTGAAACCCAAATCGAAGGATAAATTCAATTCCCCCCCCCAAGAATAGTCTCTGGATTCGCCACTGGGTATGTACTATATATGTAACCGTACTTAAATTATGAAAAGCTTGAAACACTAAATATGCACTATAAAAAAGGCCCTTTTTGAAAACACAATAGTTTTATAACATGTGCATTGCAAAATATTCATTAATTTGTGGGTTTCATACATTTTATATATACTTTATGGGACAAATATCGTTGTGCTAAAAGCATTACTACTTTCTAGCATATTAACAATCGCATAAAACTTTGTTAACTTTTACTCAGAAGACTCATCAGTTGTACTTTCCAATATGTATTTTTTTTAGTATAACCTTCTTTTCTTTATTTATATAATAATGCCCTTACCTAGTATTTGATTATGTTACTTGCGATTCTATGATATAACATTTGTACACTGATAAAGCAGTGTCAAATGGTTCTGCTTATTGCTAAGTAGTAAGGAGTGGAATGCATTTTCCAGAAACAAGTTATTACTTCATAAAACAGCTTTTGTGTAGGCAAAGGTATGAATATTAGGATTTATTCATCTGATCAATTGGGTATAATGATGTTTAGTAGATATCAAAAAGCAAGGTCATGGACACAAAAAATGTAGTTTCTTACTGATTGTGTGGTCGGCGAGATCTAAGAACACGCCGACAATATCGCCATGCCCGCATTGTTTACCAAAAGATTCACAGGTGCCACCAGCAATTTTTTCTTCCTAATTAAGTTAAAGTTAATAGAAATACTTATATAAATTAGTAGAATAAAAGCGTATTAGGTAAATAAGAATATTAATAAACTAATGAAATATTTGGACATTCGTTCAACTGATTTCTGACACCATTGAATTGAAGCTTTATACGAGGAAAGTATTCGCTCTAAATATTGTATACCGCTCATTTGAATATATTGTATGGTAGTTGTAATTAATGAACAAAACAGCGGAATGAAAAACGCTTATTCTGAATTTATTGGCAACTTGTTTAAAATCCTTACTGATGGTCCTCTCCAAGGCATCGATAAAACAACCAATAACGTCGCCTTCCTCATACCGAACACCAAAGTGTTCCACTGATCCGCCGTGCATCTTTGTCACCTATAAGTTTTTACATGCGTACATACATAAACATGTATACACACATATATATGTTTATGATACATGTGCATATATATAGTTAATAATAGCATAATGAATATAAAAGTAATAAATATATGTATTTCACATACCTTGTCAGATTTTTTAACACATTTTTTTAGTACTACTAAATATTATACAAATACACAGATACCGGTGAAAGTTTCCAAAACTGTTATACTTCCTCTCTTTACAATTTATTTTATATTACTTTACATTAGGGAAGGCCACTCGTCGGCGAAAAAGCACTTCATATATAAACAAATTCAAATAATCTTTAAGAACTACTTATTTATTGCCAAAAAAATATGCCTTCAACACAAAAAAACTTGAGATCAGTGGCGGTGGTACGACTCTTTTAAAAGCGATTTACATTTAAAATTGTATTGAATTGAGGTTTCCAAAATATGACCAACTAATTCAATAGGTTAGTTAGTGTCAAAGTAAATCAAAGCCAAGATAATATTAAATTAAAAATTCTGCAAAGGTAGTTTTACGAGCATATTTACCTTACACGAATTGAAAATAGTCAGTAAATTTTGAGTAAGTCAAGTCGTTTAAACTATTATTAAATTTTGTTGAATATAAGAACATATCGTCCCAAGTTTTATATTTCATAAAACATGTATATTAAATAATTAATAATGCATATACAGTAGAATCCCGATTATCCGAACATCGATTATCCGAATATCCGATTATCCGCACTCCTTCGTCTCGGTTCTAATTGTCAATTTAAAAATGTTTTGACGGCGCATGACGATTTTAAAGAAATGACAGAGACAATGAAAATTCTTAGCATTAGTGAAGGGTGCGATGAAGAAAATATTAAGGAATGGCTGAACTGCGATAATGAAGACCCTGGATTCCAAATATTAACTGATGAAGAAATCATTGAGGATTTGAACAATAACGAGAGAGAAGATGAAGAAGAGACTGAAACTGGGGATGTATATCAAGTACTTTTGAAGCTCTTTATATTGCGTTTAAGTGGTTTGAAAGACAGGATGTATCGGATCCCATACAGTTGTTACAATTGAAACGCATCAGGGACTTGGCCGCAATGAAACGATGTGATTCTTTACATCAAAGACCAATAACAAGTTATTTCCAACCAAAATTTTAAATTACATAGGCATTATGTAATACATTGTTTGTCGTTATTGCTCGGTTTTTATATATCGTACATATTATCTAAACTACACTTGTAAAGCTTATTATATAATAAAACTTTATTATAATTTAAATATTGTTTGATTTGCTTTGAAATCGATTATCCGGATTTTCGATTATACGGAATACCCCTGGTTTTATTTGATCCTCATAATCGGGATCCTACTGTATACAAATGTTCACAAATTTCAATTAATTTTTAATTAATAAAACATAAGATTTTGTATATGTCCCTGATGTATATGCTTCTTAATATTCATAAATATACATATGTGTCTATAATTTTGGTTGGTCCAGGAATGAGATTTCTATTTCCACTAAAACTCACGTTATGTCCGTCAAAAGCCCAACTGGAGTCGTCGCTGCCCAACATGGTCCCTGGATGACAGTCTGCTCTAGCCCATCCTACACGCATTGGACCTGCTGTAAGAACCTCAAACTCGAAGTACCATTTTCCAGATGTGACGGCATAATTCCGTTCGACGCGATAAGTGCGAAAAGCAGCAAATTTTAATCGTTGCGCCTCAGCTAATAATCCCTCATTGCCTTCACCTGTTGGTGGATCTAACATATATCCATAAACCAAGAGAGTACGTACTGTTTCAGAAGCGGTATCACGATTTGCTTTTTTAATGGCTTCATCTACTTTTGAGTAAGGCACCAAGTGTGGGCTGCGGTGATTTTCGGAGTCTTCATTGAGTCCATAAGTCCAACCTTGTTGGATTCTCTCGCGAGCCCATAAATTATGTGTATTTTCAGCCAACTGGTCTACTAATTCCTCCAATTTTGGAGAAAGTGTGACTGCACTGAGATCTAAGGGAGCAGGTTTGTAGCCATTAGCCTGCATAAAAATTTCATTTGGTAATCGGATGGGACGAATACGGGCAGGCGGCTTATCCATAGTAATATAATATCCAAGAGCTATTATGGTCCTATGAAAGAAGAAATTACTAAACAAAAGTTCTAGGGAAGCATAATATACATTACTTAATATACTATTCAGTTTTCAACAAACATCCTATTTACAAATGGGTCTTAGTCGTTTTCGTTGTTGCTTGAATACTTTTCAAATAACTTTATGAACACATGTTTCAATATTCAAAAAGTTTGAAAGGATTAAGTTTGGAAGCTACCGAATATGTTGAAATATACAATACTAAAGGGGGAAGACATAATTTTGTTCGACAAAATTGTTAGTAGTTTATTACTACATTTTACCTTAATTTTACGAAGATATAAGGTATTACAAAGTTCAGGGGATACAAAACCGGTTTTGTCCATTTTTACCACCACAACACATTAATTAGAAAGACTAACTACTACTTTTGGTAAAAAGATACCGCAGATCAACAAAAAATATTGTTTGTTTTGAGCATGGGTCTTACCTAATATATTCTGATTATATATGATCTGACAATTACAAACTGAAAACATTTGCTTTTGAAGCAGTTATAGCGATTTGATCATTTTTGATTTTCACTGGAAGTTGCCATAGTATTTGTTTGCACATTACAGAGGATTAACGAGTTTTAAAGTATGATTTAAGTAAAAATTTCAAGATTATTATTTTCTCTCTCTTAATCTACCTGTTAAAAATCAAGACAAAAATTTGGCTGTACCAATGCCGATAATTTGGAGGGAACCAGGAAATCATCTATCAAATATTTTAAGAATATTTTTCCAAAGCTTTCAGTGGCAAAAATAAAAGCCGGATTCATATTTGAAGTAGTAGGTTGCATGTTGCATTCTCATTTAAATAAATTTAGAGTGCATTTGAGAGCTTATGAGGAAGAACAAACAGAACGCTTTTATCAAGATATAATGTATTTTAAGAGACGTTATCTGACAGTATACAGTATTGGGTCAGCAGATATTCAAATTTTTACTCATTAATCGGATGCCAGATAGACGGATGGATTGAAAAACATCTGGAACTTGTTTCTTTGTTTCACCACTATGGGGGATGAGACGATATTTACAATAAAATATCTTTTATTTTACCACTTTCGGTGCTGCTAAGTCTAACTAGCGGTCAGTCTCCCATTGGATTATAATTTTTAATTTTTTTTCACAATTCAACATTCGTTAGTTAAGTTTAATTTAATATTTACTAAGTTATTTATATATATATATATATAGACTTCTTACTTAAGTGTTTGCACCGCCAATTGACTATCGTACCGACGCTCTGGTAAAGGTAGTTTTTCAAAATGAGTAAGACATGGATGTATTCGTTGGTAGTCATCTCTGTGCTCTCCCCAAGACCAGCCTGCTTCTATTTTGTTCAGTGCCCACATTTCATGGATGTTTTCTGCTAGTTTTTCCTTTATGTGATCCACAGAGGAAGGAAGTGCGACACCAGAAGTGTCAACAGGGTTAGGTACAAATGCAGTGTCATCTTCGATTAGCCACGGTCCGGCTAAAACATTTTTATTTAAGTTTCCAAAGTAAAAACAAGGATCCAAGCTTAGATTTTGATGTGGCATCAAACACTGAACTAATGGGGAGAATCCCAGAGGTGGGGTAAATTTTAAACGGCCGTGGTCTCCACCAAAAAGAAAGCGGCAACTAAAATTCAGTATAAAATAGAACAGTTTATATGTACATACATATATACGTATTACTTGTTATTGAATGGAAAATATGGGTATTAACATGAGTATACTATGTGACTTTTGTTAGGACTAACCTCAACTTTGAAGAACAACTCATTACAGGGAAGAACATCCCATCCAAATTAAAATCCTTGAAGCAACCGCGAACCTTGCTACCGTTAAAAGAAAATGTAATAATAGGTATTGAAAGATCTATAGTAACGCCAATAACATCTCCTTTTCGAATATATGGTTCCTGGGGTAAGTCGTTAACAACCAAAGTTCGACGACCACCCGTCCATAAATGGGCGCCGTCAAAACCGAAGGAATAAAGATCATCACCTACACCGTTTCCTCCCCACTTTTTACCACCACCTGGGTAAGGAACATAGCCAGAGGTATTAGCCCATCCAATTCTCAAATGCGGCATCATGTGAGTAGTTTGTTCAATATGATCCATAGTGACTTCGAAGTACCACTTTTGGTACATCGCAGATCCATCTACTTGACCAACAAATATATTCGGACGTATGCTAGAAAAAGTGGAAAATGGATTTTTTCAGATATTAGTTAGTCTGAATACGAATAAAAATTTAAGAAAAATCACCTGGCTACGTGATCCACAAGCTGCGTTTGCAATAATAAATTTTTTCCAGGCAACAGAAAATCGCATATATTATTTTGGGATGATCTAACCGCCACTCCATTGCCTACGCACAGTGAACATAGTACGTCAAGAACTTTGGGATCTCGCCCATGTTTTTCAAGTAAGGAAATTATTACTTTAATATGTTCATCGCGCATCATGTTCAGTGCTTCTGGAGAGTCAATAAGAACACAGTGCAACACATCCAACATGCCGGATCCTTCACTAGATGCTTGTGAACCTAATCGTGAAAATAGCCAATTTAGGCGGTTACTGTTGGCAAATTGCGCACAATTAGTATGATTTCCTTTAATTATTGCTGCCAATAGTTGATAAAGATATGTCGATATTAGGTCCCAACTTTGACCAGTCTCATCACCCGCCAAAAAACTGGCCAAAAATCCTTGTGAAGTGATTACATTAATTTTATCAATAGCTTCTAATATTAGATTTAGAACGCCTTCTTCCTGAAAGAGATCCTGCCGATTTCGAAGTGCTCGAAACCGATTTTGCTTCTCTTCGTGTTCTGAAATTTTAAATAATAAATATACATACATATGTATTTTTATAGAGTTTTGAAATTTAAATGATATAATTTTAACTTAAATAAGAAACAAGCGGAGAAGGGCTAAGGGGTCACTGGTGTTGAAAACTTTATATTAAAAAAGTTAGGAATGGCTAAGTTCGGGTGTACACGATCATTTTATATTCCTGCAACTCGCAAGGATTACAGACGGGAAAATGCTTTCACGAACTTTGAAATGGATGGATTAACGATGGGCTAACACTCAGATGTAACCGAACATTTTATACCCTCGCAACTTACAAGATTCCAAATTCAATAATATACAAGTTATCGCGAGGAAACGACACACCCTAATTCCCGTCGTAATAAGAGCCTACCACTCTGCACATGTCGCTAAGTCAGCACATTTTGCGTGAGAACATTGGCCAGACATCAAAGTAAACAAACACCATGCACGAGGCGCAAGGTCAGCAAAACGTCAGCAGAGGAGCCACAACGCGATGCGGGTTGGTGGCTTGAGCTAAGTTAGGAATAATTTTAAGTGGCACTTTATGCTTGACAACTAAGCCGAGATGACGGCAAATAAAATAATTTTAAAATTGAACAATACATTTGAATAATTGGCGCCCAACGTGGGGCACGCGAGTGAAAAGTTTAATAGAAAAATATAAAGTTCTTAACTCGACTCGTGTGACTACGATAGCTGGCTCACTTAAAATCAACAACAATCAACTACTTGGACTCAACGTGGACTTTAAGAAGAGACAACCTTTGGCCCGATCAACTAACCGGAAGAACCTGAACCTAATTTTAATCTATTCAAATCCAATGGAAGGGTAAGTGAGATGCTCGTTTCCTGGAATAAATATAACAATAATTGTGAATAAAATAAAGGAAAGTGACAGAACAAAAATTAATGAGTGAAGGTCTGGAAGACCTTTTTAGAAATTTAAAGTTAGGAAGTCAGAAAGCAAATATGAACACAGAACAAATAAGCGAGTTAATTAAGGCGGAAGTTAGAAGTGCTTTGGCAGCACAAAGGTTGGAGTTCGATAGGAAGTTATTAGCAATCCAAAACCAAGTGACGGGCAGCAGGCCAAAGGTAGAAAAATATTTAAAGGTATCTGTAAATCCACTAGTGACATGTGACATAACGCTTGATGCGATCAAATCACTTCCCGAATTTCATGGTCACATAGGCACATATGTATGTGTCATGGCGCGAGGCGGCGCATAACGCTTATGAACTGTTCAAAAGGTACGATGGCAGTGAACGACACTACCAAGCAGTTACCATTTTGAGGAACAAAATAAGAGGGGCTGCCGATGCGGTCCTCTCATCGTTTAGTACTGTGCTTAATTTTAATGCCATTATAGCACGTTTAGACTTTACGTACGCGGACAAACGTCCCGTATATCTTATAGAGCAGGAATTATGTACCTTAAGACAGGGTTCTAGGTCCTGTCTGGAATTCTACGATGAGGTAGAAAAGAAGCTAACGTTACTAGCTAATAAGACTATAATGTCTTACGAGAGTAGCGTGGCAGAAATTATAAACGAGAAATATAGGACAGATGCCCTAAGAGTTTTCATTTCCGGCTTAAGGAAGCCCTTATGCGACATTCTTTTCGCTTCACGGCCGTCTGACCTTCCGTCTGCTCTTGCTTTAGCACAGGAGGTAGACTCAAACCATGAGCGGTATGCGTTCGCGGCCAATTTTGCTGCCAGGAACGTCGAGGGCAACCACATTAAAAAAAATAATAATATAATTTCAAGCCAGAACAACCATAGGACAAACACTTATGATCCACCCTCAGCTCATAAGAGCCCACACTACTATAGTAATAGGCAGTACAAACCCGGACATGCACCTCATTTTACGGAAAATCAAAGGGTAAATAACGGACGTGACAGCGACAGACTAGTCAGAGCGGAACAAATGGACGTTGATCCATCCTCATCGAAATTTAAACACCAATCGTTTGACAGAGACCGAGGTGCCTATCAAGGAAACAGTAATAGAATGCAACAGGGGTATCAACAAAAACGTCCAGCAAATTCTGGACGTTACACAGGACCAAAGATCCAACGTGTTAATCATCTGGAGGAGGAAGTTGAGCCACAGAGTGAATCATTGTACGGTGCAGAAGCCGAACAAGCGGCGGATGACGTAAGTTTAGATCAACTTAATTTTTTAGGGGAAGGTCCCTCCTACCCTGGATTTCAAAGTCCCTAGGTGGGAAAGAAGTGAAACTCCTTATCGAGGAGTTATATGAAACCAACACCGGCTTTAAGGACACAACATTTCAGGGACACATTCTCTGTAAAATCTATTCACGGGGTTACTTCTATCATGGAAAAATGCTACATAAAAATATTTGGTGTAGTGGCAGAATTTTTCATCTTACCGGACTTAATATCATTTGATGGCGTGATTGGGCTCGACATACTAAACAGGGTCCATGCGAACATTGACCTTAAATCGAACACAATAAATCATGATTTTGGTGAGGAGGAAATCTTCTTCATTTCCAGTCATGACGTAAGCCATCTTAGGCTTCAAACAAATCTAGTACCAACAGAAGTTAGGGAAGATTTTTTTAGGATGATCAAAAGGATGAATGGGGTTTTTGCTGACCCCAATGAGGCATTACCGTACAATACAAAGGTGATAGCAACAATTCGAACGGAGGACGAAACACCAGTTTACTCAAGATTATACCCGTACCCACTGAGTGTAGCGGATTTCGTGGACAAAGAAATTAAGGACTTGTTAGCAAATGGAGTTATCCGGCCATCCAGATCACCGTTTAACAACCCTATATGGGTGGTAAAGAAAAAGGGGGTAGACGAAAACGGACAGGCGAAGCAGAGATTAGTTATTGACTTTCGGAAGCTCAATGAAAAAACTATCGGTGATAAATACCCAATTCCCGACATAACAGGAATTCTTTCCAATTTGGGTGGTAGTAAATACTTCACCACTTTGGACTTAAAATCTGGTTTCCATCAGATTAAACTATTGGAGCGTGATAGGGAAAAAACAGCTTTCTCTGTCAAGAATGGCAAGTATGAATTTTGCCGGTTACCTTTTGGATTAAAAAACGCGCCGAGCATCTTTCAACGCGCCATAGACGACGTATTAAGAGAGCATATTGGGAAAAGCTGTTTTGTCTATGTAGACGATGCTATTATTTTTTCGGAAAACAAACAGCTGCATCTGAAAGATATAGAATCAATTTTAAATGAATTATTTAGGGCTAACATGAGAGTATCGGTTGAAAATTCCAAATTTTTTAGGACTGAGGTCGAATACCTGGGGTTCTTAGTTTCACAAGGAGGAATAAAAACGTGTCCAGACAAAGTCGACACAATACGAAGTTTCCCTGAGCCCACCACTCTAAGGGGACTCAGATCATTCCTAGGTCTAGCGGGTTATTATAGATGTTTTATAAGGGATTTCGCTAGAATATCAAAACCATTGTCGAGCATCATGAGAGGCGAATACGGTCGAGTTACTGCGTCCCAATCAAAAAAAATCAGAATTGATTTGACGGATGAACAGAAAAAGACCTTCGAAACAATTAAAGAAATTTTAGCGTCAGAGGATGTAACCCTGACGTACCCAGATTTTAACAAACCATTCGATCTAACTACTGACGCGTCGGCTCATGCTATAGGCGCCGTCCTCTCTCAGGAGGGCAAACCGATTACCATGATTTCTCGCACTCTGTCCGGGAGCGAGGAGCATTACGCTACCAATGAAAGGGAATTGTTAGCTATTGTATGGGCATTGAAAGCTCTTAGAAACTACCTGTACGGCGTAACAAAACTTAATGTTTATACTGACCACCAGCCGCTGACCTTTGCGGTTTCGGATAGGAATCCTAATTCGAAAATTAAAAGATGGAAAGCCTTCATAGACGAATGCAACGCAAAGCTAATCTACAAACCAGGAAAGGAAAATGTGGTGGCAGACGCTCTATCTAGGCAACATATAAATGCTTTAGATAACACGAGCATCGAGACAATTCATAGCGAGGAATCATCAACCCATACAATTGAAAGATCGGAAAAACCGGTAAATTGCTTCCGCAACCAGATTATTGTGGAGGTAGGTACAGAATCTCAAAGAAAAACTTTTATAATTTTTGGAAAAAGACAAGGCATATCATTTCTTACCGAGAAAAAAAGGATTTATTAGAACTTTTACAGGAGGCCGTAAACACAACAGCAGTAAACGCAATACACTGCGATCTGCATGCACTTGCACAGTTTCAGCACGAACTGGTCGAAATGTTTCCAACAGTTAAATTCAGACATACGGAGAAATTCGTTAACGACATTACGAATCCAAATGAGCAGCAGGAAATTATCGCTGCTGAACATAACAGAGCGCATCGAGCAGCGCAGGAGAACACAAAACAAATTCTAGAGGATTATTTCTTTCCAAAAATGGAGAAAAAAGTTAAACAATTTGTGGGAAATTGTCGAACTTGCTCGCGGGCGAAGTATGATCGGCACCCAAAGAAACAGCTTATCGCTCAAACGCCCATACCAACATATTGTGGAGAAATTCTTCACATTGACATATTTTCTACCGGGTCCAAGTTCTTCTTGACGTGCATCAACAAGTTTTCAAAATTTGCGATAGTACAGTCGTTGAAATCAAGAACGATAGTAGATGTCAAACCACAGCTCCTTCAGTTACTCAACATGTTTTTCGGTACTCGAATAGTTTATTGCGACAATGAGAAGTCGCTGAATTCACACAGCATCAAAGCTACATTAAAGAATCACTTCAATATCGACATTGCGAATGCTCCACCACTACATAGTACATCAAATGGTCAGGTGGAGCGATTCCATAGCACACTAATGGAAATAGCACGATGCCTTAAACTTGACAAAAATCTTGATGATGTTGAGGAAATTGTCCCTTTAGCTACGATTGAGTATAACAGGTCCATTCACACAGTAACGGGGATAAAGCCCCTTACCGTATTTCGTTCAATTAGAGATGACAACCAAATACCATGCCGCTTAAGAAACGCACAGGAAAGAGAACTAACAACTCATAATAAGAACAGGCAGGATAGGGAGTTCCCTGTTGGAGAAAAAGTACTTGTTAAAAATAACAGGAGACTAGGCAATAAGCTTACGCCTCTTTATACTGAGGAAGAGGTGGAAAAAGACTTGGGTACAACAGTTTTAATAAAAGGGAGAAGGGTCCATAAAGACAACCTTCGTTAAACTTAATCTAGAACCTAGGTGTTTCTAATGATAAACAATTAACAAAAAAGTTTCATATATGTTTTTAAATAAACACCGGTCACCTTTATGACATACTTCTGGCTAGAAACAGAGCAATTATTACAGAATTAAATAACATTATAACAGCTGTCACTTTCGCCAAAATTGGGGTCTTAAGTCCCATTCTCTTAGACAGTAACGAAATAAATTTCATAACAGGAGACGAGCACTTCACTGACCTTACCGTGGCCGATGTTATGGCAGTGGCTAGAATTAAGATATTACAGTATAATAACATAATTTACTTTTTAATAAGATATCCGATTCCTATGTTTAGATGTAAGAAAATTACTATTTTACCGGTAGCTCATGGCCACCAAATCCTGCACCTTGAAGAATCCATCTTAGCCAAGTGTTATAACCATACCGTGGCCGTAAAGAACTGCAGCGACACAACACCAACGTTTTGCTTACCATCTCCGACTACATCATGCGCTCTGCAACTACTGACTCGCAACACCGCTCATTGCAGTACAACATTTAACAACCTCACACCAATTTCACCGATAAGTGACGGCCTTGTTGTCATCAATGACCAATTGGCTGTCATCAAGGAAAATAATGAGGTCCCTATTACGGTCAACGGAACATACCTCGTGGTCTTCAAAAACAACGTAAAGATTAATGGTACGACTTTTTATAACGAGAATTCTACATTGCCTCTAAAACCTGAAACTCCATGGGCTTCTACAATCAACTTGACGCAGCACACAGAAATATTAAGCGCTTCTTACCTTCACCATGTGAATCTAGAGAATGTTCAAAGGATCAATCACCTGCAGAGATCAATCCATTATGGCCACGTTACAGGTTTCTCAGCCTTTGGTGTCTTATTAATCATGGCATTCACTGTTTACGTCCTTCTCAGGATAAGGAGGACCAAGAGAGAGATTATCATAGCCAAATCCGTTGAAGCTGCAATTAAAACCGCTTCTTTGAGGACCGAGGACGTTCCCCATTTAGAAGGGGAGGAGTTATCGCGAGGAAACGACACACCCTAATTCCCGTCGTAATAAGAGCCTACCACTCTGCACATGTCGCTAAGTCAGCACATTTTGCGTGAGAACATTGGCCAGACATCAAAGTAAACAAACACCATGCACGAGGCGCAAGGTCAGCAAAACGTCAGCAGAGGAGCCACAACGCGATGCGGGTTGGTGGCTTGAGCTAAGTTAGGAATAATTTTAAGTGGCACTTTATGCTTGACAACTAAGCCGAGATGACGGCAAATAAAATAATTTTAAAATTGAACAATACATTTGAATAATTTACATATCTGACAGTCTGAACGATACTTTGGTTAAAAGTTTCGAAATAGAAACTGCTGTCCAAACATTTGGAATCTTGAGGCTTGAATAGATTTCGTCCGGCACTACTCCAAGGAATTATTCTCGAAAAGTTTTATAACAACATATAGGTTGGTGATGAAAGCATAAAATGGCATTTAAAATTGCCTTGCAGCTGTGATTTTTGTCTGATTTCCCACTGCAATGTAGGGATGTAAGGTTACATTCACCTACGTTTGCTTAAAATCAATCCAGTAGGTTCTTAAATTTATGTTATTATTTTAATTATTTATTAAAATGTACTTTATTTCATTATTAAAAGTGGTTTTAAATAGAATATGAGTGGTTTCATAATTAGCCTTTTGAAAGTATTCTGTCAAGAGAAGCTCAAACCATCAAGAATCAAGATTTAATGTCAGTGCATATACTTTTATGCAACTGCCGATATCTGCTCTTTATGTATCTTCGATAAACTTGGACGCTTGCTCGTTTTTTGCTATTTTATGTCTCCGGTTTCTCTTAAAATTTGCACTCGGTTGGTCACATAAAGACATTTCGAACAACCATTTCAGATCTTCCCAGTTTGAGGGCAATTTGCGGATTGGACAAATGTTGTGCATTAAAAAAAGTGACTTTTTTGATTTCCAAAGCTGCTTACATTTTTATTATCCAAATTGCTTTAGTCGACTGCGTTTTTTTCCGACAACACGAAAATGAATAAAGAAAATAAAATTGTGGGGAGTGTGGATGAAATAAGTGAGTTTTTTTCCATAATTTCATTTAATTATAATGGGGAAAAATGAGGTGTATAACATCAGCGTAGTTACATAGACGTCTCGAAGTGTAACCAATTCTTAGTAATGATACATAGAGGTTGATACATATAACATTTGTTATCAGAGAGCTATTAAATTAAGTCAAACCAATGTGGTGGACAAACCTTTGTGTTTGTAAAAAGATTTTTGCTTTGCAAAATTTTATTTTGGAAGTTTATTCAAACTATCAAATAAATTTTTAACTCTGACTAAAAATCAGAAACTAAACTTATTTTTAACAAAAATATGAATTTGAACTACTTTAAGTATGAACTTGACATCGCATCGGCATTCTTAGCTATTAGCAATTTATGTTAACAAATTTTGTAGAATCCGATTATTTTGTCTCCGTTACGTTAAGGGATCGTCTCAGTGTAACCCACCGAAAAATCACTGATTTCGCGAATTTTTTGAAATGTTGAAATTAATTAATCGGTAAGTTTTTTTTTTTTTTATAAATAAATACTACATTCAAGACGAATACAAAATTAATTTTTTATGCTTATTTATTGAGTGTATATTAGTTAAATAAATTGTTGAAATGGCACGTATAAAAACTTATTTTTTTGGGTTTAAAAAAACTACAATACAGTAATTAAATAACTTATTTTAGTAATAATAATGCCCGGTTTCACAGTCCCTACTTAAGTTATCCTTAAGTACTGAAAATGGGAGACTTAAGCAGTGCTTAAGTAACAGCTGATTTTTGTTTTGAATTTTCATTTATTTGTCAAAAGAAGAATAATAAGAAATAAGAAATTATTTTGTGTGAAAAAATATGGAATCGGATAAGGATTTTCACCAGTTCCAATTGCTGCTCCAACTGGCTAGCGCTGAAATTCGGGGTTCTTTTGTTGTTTTCTTCCATTTTCGATATAACTGGAAAGTTATGTATTGCCCGTTATAATTTAAATATTTCAAACATATTTTTTGGATGACATTTGTAAAACATATGTTGCACATAACGTAGCCATATATCATAATAAAATTTTATAGAAATTAAGCATTGACTGTGAAACGCAAACGACTACTCGGTCTGCAACAATGCTTAGCTCAGATTTTATTTGGGTACAACTTGAGCATGGACTGTGAAACCGGGCATAAAACTTTTGTAAGAATTGCAGGCAATTTCTATCTTGAAATTAATTTTCTGAATACTTTTGTGGGGCATTGTATCTGTCATTAATATATGAGGTGGCAATAAATGCGTGATACATACATATATACGTACATATGTATTTATTTTCTGTTGCATAAAAATAATGATTTCATTGATATTACTTACCCATGTCATCTTCAGGCTGCGAAAAGTAATTGATTAAATCCTCAAGGCACATGACCATTTCGTTTAAGTTTACTTTTTGAAAGAATATTGAATGTCGTCGATTAGATTGTAGTGTTTCCAAAGCACTATAATTATTAAAAAGTTAATATTTAAATTTTTGACATATATTTTAGCCGGATCTACTTTTAAACTCCGAATGATATGCACTTAATGAATGCAAGAAAGTTGTTCCAACTTATGCAGTATTAGACGGCTTCGATTCGCAAAGGGAATTGAGCAAACTATATGAGAAGCTCAAATCAATGGGGTTTGTCCCGAAAGTAATAAGACTTAGTCGATTTAAAAAAATGTATTGAATCAATCAATACTATTCTTTAAAAACTTTTAAAATAGGCTCTTTCTGCTTGGATGCAGCGCTGCCAGCGCCAAGCATTGAAAGCGCAACGGAAGGTATTCTCCGGAATAGCATTGAGAGCCGAGGTGCATGCTGCTTGGATCCCCTTTCATCGGCCTTTTCAGGAAAGGAAACAAAAAAGTCCGGGGGCCACATCTGGGCTGTAGGCGGCTGCGGGAGCGTTGTGATGCAGCCTTGTTTAGGTAGCGGTTAACAAGAAAGGCGGTATGAGCAGGGGCGTTGTCGTGGTGCAACTTCCAATCGGCTGCGATGTCTTGTCGGACCCGATCAACCCTTCTTTTGAGTCTCTTGAGGACTTCCACGTAAAACATGGCGTTGACGGTATGCCAAGGAGGAACAAATTCATGGTGAACGATGCCTTTGCACAACTCACTGAAACACGTTGCGCGAAAATGTTTGTCCTGCCTCTCTAGGTGCTCGGAGAGGACTAACCAGCCGCTGGTTCGCTAGCTAGGATCGCGCTCTACCGAATCCAGTCGTTGCGCGTACGCTTCGAAGTACAGTCGCGGCGGAAGAAAATCAGTCCTATTACTTTCTGGACAAGCCTTGTATGTTACAAACTAAACTTATTTTCTGTTGCATGCACAGTAGTTTTAAAATTCTTAGTAAGGAAAATTTTGTATAGCGTTAAAAAACGTTATTTCTGTTTTCTATAAATTACTTTAATTAATTTATGTCTTATGTTTTACACATACAAATATTACTAATTCAACTCGTAAACTTGTTGCTGATTTTATAAGTAATTTTTTTGACAATAGAGCAGAAGTGAGCAGGGAAATGGCGAATCGAAGGCAGCTATTGATAAGTAGGTAATATTGCAAACAAATGCTGGAATTTGAAGAAAATTAGAGACATAACTTGCGAAATTAGTTTTAAAATTTACATAATTATTAAAATTATCGTTTCCACGGACAGACGTATTAATACACATATGTATATAACACTGTATCTATTTCGATTAATTTTACTGCGGTTAGGTGAGCAATGCTATTATTATTTGTTGAACAACATGCGAAAGTATAAAAATCAAATCAAAACATGATAAAAATTAAGTAGAATCAGTTTTGAGTTAAACTGTAAAGTTAATACCACGATATTAATTTTGTTTTCCACAATTAAACACTTAATGATTATAAAATGCACTACTATAGTTACTTGATGAATTGTGTAAAAAGACTACTGCATTTTCGAATAACCCGCGCAGTTTTGGATTCCTCTTCTTGAGATCGTGAAAAATCTAAACAATCATCCATTTTTCCCTCTTCATGGAGAATTGCTTGTTTTTCTTCCACTTTGCCGACACCCTTTTTCTTAGTTTCATAGCTTTTGTAGCTGAGCCATAGGCTGGACTCACAGTGTTGCACAATAACAGTGGTATCACCATACTTAATGATAGGTACACCGATAACTTCTAGATCTTTGTCCTCCAGTACTTTTTTCTCGTCGTCTTTTTCCTGTCTTAAGCAGAAAGTCGTTGATGCAATAGATGCTTCCTCTTTTTTCACCTATTCAATAAAAAAATACAATTTATATATCAACGAAAGCATAGCGTAAGGCTTAGCTAGCTACCAAAACTAATTCGTTATTTTCGTTCACACCAAGATATCGTCCAGTGGTAATATGACGTATGCGCATTGGATGGTACCAGTTAATAAAGCCACCGGTCCATTTAGTGCGTGCCAATTCGAGACGCCATAACGAACGAGCTTGCGACATTACTGAGCCACCCTCATACACAACAATGCTGAGGTAAAAAGTATTGTTGGAAAACAGTACGCATATTTATAAAAGAGTTAACAAAATATAACATTTAGAAATTACTTTTGGCCTGCTTCACGACCCCATGTACTTGGTATAGTTAAACATTCATCACCGCCATGAAAAAATCGTAAAACATCACCGCCAAAAACATATCCAACATATTTAACTCGTGATATACCAGTACCATAAGGTTGAACCGACCAGTGTGTTACATGAAAACTGGCGTTAACAATTGACTGTTCGTTTTCTTTAGTGGTGTGCTATTGATTAGAAAATATAATAGTATTAAATAGTAAAGGGTTTGTTTGAAGTTAGGTATATACCAAATATCGTTCGGTGGCTACAGAAACTAAAATTAGATCATCACCCACTCGTACTTTCTCGCCTTCAGACCTTTGTTTACTTGCAGGATGTACTGTCCACCAGCAAGCCTCACCTTGGCTATGTTCTTGCAATCCAACGTCAAAAGACAGCTTATCGTTTGAGGAAGAAGTGGAAAGGCATGCTAGGTACTACCGAAAATTAAAGAAATTAATATTTAAAACTAACTGTTTTATTGCTACTTTTTAAAATTTAACAATGCTGATATACCATTACGTGCAGTATTCTTACCATATCACTATTGTGATGCCGCAAAAGTATAGCATTACCATAAAGCAATGTCCTGTGACCAGAACCAGTTCCTTTTCCCTGGAAGTAAGCAAGGCAAGTGCGTGCATTCATGTATAAAAAGGCTATAAATTACGAATCAAGCAATAGTACACAATGCTAAAATTGTATGCAAATGATACATATGATTAATTTCTTAAACACATATTTATGTATGTATATATATAAATTTCGTAATAATTGAATTGAAGAAAATAGAATAAGGATACTTATATAATCAAAAATAATCGGACGCACTTTTCACTTTTATAAGATGGATGCATCTACAAGGCTATGACATAACATATGACGAATGACGTGGAGATAAAAAGTATGAGTTTCACCAATTAACACCGACTATTTACATTTCATGCAACTATTTTTTCATAAATGTTTTATATTTTTAGATTGTTTTGCTAAATAGAATTACTGTTAAATGCCAAACTAAATTACAACTATTAAATTAAAATACATATGTAAGTAAAAGTTTGAAGACACTGCCTCACTGTCAAAAATTGGATTAACAACATGCTACGATTACTTGTTACTTATGTGGCATTGGGAAATAATCAGATATTAATACAGCTTAATTTATTTCAAGTATACGGTTTCTTATTAGGAGTTTACTTCTTACTTAGAGAGTCAGAGAGAAACATTTCACTATTGAAGCCCTTTGAATTAAACACACAATTTCTGTCCAGCTCTATGCCGTCGAAAACTTTGTATAGTATACTTTGTTGTATATGGTATATGACAATTATGTGTTATCAGTAAAACAGAGATCTCAAATTGCGTAATTTTAAAAATAAAACGTTGGCGTAACAATATTTGAGTAACTCCATAGTAGGCACAGGAATGGAGGTCAAAGCAATGAAAAAAGATGGTGGACGACATAAAAGAATTATAATTTATCGTTATTTCTATTTGAAAGTGGAAAAAACTTTCAAGCTGGATCGGGGAAGGTTTAGAAATAAAAAAAAACCTGCACGATTAGGACTCTTTTGGCGCCGCGATTTGAGGGTATAATCTGAAAGAGGATGATCTCTGGATTAAAAAATGCATACACATATACCCTTCTGAGACTTATAGTTTACGAGATATTTGTATTTAAAGTTCCACAATTTTGTATGCAATTCACTCTCATTTCATTTTTATTTACATGACATGACAAACAACAGAGTTGCCGCATATTGTGTTTTGAAAAAATTATTAAAAAATTTTCTGTTTAACATATATAGAGAAAGCAGTACAAATGGGTTTTGTATCTTATGTTATTTGATAAATAAAGTCGGTCCAACACTGGGGTGTTCATAGTTCTCTTGTGTCGAACTACTTTCTGTACTGACGGTCATCGGTCCAACACTGGGGTGTTCATAGTTCCTTTGTGTCGAACTACTTTCTGCACTGGGGCCTTCGGCATCGTCAAGGCTAAATACAATTTAAGTTCGTAAATCGTTAAAATGTTAAATAAATTTTTGATTATTTTATCAGGAGACAAAGTATGGCAACACTGCTATTTGTTATAAATGTAAACATATGTAAACTCTTGAAAGTTTGAACTTGCGAAATAGTTTATAAGTATATTTATTTTCTTAAAAAATACACAATTAGGGTAAATTTTGGATATATTTGAATGTGTACAGTGTAATTAAATATACATATATTAATTGAAAAATGTGTGAAAAGTGGGTTAAACATAGCCAAGTAACGAGCATTACTTTTACAAATTTTTGAACTTTAAATAGAAATATCTCGAAAACTATGAGTCTTAGGAGGGTATATGTGTATAAATTTTTTAATCCTGAGGACCTCCTCCATCCATCCGTACCATCAAATTGCGGCGCCAAAAGAATCGTAATATTGCCAAAAAACCGTATGCTTATCGTGAGGAAAAGTAGGAAAATTGGAAAATTCCAAAAAGTAACTTTTTTTCATAAATTTTTTTTTTCAATTGTTTTTGTTTTGGTTTTTAATTATTTGAATCGTTCAAATTTGTCGTTTGCTTTCTTTATCCCAGCTATTCAAAAAAAAAAAAAAATATTGAAAATTATTCAGTGAAAACTGTATGTATGTTTCACACAAAGTGATCACATACAGACTGAAATTTGTTACGATGTCACAAAGAGGTCGCTCTACTATCGGTCGGCGTTCTTTTTGGCATCATCATACTTGTACATTGGCAGCCCAAGGCACATGACCGAGTACTCCCAGTATGCGATGACATACATACGTGAGGAATTATGGATCGCAGTCAATCAGCAAGCGATCGTCACGATGTCACAGCACGACTTTTCAAACAACAGTTGCGATGTTTGACGGACTTTATCGTGAAGCAACGTATTTGCTAGATGTACTCTGTTAAGTGGCAAAAGTGAGGTGTGCCGCGCGCACATATTCTTCTTTGGATGGTGGTTCCACCAGATCAAATTGATGAAATCATTTCTGCGGAAATTCCTGATGCAGAGAAAGGTCCAGTATTATACGAAGTGATGAAAACCAATATGGTTAATTTACCATTTCGGTTTGTATGTCTGACAATAAATGCGCGAAACACTATCCACGCGCTTTTCTTTCGGAAACACAAACTGGAAATGATGGATATCCACTCCATCGGCGTCGCCCACCAGACGATATTGGCAGAACATTCAGCATTCAATTTAGAAGAGTTCACATTCAAAACTCATATCAATATTGAGTATTGCAGTTTTGTGAAATCGATAAAATACGTTTGTAAGTACGTCACCAAAGGAAGCAACATGGCGGTATTGGTCTTGAACGATACGGTCGATACGTGAACTGTAATAAAGCGCTTTGTAGGATATTTACTTTTGCAATTTATGAACGTTTTTCGGATGTTGTGCGTCTCGCAGTTAATTTGGAGAATGTCCAAAGACTGTATTTCAACCCAGAGAATACAGTACAGCCAGTGGAAACACCGCCAGCAACAAAATTAACATTGACGAGTTTTTTCTCAACTTTCGTCAGTGATCCGTTTGCAGGAACATTGCTCTATTCGGAACTGTACTGATATTATACATGGAATGCATCGTCGAACAAATAGTTACACAGAAAGCAAGGCCAACCAGTAGATGGACATCCAGGTATGTTCTCAACTAATGCATTAGGACGAATTAACACAATCCACCCGAAAAAACAACGATTGCTTCTACCTTCGATGGCTATTGATTAATTGACACGGTTCAACTTCATTTGAGTCATTGCGTACTGTGAATGGTACGGAGTGTGCAAGTTTTGGAGAAGCAAGCCAGCAATTACAATTGCTGGAACATGATAATTGCTGGAATCAAACGATATACGATGCAATAGCTACTTCGAATGCAAATGAAGGTCGCACACTTTTCGCGATGATCATTTTGATATATCAACCTTCAAACCCGCGTCAATTATGGGATACCAACAAAAATGACATTGCCGAAGACATTTTATATCCTATTCGCTAAGAATTGGAAATGGGTCAATTCCGGTTGATACTTCCGGTGGTTTGATATCAATTCCATCTGCCGTTTATTAACCGTGAATTATCGAGTGAAATTTCTAAATTCTTTGGAGAGGCTTGGTATGCCTCCGCATCATTTGCGTCTCAAACTTGGATCTGTCGTCATTATGTTTCGCAATTTTCATGCGCCGAAACTGTGTAATGAAACCCATTGATTGTGACGCAGCTATCGAATACAATGTGGCAGAATGCTTGATTCTACGAATTCCTTTGAGTTCTAACGATTTACCATTTCAGTTAGAACGTGACAATCTACAGGACACAAGGATAGTTGCATTGTGTGTGGCATAAATTTGGAAATGCTATGTTTTTCACACGGCCAGATATACGTGGCGTGGTTACTAGTTGGAAAACCATATTTTTTGTACACCGGAACAAAAACCAAAAAATGTTGTTTATCAAGCTGCGTAACATTGAAAAAAAGAAATGAAATGTTAAATTCAACTTTGTTTTCATTTCAAAACACATAATTTCACGCAGGACAACGGCTGCGTTGTCAGCTATTAGTCCAATAAAAAAATAAATAACTTTTATTCTTAAAGTAGTCTCTTTATTAGTCTAAGTAGATGGAACAAATCATTAATATAATGTTGTCCTTGATCTCCTAGCATACTCATATAAATACGTACATGCACTTATTTGCCTCCTTAAATGAAAATTGACTTTATATCTGAAACCAAACCAAAATTATGATATAATACAACACAGACCTACAATAATTTAATACCGCTAAAAGGTATGCATTATAATACATTAAGTACCGTGATAAATTCTTGATTCTTTCTTTTTTACTGCTACATGCATATACTAATTTAATTAAAATTTTTTTTAAAGGTTAGATCCTTTCATTTTAGAATAATCGTAATACTTCATCAAAAACTGTCTTCACTTTTTAAACTAACTCTTCGTAATTTTGGCAAATCATTCTTGATTCGATGGTGTTTTTAAGTAATTAAGTTTTTTTATTTAATTTCTAGATCATCGCCTCACTAATTACAGTTGTCTTGTCATATATTTTGTTACAAAGTTTACAATTTTTATAGCGAGGACAATTCGCAGAAAAAGTGCAATGGATACTTATGAGCAAAAAACTTTAAATTTTGAAATTGCTTGGGTTCCGCACTATTAATCATTGATGACAGAAAGAGAAGTGGTCGTTCTGGAAATCAATATCAAGACTTTTGTGAAAATGAGGTTAAAACTGGGGTAAAACTTAACAAGCGGGATGTTTTAAAAAGAGTCGTAAAGCAGTTAACCAATAATCCCTTCGATGGAGAACAATATTACTGGTTTCATAAATGCAGAAGGCTGGCCATCTGGAAATCAAGATTTGAATCCATTGTACAAGTATACAGTTTGTGCTCAAAGTTTATTAATACCCCACAGAAATTTCTGAAAACATCTTTAGGACGAAGAGCGTCATCAGTAACAATAGAAACTGCGAGTGCTGCATTTTAAAATTTTAACCACTTCGTATGACATATTGTAAGCTATAATAGTTATTTAACCAAACTATGACATAACACTATCGACTCCAAGCAAACATTTTTTTAGACCTATGCATTGAATATACTTGCATATATATTTCTATAATTTACAACATTTGGTTGTGATTTTGAATTATTTAAATAATATTTTAATGAAAGAGAGTAAGAAACTCATTTGAACGGAAAAAAACGTTGATTTCTGTCGATATGAGCTGCCGACATGGAAAATAGTACGATAGAGTGCCACTCATGTTTTCGATTTACTTCGAAGACTATTTGCAACATTATTTCTGAAACATGCGGGAAATTTGGATATATACATGTACATATAAGTACATGGACATTTGACACTGTAAATAAATATTGGTAATCTTCTGATTAAGGTTAATATAAACGCAATTCATGCTGTCACATATACTAAGTACTATATTTCTCAGAATGCTGACTTTTAATTTAAAATAACCTATGATTTGAATACTTTCAACCAATAAAATTTTTGTTTAAAAAATCCACTTAAAATGCTAAATACTTGGTTAAATTTTAGAATATTTCCAATTTATATAAAATTTTACCATGACCTGCACCATTGAAGTAGTTGTATTGGGAAGAAATTTTTATTAGCATTATTTTATCACCAGATGAAGTTATTGAGGAAAGTGCACATGCATACCGAACATAAAAAGGAAGAAAAAGGTAAAATAATTAAATATTTATGTTTAATATTTTATTTTAAAGTAAATGACTTATTGATCTTAAAACAAAAGTTAAATTTTATATTGCTTGGATCATACATATATTTTATTTTCTATTAAAGCTAACAAACTGCGTTGAAGCAGCCATTTTAAAGTAATGTTATTTTATGTGAAAATGAAAGAAAGTAACGTACGTAACGGTAATAGTAACATTTTTTTTATTTTACGGAAGTTGGGTGTTGTCACATAGTTATATGTAGTATTCTTGATATGGTTTTAAATAGCATCTGCAGGAATGTTCCCTCAAGTGATTTTAATTTCTTCACATCACCACAAGTTCGAAAACATTAGCATTGAAATTCGTTAGATTAATTTATAAAGAACTGCTTCGCTTACGTAGTTTTGAATAATACCGTGCCCCTGAAACATCAGTCTCAATTAGTTTATGAATTATGTTTTAGTACAATGATAACTTCTGTTTTGAGTTTTTAGTTTTCTAGCTCCGGGTATCACGAATCTTTAACGTTATAATAGTTTTGTTCACCTAACGGATGTTTGCATCACCAAAAAATAATCGAAATTAATGTGGAATATTGTATAAATAAAAGATCAGAATGACAAGCCGAGTTGAAATTCGAGTGACTGTCTGTCCGTTCTAGCGACAACTTGAGATTTCTTGATGAAACTTCCTACATACATACAGATACATCATACATGTGTTCCTTCCATCCAATGGAGGTTGGTACTAAATAGGCCTGGCTCTGCCCCAAAATAAGTTTGAGGTAAATATCTCACAAATCATTTTAACTTAATTTCCTCAGAACAAAACTTTGACTGTATTAAAATGTATGTAATCTCATTATAACCACACCCTTTATATAGGTTTATTGAAATCAGTTTAAAGTGCGATAACTGACTAAAAAAATAAATACGTCAGAAGCATTTCACAATTAGGATGGAAGGGATGGACGAAATCGTAATACAACCACGTCTACTTTCCATATAACAAAATTTTAAATTCTATTTTTTAGAGATCGTTTTTTCCTTGCAAATTTGTGTTCTGGTACCTAAAGTGGGTAAAAATGGTAAATTCTAGTTTGATCAATCTGTGAGTTATCTTATTAATCTAATGATATGACATAATGATTTTGATATTGCTATGTCATAATGTCAAAATTGGATAAAATCGGGTAATACTACCCGTAGCCCCCTATTTACCCAATATCAAACTTCCCTTTGGATCTGTATCGTATATAACGGTTAACATGTAAGATACCTTAAGAAAATTTACTGAACATATATACTGGATATACATTAGTTTATATCACGTATACTATAAACAACTTTTTTTATTGCATCGGATTTTCGGTTATGTCGGTGTCTAATATATTTAAGTTTTGTCAAAAGTTAATGCAATCCTAGCTCATATATAGGGGATTTAGGGATTTCCATTCATTTTGTTTTCCAGCGATTATGTCGGTCAATATATGCCATATTTTATTGACATTAAGTGCGAAATTTTTTTTCTTACTTCCCAAATAGCACAATTTTAGATTCCATTTGGTTCTTTCACTTTCCAGTACACAAATTAAGAAGTAATTCATATTGTGGGGTAAAACCGTACCAAGGGAGGGAGAGAGGAAGGAGGCGTTGGATTTCGAGGTTGACATTGTTGTTGGTGTTAATACTGGTTCCCAGATAGACGAAATTATCTATGACTTCGAAGTTATGAATGTCAACAGTGACCTTAGAGCCAAGTCACTACGACTGTTTGTTCGATGGCAGGAGATATTTCGTCTTGCCCTCGTTCATTGCCAGACCCATTTGCTTCACTTCCCTATCCAGTCAGAAATAATGGCGCGAATGTTGAGGCCAATGATATCAGTACACTTTTATAAAAGATTGTATCTGTTCGATTAAACTCTGCAGCTGGAATTATTTTCTTCAGCACTAAATTAAAGAAGTGCCACGATGGGGAGTAACCTTGTATAAAACTACGTTTGGTATCGAACGGCGCAACCTCGGTTTACACAACCGTATTAGTTTTGCGGAGATACCAAATTCAGATATAAAAGCAGCTCTTTTTCGTACTGTCAAAAGCAGCTTTAAGATCGACGAAGAGCTGGTGTGTGTCGATTCTCTTTTCACGATTTTTTCCAAGATTTGAGCATAGTGAATAGCTAGTCAGTTGTTGATTTTCCAGGTGGTTCAATCAGTCTGTTGACGATGGACTCCAATCTTTCCCACAATACGCTCTATATAATCTTATATGCGATGTTGAAAAGGTTCACCCAACGATAGTTGGTGCAGATTGTGAGCAGAGCACACTTAAATTCGAAACTTCGAGCATGCTTTCGTCCAACCATATTCCACAAAGAAACTGATGTATGCACCTTATAAGCTCTTCGCCGCAATGTTCGAATAAATCGGCCGGTAATCCACCGCCCCCACCGCTTTATTGTTCTTTAGACGGGTAATTACCATTCGAAGACCATGAAGACATGATTAGAGAATCGGGTTCACCATCTCCTGATGTTATGCCTTCACTGCCATTCAGCTTGCTGGAGAAGTGTTCCTCTATAATTTTTGTATGCTTTGAGCATCAGCCTCTAGATCACCTCTGGCGGTTCTGACAAGAGTATGCTCGATATGTTAAATAACTTCGCTTTGATGCGGATTGTGACTAGACGTTCATCCACCGGGGTACTCAGCGACGGAATCTCGCTCCAACACCGAATTTGCGCTCCTTTATATGGACGTATATCTTGGACGGCGGTGATGTCATCATTTATTCTAATGAGGGCATCAACTAGCTGGGCAGTAGAACCTCCCCACTTAAGGGACCGGATATTCTAAGGTCATGCTCTTAAATCGTAATCCTTAATACGTCTTCACTGGTCGTAGTCAGAAAGGGGGTCTCTCATTCGTGGCTGTTTTCTTCTTTTTATTGGTAGTGTTTTTTACGTAGCGGGTCTCAAACCCAGTGCACAACCCTTCTCACTTTTGCTTGCCTTCACACGGATGTTTTTTGGGCTACCCAGAGGATACTTGGTTTAAGACCGGAAGTCGTGAGCTGCTTGAACCCTCTGTGAAAGGATCGTTGCTCGCCACTCCCAAGTGAACGGCGTTCAGATTACTTTCCTCGCATGTGTGAACTTCTACATGGCTCCATCCTCAAGCCCCTAGGTACCGAATATGTAGACCCCAGTATCTATAGTTGATTTTTCACCGAAAGTATGAGTCAATATATGGGATATACAATTGAAATTCAGAGAGAATCCTTTCCTGTCGATAGTAACTTTTTTTCAAGAATTTTACTGCATGTATCGGCCAATATTTTAGTTATCTCAATGAATATTAAAGAACTTGTTTTTGCATAACAGTGTATCTTTGTGCCTAGAATAAATAAAATTGGGCTAAAATTGGACCTAGCTCCCATATAACTAATATCAGCATTTTCGAACATTTTCATGTCGGCCAGTGTATGAGTTATATATAGTATATGCATATATAAAATTGCTTGGATTCCGATCCTCTAGTGGACTATTTACCTCCTAAGGAATTTCCCTTTCGGTTGGCTCCGAACTTAGCCCTTCCTTAGTTGTTTTTAATATAAAGTTTTGCAGCACCTGAAAATATTTCCCTTTTTGTGAATTGCGAGAGTATAAAATGTGAGATTACACCTGAACTAAACACGACCTTACTTATGATATTAATATTATGCGCTTGCGATTATTACATATGAATATATTTGTAAAATTGCATGATCTTGCCGGACATTCGACTGGGTCATTTCTCGACATTAGCGAGGTGTCAAGCATTGTACGCAATGTGTCTATGTTTAGATGTGAAACATGAGGCGGCGCATCGCCTTGTTGGAAATAGAAATCGTCCGCGTCAATTTCATGAAATTCCGGAAAGAACATCGTGTTATAACCTCAATAGAGACATTTTTGTTTTTGACGAAGCCAAAAATTGGCCTCATCTTAGAAGATCGTACTTTGCGCGATAATCTTGAACAATTTTCAAGCATTATATCAAATTGAAAAACGTGGCATGATGAAATGGCAAACCATACTGAACATACTGACAAAATAAATCAAATTTATCAAAATATGTCATCCTTATTGGTAGACGCGTTATAATGTAATAAGTTTTCAAAACTCACAGTTTCTGATCCAGACGCAGTTACTAATTCTTGCAATGCTCGAACTGATAGTGCCTGCTCAATTACGAAAACGCATTGGGATAGGTCTGGCGGAATATTTTTGTCCGCTATATTTTCCAAAAAACAATGGCGATTACCAAATCCTTCAGCTGCTAAACAGACGCGTTCACCAGTTGCGGTACATGAGAGACAAACCATATCTTCCTGAAAATGATACGTGTTTTAATATACAATTATTAATAAATTATAAGAGAAAAATAATAAATAATTATAAAATGAATACTTAAATAAAATAAAGACTTATCAGGTAAAATTAACGCTCAAATGTAATATTTGCACTAAATTTTATTGATAGCGTGATGCTACATACTTCGCTTAGGGGTACATTGAGTAGATGTTTTACACATGTCACAATAAGTTCTCATAAACGGAATTGAATGAATTGAATTTCTACTCAACATCTTGCACGGAAGGATTTTCCGATGACAATGAAGAATTCTGTAGAATGGTTTTTCTTTATTATTGGCTATTACTAAATTCTTGCCGTTCTCCCTCCGAATATTAACAAGGAAGAAATTGGTGTTCTCATTTAGTCATGATGAAGTGAGGCGATCGTTGTATTTGCTACTCTTGTTCATTTTCGTGTAGGGATATTCTACGCAGTCCTTCTCCTCGCTGTTTGCGAAAATTTCTGCTAATCGATGTGTCACAATATAATCCAACTCAGACCGTGTTTGAAATCAAATCACAATACCGACAGCAGTAATTTCCCGTTGATTATTAAGTTAAAACGTAACCCCAGTTGTATCATCAGTTGTCAAACTTATTTCTTATAAAATTTTGGGGAAACATCTGTTTAATGTAAGCAACAACGAAAACTGAGTCTTCGCTAGAATCAAATAGGCATTATTTGATATTGGGGCGTTGCGGAGGTAACTGTTCAATGAACAGCCACGTGCGAAGGTGGGGTTTAACCGACTTATTAACATTCATCACGCTGTCATACTCATGTATAAATAAGTTATATTATTAAATAAGTTATATTATTATATCATATTATGTCAACTCTACGACCTTTGGAGTTATTGGAGTAAATATTGCAGGACTTTGCTGTGCTGTAAACTTTGTACTCCAATTACTCCAATAGTTAAGGCAATGCGAGTATTGGCTTTTAACATTGGATTCATTGTGCAAATCTAAAATAACAATCTCTTAATTTTCACCAATACATACACAGATAAATGTATTTAGACAAGAAAATATTTTTGAAATTTTTCCTTAACATTTTCCATACGTTTTTCAAACAGGAAAAACGCATCATTTTTATCAGGTTATCTCGGCTGTGTGAATTATTATTATTGTGTTTATTCATTATATGCCGATACAATGATTCGAGTTGACAACAATATAATTGAACGTAACCTTATCCTAGTATATAACTTCTTCTTCTTAATAATTGGTCTTTGTTCGTCGAGGAGGAAAAGTTTTCAAGGATTTCGAAGTTGCTTACATACCAAAGAACTCTTACAATGATGCTTGAAGTCATAGATTGATAATTTTGGAGGATTTCAGTGTAGGCTGTACATTTAAGGAGTATGAAATCCGTCAACCAAACTCTTTAGAGTCGTTTCCTTCAGGCATTTCCATATGCAGTTCAAAAATAAAAGAAATCGGATAATAACCACGCCCACCTCCCATACAAAGGTTATGTTAGAAATCACTAAAAGTGCGTTAACCGACTAACAAAAAACGTCAGAAACACTAAATTTTACGGAAGAAATGGCAGAAGGAAGCTGCACCCAGGCTTTTTTTTGAAATTGAAAATGGGCGTGGCGTCGCCCACTTATGGACCAAAACCATATCTCAGGAACTAATAGACCGATAGCAATGAAATTCGGTACATAATATTTTCTTAACACCCTGATGACATGTACGAAATATGGGTTAAATCGGTTCACAACCACGCCTTCTTCCCATATAACGTTATTTTGAATTCCATCTGATACCTTCTCTGTATAATATATACATTAGGAACCAATGATGATAGCGGAATAAAACTTTACACAAATACGGTATTTGAAAAATATGTAAATGACGGATACTGAAATCTCGATTATCACTTTATCATGGGAGAGTATAAAATGTTCGGTGACAGCCGAACTTAGCCCTTCCTTACTTGTTAGTTTTAAGTTTGCCTCATTTTCTCTATATTTGCGTCTTCCAAGTGAGTCTTCTGTCCAAATAAAATCTTAGGTATTTGATAGTTTCACTTTCAGATATTGTAGTAAAATGGCTCTACGGAAGGACATTTTCGGTTCTAATCTTCTATGTCAATGAATACAACTCAGAAAATGCTAATTTTTCTTGGATATAATATTCACGGTTACTTAAAAATGACTTCATCAGTAGATAGTAAGGCGCTGGAAGTCATTTTTCTATTAAGTAAACCTGGATGACATACTTTATCGAATGCTTGTTTAACATCTAAAAAACCCCTGCACAGTAGTGCTTGCATTTGAAAGCACTCGTGATAATTTTAACAATTCGATGGCCCTGCCCAGGTGTTCCGTGTCCCCTTCTAAACCTAAACTGACATTCGGGTAATATATTTCGATCATCTAAACAGGAAACGTTCTCTAAAACTTTAGGGAATGTCGCCAGTAAGCTAACTAATAATTATCTTAGCATATTTCCATTGACTTGGGTAGTGGCGAGTTGAAGAATAGAATCTATATACATATATAGTATAAAAGAAAGATGTTGTTAGTTACACCATTTATAACTCAAGAACGGCTGAATCGATTAGGCTGAAAATTGGTGGGGAGGTAGCTTAGAACTAGGGTATGGACATAGGATACCTTTTATCTCTTTATGACAAAGTTTAATACAACTCAAAAATATAAAAATTATATTTCAAATAATAAGCATTTGTTCAAAATTCATGTTTGTAAGAATCATTTGAATATTTCATTTCTTCAAACAAAAAAAAAACAATAACAATAATAAAAACAATAAAAAAAAACTTAAATCTATATATGTGACCTAGTCTACGGAAAGGGGGCTTAGGTGTCAAAAAATCAATTTTCACTTTTTAGTTGATTCGGATGGAAGATGAGATGCTTTTTCACGTGATAGAATCCAAAAAGTCATAACTTGTTTGAAAGTTCCCTAAAAATGTAGAGAAAGAAGAGTAAAAATACAAAATAATATAATTTTTTTGTAATGAACAAAATACATTGAATTATAAGCTATAAAGACATGATTATACACTAGAAAAACGTATTATGGGCCAAAAATAATAATGCTGAGTAGTTTATGTATTTTTCTTTGTTGTCGTTTTCCTTGAGATCTTTTTACGTGTTGATCCTGAGGAAGATGGACCTGGTTCCTCGTCTGGTTTGAGAACATCTTCACTAGTTTTTGCCTTCCGTTTCTTCGATGCCTCATAACTTCTGTATCCTGTCTCTGTCCATATTTCTTCCGCCCAGCAAGCTTTGCGTATACACTTTCTAGCTTTTCGTTACTCATAATTCCACCTTCGATGTGACTTAGTATCACTAAATCAAGTTCATTTTTCGACATCTCTAAACAATTGTTCCGCGTACTCTCGATCATTTCCCGTGGTATCAGTGTATGACATCTATTATTACAACAATCTTTTGACAGAAATTTTGTTACCAGCTCCTCCTCCTTTACTTCAACAACAGACAGGTCAATCTTAACAAAAGTTTGTTCGGTATCATCTTCTGCCTGAGAGATACATACTTCGTCTTCATCATAATCGCTCTCTTCATTGTTTTCATCATCCTTTTCATGGAAATATTGTGGGTATACGGCACTGAACTCCTCATCAACACTCATGTTTCATTTCATGCGAAATGCGAAGACGATAATCAACAGAAACACTTACACAAATGTGATAACAGAACATCCGGAAAGAGAAACGAATGAAAACAAGACAACAGCAGCTGCGCGGTATTAGAGTAAACGTCACTTCTTCAGTGTTACTTTTTTAAATGTTCCACACTAGCAACTTACACGATGAACTATGTATAATAATATTCCGACCAAAAACAACACAAAGGCGAACAATTAATGAGATAACGAGAAACTGACGAAACGAGTTGTTTATTTTTAACAGCTGTTTCCCAGAAAATACGAACAAAATACGGTGGAGCGCTGCACGTCTGGTTGCACGTCTGGTTGCTTAGAAGGTTGAGGTAAAAAGGAATGAGTCATCTTTGCGTGGTTGTAGTGTTTGCTTTCTTCGATTTCGTAATGGCCGACTTGTTGAACTGTCATTTTGCTTAATGGCTGGTGAGCGAGACTCGTTGTTTGACAGGGATGGCAAATGAGTGCTGTCGGCCGCCACATATGTATATAAAAAAAGTTGTTGTTAGTTACACCATTTATAACTCAAGAACGGCTGAACCGATTTGGCTGAAAATTGGTAGGGAGTTAGCTTAGAACCAGAGTAAGGGCATAGGATACCTTTTATCTCTTTATGTCAAAATTTAATACAACTCATAAATACAAAAATTATATTTCAAATAATAAGCATTTGTTCAAAATTGATGTACATATGTAGGAATTATTTGAATATATGTACATATGCGTACAATTTTAAAAAGATTCTTCCTCGAAAATAATACAATTGCTAATTATTTGGAATAGTAGAAAAGAACTGCAACCAAATATGCAGTGAAATATGTATATTAATACTGGCTCAGCAATCAGTCGTTGAGTATGAGGACCGGCTCATCATGTGCAGTCCGATAAAATGACTGTCGATTGGACTCCAGTGGGAAATGCTGGAACTATGTTTCTATTGTCACACACCGACGCAAAAATTCGGTTTTATTACGATTAAAAAGCACTCAAACACTTCTCGGAATCAGTTATTCGTTGCTTTTGTTGGATTATGAACTTGCGAGGCTTCCACTTTGCACAGAGCTTTGGCCTCTTTAGAGCACCATTGTCCTCGGTGCTCATTTCGCCAGTCTCCCTGAGGCCAAATTCCGTATTTCCCCCCAAAACGCAGTGCTTTATTAACAAACGAAATGCTTTGTGATCCACTTTGTTGTAAACTAACATAAGTTGCTTCACAAAAATGCTGTATCTCATTAACTAATAGTTATAATCCAACTAATAGAAATCATATATATGGTATTTAGTAGTAGTATTATCTATATATCAGCCACAGTGAAGCGTAGACGGGTCCTCTAGTTGTAGATATAAGTGGGCGGTCTGATACAATTGTGAGGTAGTTGTCAAACAGTAAGTCCATCAAATTTATCAAATGCAGGCAACTTTTTTTATTTTCTTAATCTCTCTTCTTTTGAGGAAATAATGCCGCAAAGATCCTCAATTGGATTCAGGTCCGGACTTAGAGCTGGCCAATCCAATAACGGGATACTTTTCGACTCGAGAAATGACTTATTTTGTTGAAATATCCAGTCTTCGCCATGAAACACTTCCGCAAATGATACATATAAGTTTACATAATACAATTACAATAATACAATCCGGGCAGATACAAAGCAAATCGGAGACTTTCCTACTGAGCTAGAAGCTGCCCATACCATGAAAGATCCACCACCATGGTTACGCCTATAGCAAGTCTGCCGGGGATGCCTTGGTTCACGCCAATATTTCTGATTTCCATCTGGACCATCCACATTCTCATCACTGAAGATCACTTTTTTAAACTCATTTTCCTAAAACTTATATTTTTCGAAAAATGCAAGACGGACCTTCTTATGCCGGAGTAGAAGTTTTGGAACCCGAACTTTGGCATCATATTTCAAATACAACGCCTATCGGCAAATCTGTTGTACCCTTTGCCTAGTTATTGGCAATTTCAATTGTGCCTTTATCTACCCGCAACTCAAAGTTTTAGTCGCAGCTAAGGCTCAGATATGATGCTTAGTCGCGCACTGACTTTTGGAATCGCACCCTTCCGATTATTTTGGGCGCATTTTTGCAGGTTTTTTAAATAATTAGTAATTGTGTTTCAGTGACGATGGAGTTGTTTCGCTATTTCACCAACTTTTGCACCACTCTCAGACATTGTCTCAATCTGAGTCTTCTCCTTAGGACTTAATTCGGCGGAAATAGGCATTTTCGCGAAAAATCATAAAAAAATAAAAGTATTGCCAGCAAACTGCAACAAATTTAAATTTAATTGAATTAAAAAATCAAAATGTTACTATCTAAATCATTTCTTACGGAGAGATCCTACCCAAAATGATCAATATTGCACAAATATAAATTTTCTATTGAATGCGTGACTTTATTTACTTTGAAATCATAACGGGACTACAGATTGAAAGCAGAAAAGAAATACAGTATATATGTACACACATGGAAAAGCACCACAAAGCCTAAGTAAGAAAGCGTGCATAGTCAAAGAAATAATAAGGGAATTAGAAATAACTGTACCATCAATAACAATGTTTGCACAAATATCAATTTTACAATACATCGATATGCATACATTTAATTTGAATAGCGGGGGCTTGTATATTTCCTAATTTACGTTATCTAGTTTTCTGAATTTAAGCGTTTTCTGCCAGTTACTGACAGACAGGTGGTTAGCATTTATAAATTCATATTCTTTTTATGTACATATGTACACAAGGTCTGTGGCAAAAGAAACAGAACTTTTTAAATATAACTGTTTCTGCTGGCGCCACCTATAGGTGGATATATGAAATAAAAAGTTTGATCTCTTGTTGACATTTCGATTCAATTTTTCAGACAATTCAAGATTCAATTTTAAGACAATTGGATAACTAAAATCGATGTTATCGATCAAAAAGTGACAGCAGCTTTTGGTCATCGGTCGTAAAATGCATTTTGAACAAAGAGCAAATATAAAATTTTGTTTTAAACTTGGGAAAACGTTAACTGAAACATTTCAAATGATGAAAAAAGATTATGGTGATCAGTGCCTATCCCGTAGTAATGTGCATGAGTGGTTTAAGAGATTCCAAGAAGGTCGTGAGGACCTCTGTGACGATCAGAAGTCGGTCGTCTTCAGAAGTCAAAAACAAAGGCAATGCTGATTTTTACGATTCCGAGGGTATTGTACACCGAGAGTTCGTCCCACCTGGCCAAACGATTAATGCTGTGTTTTACCTTGGTGTTATGAAGCGTCTTTTGTCACGCATTCGTCGTGCTCGACCACAATACCGTGCGGCAGAGTCCTGGCGCCTGCTACACGATAATACATTTCAGCTATCTAAAAGGCGACGACCGATATTCTCAAGAGCATTCCGAAAAATGATCTTAAACACTCATTTTAAATTCTAATTGACCTGGCTAAACGCTGTATGGAAGCACAAGGAAACTTCTTTGAATAGAAAAATATAACTTTTGAAAAATATTAATTTTTTGTTTTTTTTTTAACAGTCCTGTTTCTTTTGCGACAGACCATGTATATCTATATGATTTTTTGGTAAAATGCGACTCAGAAATTAACATTATACCCATGTTTTTCGATTTAGGGAACACATTTATTTCATTATTGTGATTGGAAAGCCCATTAGCATTCCATGTGGTTATACGAATATCTAAGTACAAACATAGTTTATTTACAAGAAACATTATTATGTAAATTACTTATTTGTTTAACTCCTTTTTCTAGAAATTTTTCTATTCTGGACAATGCATCATCTTGACAGTTATGATTTTCTGCGGCCGAACTCTTTACGGAAACGTTGGATGATATCGCTTACCTTTTCCCCTGGTTTTATATTAACAGCAGCGTTCCCAATATATTTTAAATTGTAAATATGCGCATTACTATTATCTGGCTTAAGATCAATGAAAAATTGTTTAATACAAGTAGTTCCTTAGTAATGCGACTTTTTATGTTATTGACACCTCGAACATCATGTCCAAAATCGGCTTTAATTGTTTTCAGTGGCAAAGTACGATGAAGATTTTTGATTACAACACGAAAAGCTCTGTCTTGGATTGGTAAAAAAATATGAAACTTAATATGTATTATAGTTTCTCATCATTTTCATTAGTTCTCTATACAGTAAAAGTTCTTTATTCGAGGGGTATATGTTCCATAAATATGCCGCGAATACAGAAACCGTGAATACGGGATGGTAATTTATATGGGATTATAGGGGATATGTTCCTAGGTGACAAAAAAAACAAATAGGTATATAAAAAAATTATTTAATTGAAGTTTTTGATCATTTTAATTAATTATCTTAAGGCTTAGGCAATGGTTTGAATAATTTTGTAATTTTTTCTTGCTTAGCAGTTTTCAAAAGCTCCTTCAATTCAGACTGATACACAGCAGTCGCATTAGCAATTTGTCTCTTAAAAATTAGACTTCGTTCCATGGACGGATCAATATTCATAAGGAAATCGCAGAGCTCATTTGCCATTCTTAAACCTTCACTAAGATTTTACAAATTGAATGTCACGTTTCCAGTGCTTGTTGAAGCCACTTCTGCAATAGGTTGTGAATTTAACATTTCCTCCAAGTCGGTTTCAGTCAAATCTTCATCTTGCGATTCAAGCAATTTCTGAATGTCACTTGATTCTATCTATTCTCGTCCTATTCCATTCGCGATTTCGGCTATGTTTGCCGTCAAAATTTGAGCTTGCACAGATTCTTCGTCGTTTTCTGCAGTCAGAGCAGGCCAGAGTTTTTTCCAGCATGACTTCAATGTGTGTGGCTTCAGTTCTTCCATGGATTCTTTTATGTTTACGATGCATTTTGCTATGTCAAATTTCTTCCAGCATTCCATAACATTCATATCAGGATTATATTCCATATTATCCAATATGATTTTGAAAGTTCGTCTAATGTAATAGAGCACTAGGTTGAAGCAAAGCCGTCGTGTTGGGAGGTAAAAATGTCACTTTTATATTTGGATGCATAGTTTAAAGTTCGCGAGGATGACCTGGTGCATTGTCCAAAACTAGGAGCGCTTTAGAGTCTAAATTCTGTTTTTTAAATAAGTTTCAACTTCAGAAACAAAACAATTCCGGAACCAGTCACAAAAAATAGCGCTTTTAACCCACGCTTTTTTATTAGCACGCCAAAACACTGGCAGGTTGTCTTTGTTTTGATTTTTTAAAGCCCGAGGATTAAACTATCTGTAAAGCATCAGTGGCTTAATGACACATTCTCCAGATGCATTAGAACATAGGAGCAGTGTAACTCTATCCTTTTCTGCCTTAAATCCAGGAGCAGACTTTTCGCTTTTAGAAATTAATGTTTTGTTTGGCATTCTCTTCCAAAATAGGGCAGTTTCGTCTGCATTAAATACTTGCTCAGGTTTGTATCCTCCATCAGCTACTAGGTTTGCAAATTCTTCTGGATATCGTCCGGCTGCAGCAGTGTCTGCAGGTGCTGCTTCTCCAACGATTTTGATGTTATGCAATGATTGTCTCACCTTAAATTTATCGAACCAACCTTTTGATGCTTGAAATCCTCCATCTGTACATTCACCACTAAAACTACCATAAGGTTCTTTAAAATGAGCGTAAAGACGCATTGCCTTCTCCCGGACCATTGAACCACTCAGGGGCACCCTTTTTTGGTTGCGGTCTTCGATTCATAATGACAACGCCACTTCCATTTTTTCTATTGCTGGATCATGAACAATTTTAGCTGACATTGAAGTTGAAGCTACAGACGACGTTATTTTATCTTCGGATTTTTTTATCGATCGTACAGTTGATTCGTTGACAGTAAATGAGCGTGATATGGACAGTGTTACCAACTCTCAAAAATATTTATCCCTAAATTTGAGTCAAAAACCCCTAAAATCGCCTTAATTATTAAGTTGTCCCCCTAAAAAATATTTACAGTAGACGCTCTATAAAGTTACGCTTTCGGGAGTAGCGTAACTTTTAAAAACGGACTTTTAGAGGTTTGGTTAAGAGATTTGTAACCAATAGCCAATGATAATATGCATTTCCTACTACACTAATTTGAGGGGAAGGAAACTTTTAAAAACGTAACTTTATAGAGCGTCTACTGTAAATATAAATACATAATGATGTAGAAATAATATGTTGTAATATGTTTCAAAAGTCTTTTTATTGTAAATTATTTAATATATGAAATATGTATTTCTTCTTCATCTGAAGATTCACATTTTTTGAAATAGTACATATTAACATTTTATTGGATGGATTAAATATTGTACACGATCCACCATTTCGATTTAATGTAAATCGGACCATCAAGATGCTTTGCAACATTTTAATGGATAGTCTACTCCGCAACTTATTTTTTATGACATTACATATAGACGGAGAATGCACGTTCTACACTAGCGTTTGAAATTGGAACAGTGGCAAATGCTAATCCGAATTTTGAGATATTTTCAAAACGTTTACAGCCAGCTGCGTCACAGTGATTATACACTTCAAAATAAAAACCAGCTGAAGAAGAGGTATTTGTCCATATTTTATTGCTTAATTGGTGCCACTCAGACTCGATGTCATTTTTTTACCATATATGTACATACTTATATGAGTTCGCTGAATGTAATTTAATATTGGTTTTATATCGGGTTTGACTTCAGATATAGCAACTCTTGGGTGCAAATCAGCAACAGTTTTCAACAATGATAAATTATCCGGAAGCCTTTTCTGATTCTGCTTGGCCAGAGAACATAAAAAGGTCTTGCATCGTTCCCTGACATCCAACAGATCCTTTTCCTCAAGTTCTTGAGATATGGTATGAAAGTCAAAACCAAAATACATTGAAGCTGTATGCATCAGATGTTCCTGGAAATTATATTCTACCAGTTCAGAGTCCACCAATTTTTCCAATTGGGAAGGAACAACAAGTCGTTTAAGCAAATTTTTTTATAACAAAAACAAATCCTCAAACAATTTGAAAGGTTCAGCATGATTACTTTGAAAAAGTAAGTTTAATTGCGTCACATGTTTTTAATTGAAGAGTCAAAAAATCCCTGAAAATACCCCTAAAAATTTTAAACCCCTAAAAAAATCCCATCTCACTTATTTACCCCCTAAATCTGGGGGGAAAACCCCTAAGTTGGGAACACTGGATATGGATGCAAATGACTCTACAAGGCGTAAGCGATCAAGCATTTCTATTTTCACTTTAAGCGGTAACACAGTTTTTTTCTGGGTCTGATGGCTTAACCGCTAGTGCTATATACATATATAAATTGTAATTGTAATTAAATTACCTTTTTCAATTTAAAAAAAAAAAAAAAAAAGTTTTTTTCTGTGTTGAAACTCGTTTTTCATTTTTTTTAGTTGACATTATGAACTAGGAAGAGTGCAGTAGAGACGTGTTACTCGATCACAATTTTTGTAACTAATGTGAAAGACAAAACAATAAAACACGCAAAGCGGCTTTTACTATAAACGGAACAACAACATTTAAAAATTTATTTTAATTTTTTCGCCAACCACGATACTTATTTCTCTGAATATGATCTTAGCAACTTCCCAACATATAACGGAACTTTTTTGCGTACCGTTATACAAATGAACAGATAATTCGGTGAATTTATTTTCTGAAACGTAGTTTTGCTATGCAGTGGCTTAATTATGTGAGCACAAGTGTACTTTATTTATTAGGTATAAGGTTGCTTTCATTCAACCGATCGCGGCGAAGGCGGCTTCTATCAAAGTCCTCGGCGATATCATTTAACAACATTACTTTAGGCTAACTTGTAATAAGATCTATTTTACTTTTTTATTAGTCCATTTGACAAGAATATTGGGTTGGATACCTATTGGAATAATTTTATTATTATGTATGTACTTAATAGATCCGCGAAAATGTTTAGTCGCGAATATAGAAATTGGGTCCCATTTTTTTAATCCGCGAATAGTGAAAACGCGAATAAAGGAAGCGCGAATAAGGAGCTTTTACTGTACTTATCAACCGACTTAACCATGATCTTCATCGTCATCATGTTTTATGTTGTTCTTTATGCTTGCCCGCGATCGCACTGCAGGAACTTATTAGTAAGTGTTTTTATCGAATAAACGGTGTAAGCTTTAATGTTTTTTTTTTGTCTTTTGAGTTCTATTTTTTGATTTGTAAAAAAAAGAAAAACCTGATATATGTATGCTCTCAACTGGATTATAATATGAGTAGCAAAAACTAAGAACACCGAAGCGAAAGTAAGAAAGGAAATGCACGCTGGGAGTTCATCTAAACTTATTTACAAATTCGTTACAAAGAATCGCCGTTTTGTTACAAGCAAAATAGTATAGCCCTTAAAGGTAAAGATCAAGTTAGCATTAAAGATATGTTTTCAGTGCTTATATATGTTTTTTAGAAAGAAAAGACTTTAAGTTTTAGTTTTAAGTTTACTAGAAGAAATTAGCATCATTTGTGGCATATGGGAGCGGGCGAAACAACTGAAAAAATGCTGTACGTGAAAAGTTAACAGTCTAGGTTACTGTCAGCGTTTCATTCATTGTTGTTTCTTATAGAAATGAAAATACATATTATATATGTAAAAATATTTTAAGCTAATACATGTGTTATAATAACGAACTGTGTTCAATAACAAAAACCATCACACAAAATAGTTCCTATTAATAATATAAAAAATTTAGTAACTGGATTAACTATATAATATGTCCCGTGCACCAGTGTGATAAAACAGTATTAGCTAGAGATAGGTTAATCAAGAATATGAGCATCGGTAAGCACTGAATTAAATTAAATTCGAAAATAATAATATTAATAAAACATAAAATTAAAATTTTATGCTGGATTATGTTTAACATACTATGTTTTTATACGTAAAGTTTTTAGGAATATTTCCTCATTGTTTTTAATTTTTCGTATTCTTACCGTTCGCAGAAATGAAACATCATCCTGCTCGGAACCTCCTTCGGCTTCAGCCATTGTGGTGCTCGGTCAAAATTACTATTCACCATGAAATGCAGTGCACCTTTCGATAATGATGTTATTTATGTTAGCCTCTAATGTTTTTTTGAGAAAATCTCAGAATGCTTGAAGTTAAGCGTAGAGGCGCTATTTCAAAATTGAAAGCTGTAAAGAATAATAAATGCTTTATTAGAAACCCTTTTATCTGAAAATTGTATAAACGTGTTGCACATAAAAAACTTTTGCAATTTGTCCCCTCATACAATAAAAAATATAAAAACCATGTAATGATCGTTTTAGTTCTTATTTTGATGATATTACGTAGATGAACAAAAATTTTATGGTGGACATATTCCTGTTATCGCTCAATTTGTGAAAAGACTTGTTCATATAAATTTAGAGTATATACATAGTTACTATATGATATGATATATATAGTTTCTAGATATTAATTTTATGGGACGATGAATTTATACACTAATATCGGATTTCCGTGGTATCTATACTTAATGACGATAATTTGACAATATTACAACTATGATTGTTTTCTTTTCTATATGTATATGGCTTTATTTCGCATTGTTTCTTGTGTACATAAACCGTTGAAAATAACTAAGAGTACTTTTCTTCACCTAGTGGTTGTTTGAAATATCGAAAATATATAAATATCTTCACCTTAAATGCAAAAAACAAATATCATCAAATTAAGATTTAATGCATATATCTCATAAAATTCTAAAGCTATATAAATTAACGAAAAATAATAATGAATAATGAAAATAGAATTTGTAAAATAAGATACCCCCCTTTTTATAAAATAGGATAATAACTACTCTTACTCCCATACTACGTTTCATAGAAAACTATTAAAAGTGTGAAAACTCTTACAAAAATCAAAATCTAAATCGGTAATAAATTCTACATTGGCATGGCGCCTCCAAATTTAGACCAATTTCAAGCAAATTAGGTACATAACAGTAGCTTCATTTATAATATATCATATTATTTCAGTTTTATGGAGTAGACAACGCTTACACAGTCGTTTGTTCTTATCGCGATTTAGCTCCAAGGCTTTCCAAGAAGAGTGATATGATTAAAACAAGCACACACTAGTTGTTAAGGAAATACATATTGTTAAGGAAATTATGTAATGTGACATACAATCAATAGAACTAATTTCTTATTAGAATCAGTCCTTGTCAAGGTCTACTTCTTCCAATTGCGGCCATAAAAAGTTTGTTATCATCGATCTATGCCGCTCTCCATTGACACTAACGGTGTCACCAGCTTAATTTCGAAAGAAGTAGGGATCGATGATTCCAGACCAAAAACGATATCAAACTCTCAATTTTAGTGAATGTAATGGGTGTTTATGAATTATTTGTGGATTTTCTTCGCACCAGAATCGACAGGGACAAAGTGAGCCTCCTCGGAGTAGAAGATTTAAAAAAAAGTCGTTGTCATTTTAAAATTAGCTTCTAGAGGGAATTCAGGACCTGAATGGCAATGCAAGGGACGGTGTAGATGAGAACCAGTTCCTCATTGAACCGACCCTATAGTGCTCGCAGGTATAGAGGTTGTCCAGGTGAACCTGCAATACAGGAGCCATGGGTCCACAGAGGAGAGGTCAGGGGCCTCAACTTGGACTGCAATAACGTAATCTGGGATCCCTGCAGTGGGAGACCCCTAGCATGTATAGTAGTTAGGAGAAATATTGATTACTTTTGTATTTCAGAATTCCTAACACTGGGCCTGGCCGCTGTGCAGGTCAGGGACAACGAAGGTGCGGACTTCGTCATGGCAGCGGCCTATTTTCCAGGAGACACGCATACTACGCTTCTAAAGGCTGTGCAGGGCCTGGTAGATTACTGCAGGAAGAACATACTGCCTTGGTCCTGGGGTATAATGCGAGATTGCACCACACTGAATGGGGGTAGTACGGACTTTAATGCACGAGGTGAGTCTCTCCTTGAATTTATTGTTAGTAATAATAAGTATTGAGAATGTGCATTCGACTAGTAACAGGAGGAAGTGCTAGACATCACCCTGAGTGACTAACTCATGTCGGGGAAGGTCTCACAGTTGAAGATGTTGTCAGAACCTTCGCTGCCAGATTACAGGATCTTGAGATTCGGGCTCTCAGCTTTAACGATTAAAAAATGTGACGGTACTTATACGAACAGCGCAGAGGAGAGAGCCACGGCACTCTTACGTGCGCATTTCCCAGAGACAATAGAGGAGGACCAGTTTCTACCTGTCATCGAACATAAGCCGTCTCGCCTAGATTGGATAGTCGCACGGAAACTGTTTACTGCGGACTCAGTCAGATGGGCTACGACCTCGTTATCTAAATTCAAGTCCCCGGGGGCGGACGGCATCTTTCAAGCACTTCTGCAACAAGGAAAACAGGGTCAACTACCTTACCTTGTTTAGCTGATAAGAGATAGCCTGGCGCTGGTGTATATCCCTAAACCATGGAGGATAGCAAAAGTGATCTTTATACCGAAAGTGAGAAGGAAGGGCTACTTACTGGCTAAATCCTGATAACGTCACCCCTGCATGCGAATCAGCATGCTTACAGAGCAGGCAGATCGACCAACACTGCTCTGTACCAGCTATCCTCCGAGATACAGAGTTCGCTGGAAACTGGGGAGGTAATTTTATGCGCCTTTCGAGACATTGAAGGTGTATTTGACACATCTCACAAGAGCGTGGCAAGGGCACCGGTGCGCAGATGGATAGAAGCCGTACTGCGCACCAGAATATCTGATTAGGAGAAACCAGTATTCGTCTCAGAAGTACAAGATTATATCCGTTGGGAGGAGTGCTATCCCTCCTGCTGTGGAGTCTCGTAGTGGAGGAACTACTGGTGTTGCTAACTAACAATGGAATCCGCAGGGGAAAATTTGGGGATACTTTTTGCGATATCTTACGAAGGGGACTAGGCCTGGCCAAGGGTTGGTTCTGAAGCGTTGGACTAAACATCAACCCAAGGATTATCAGATGGTTGTACACCATGATAGTGCGACCAATTATCACTTATGGAGCAGTGGCTTTGGCTCCGAAAGCCTCGCAGACAATGGTAGGACTTCAAATAATAAGCTGCAAAGGCACCCCCGTGACTGCATGTCCGACGCGGCACTTGAAGTCTTGCTCAATTCGCTACACCTAGTAATCGGTCAAGTCGCCAAACACACTCTGCTCGAAATTACAGCAGAAGGGTTGGGCAAAGGTAAGGTAATCTCTTTCCAACGTATAAACGAGCTAAATGGCGTCACACTACTGGCTCTTCTCCCTACGGATAGCATTACCAAATTCAAAGCGATCTCTGCATACGAGATAAAAACGCTATTAGTGCAAGAGTGTATAGAACGACTGAATAGTCTATCAGAACGTAACCAAGTGCACCTTATTTGGGTGCCAGGTCACAAAGGTATAATCGGGAATGAACTGGCTGATGAGCTTGCCCGCTCTGCAGCATCCAACAACATGTACCCTTCATAGCGGTTGGTCCCCACATCATAAAGGTGCTGCTCCATAATGATGAAACAGTGTGTAGGGAGAGGCATTGGCAACAACTCGCAGGCATGCGCCATGCTAAGATGGTTACAACCTCAAAAGCTTTAAATATGTAATCAATTTCCCAACGAAAAAACCCAGACTACTTGTCGCCTTTTACACTGGCCATTGCAAGCTCAAGGTGCACTTATTTAACATGGGCCTAGCTTCTTGTGCAAATTGCCGGTTCTGCGAATTGGAGTTTAAAACGCCACAATACCTGCTGATGGACTGCACAGCAGTCTGTAGGCGCAGGATTAAGGCCCTTGGATCCATGTTTCCAAATAGGGATAGCATCGCCTCAATAGCACCTAGCATTGTATTGGAGCTCGTTGAGACGTTGCGAGTTAGGAGAGGGCACAATAGACCCTAGGTCGCGGTACAATCCTCATTTACTTATCTAATCTAAACTAAACCTTGTTGGTGCGTATATCTTTCCATGATGAAATTGTAGATATTACTGAATACAACGAAAAAATAATTTCAGACCATGACATATTAAATACCATAACACTTAGAAATCATATCATCCCTATTGGAAAACCCGGCACTATTAGCCACTACTAGCTATAAGAAGAAGAAATCGCTAAGATAGATTATTTCCTCTCGAAAAAAGCGAAAAAGTAAAAAACTGAAAATTTGCACAAATTAGCAAAGCAAATCTAAATTTTAATAATCACATCATATGAACACTTCAAAATTAATTCCTAGAATTATAGTTTCACAATTTCGTCTCCTTCTTTACCTTCTTTACTCGCGGTTATAGCCAAGTTAATATCAGCGCGCCAGTCGTTTCTTCCTTTCGCAATGTAGCACCAATTGAAAATTCCTAGCGAAGCCAGGTCTTTCTTCACGTTTCGGTGTAACGTCGACTCATCAGATTTTGTCATCGTCCATGCCTCATATAGCAGGATGGGAATAATAGGTGACTTATAGAGTTTTGTTTTTGTTCATCGAGAGTGGACTTTTTTCTCAATTGCTTACTCAGTCTGTTGTTGGTTTTAATAAGTTAAGACTGTGAACAGTGACCTGGGAGCCAAATCGCGAGAGCGACGAATGTTTGTTTGATGATAGGAATGTAAACAAAGTATACGCTTCTTTATTCAGACTGGAGTAAGCAGAACTAACGGCGCAACGATATCAATATCAGCGGCGCAATTTAGCAGCTGTACACTCTTATAGAAGATTGTTCCTGATCGATTAAGCTCTGCAGTTCGAATAATCGCACGATAGGGAGTTGCCTTGTCTGAAACCTCGTTTGGTATCGGACGGCTCAGAGAGGTGCCTCCCGATCCCGACGGAGCTTTTGGTAATGCTCACCGTCAGGACGCTACGCAAGTGAGGAAAGTTCTCTGATTGACATTCACTTAGGAGTGGGTGGCGCACTTGGTTTGGGACCCGCCACGTAAAAAACTATAGAAATGAAAAGAAGAATACACCCTCGGATGAGTAACCCCCTTTTGATTACGACCACTGCAGACGTATTCAGGATTACGATTTAAGAGCATGACCCTAGAATTTCCGGCCCCTTATTTGGGAAGATGCCATTTCCCAGCTAGTTGATGCCCTCGTTAGAGTAAATGATGACATCACTACCGGCCAAGAAATGCAGGGCAAGGACTGAGATGAGTAGGTCCGAGGGAGAAAGATTTCGTCGCTAAATACTGGCATTCACTCCCCTGGATGAACGTCTAGCCACAATCCGCATCAAAGCGAAGTTCTTCAACATATTGCTGATTAGCGCCCACGCCCCGATAGAAGATGTTACCAAAGATGTCTTCTATGAGCGTTTGGAGCGCACCTATGAGTGGTGCCCCCACTACCAAGTCAAAATCATGCTTCGCAACTTTTACGCCAAGGTGAGCAAAGAAAGTATCTTTGTCACACCGGTCGGTAAATTAATGCCGGTATTCTGCTTGTCACGATTGTCTCATGTCTCTAATTGTCACAATCGTAATTTAGTGACTCTGTTAGTCAGGAGTCGCATTTTGCTATTCTGGCAGATACAGTATATTACTATACAGTATACTACTATTACTATACGGAATACCGGCCTAAGACTGCAGAATGAAGCATCCCCACATGGGTTGAGGCTGATCAACTTCGCCAGGGCTCGAAATATGGTTATCTGTAGCACTAGATTCCAGCATAAGAAAATTCATGAAACTATCTGGCTGTGCAGCAAAACACGCACGTCAACAAACAAAAGGAAGATTAAACGTCAAAAAGCTGCAATCACAACAGACAGCCGATCGATTTTCCCTTCTGCTCTCTAAGAGCACTCATGTTCAACTCAATAAAAGATACCTTTGGAACGGCTTTCAGCTCCGTACGTACAACTGAGACTTGAGAGAGAGGAATTTTGTAGACACACAAAAAGAGAGATCGAAATGCGTGAGTACGTAGAGCTTGACAAACTGTCAGATAGAGGTAATGCTCGAAAATTATATGAAAAAATGCGGCGACTGACAGAAGGTTTCAAGCTCGCAACTTACATTTGTCGAACCCCAAGAGATGATCAAGTGACTAATACCCTGAGCATATTGAAGTTGTGGAAGACCATGGACCATGAAGAAATTCGAATGGCAATTACCCGCCCAAAGAAAAACAAAACGGCGGGGGCGGTTGATTACCGGCGTAGTTATTCAAACACGTCGGCGATGAACAGATAAGGAGCATGTATCAGCTTCTTTGTAGAATATGGTCGGACGAAAGCATGCCCAACGAGTGGGAAAAGCCTCCTCAATATCGCATATAAGGTCCTATCGAGCAATATTGTGTGAAAGATTAAACCTGCCGTCAACAAACTGATTGAACCTTATCACTCTTACATATTCTAAGTTAATCGCCGAAGGCAGAATTAGATCTACATACATACGTTCATTATATGTCATGCCCGAATAAAGCAGAAGTCAGATCGTGTGACATTAAGCACTATTACGGCATTCACAGACAGACTGTTTGTTCTTATCGTTCGGATGTATGTATGAAACGTTATATCTATCTCGATCGCTTAAATCGTTACAAATAACTGCTAGGAAATAGCAACCTCAATAAAAACCAGTTATATGGAAAAACTTGTAACAAAATTTATGTTTCTTGCAAATGGGATTATACTGTAGCGGACAAAAAAAGCGGAACCCTTAGTTGTAGTGACTTTAAATCGATATAGTGTTAACAAATCAAACTTTATTATTCAAGACGCTTTTATTTATATTTCTGAGTATAGAGATGGCTGTAAATAAAATGAATTGTGGAAAAAGTCTAAAACTGACTAAGGTTCATAATACCACAATTTTGGCTTTGCGAGTGCAAAACTTGAGTGTACGTAAAATTAGTGGTAAAATAAACTTTAGCAAAACAACTGTCGGTGCTTTCCTTCAGAAATATGCGAAGACTAAGTCTTTAAAACGCAAAACGGGTTCCAGACGCCCGAAGAAGACTACTACCAAGGATGACCACCATATTAAGCAGATTAACATTCAGAAAAGATTTAAAACAATTAAAGACATCAGAAACGAAGTTCAGGAATTAAATGGAACCGAAATCAGTCCGCGAACAGTACGACGGCGCCTCCAAGGAGCCGGACAAACTGCCTGTCGACCTGCCAAAAAACCACTATTGAGAGTAAAAATGCGACAAAAACGCCTCGAATGGGTGAAACTGCATAAAACCTGGACCAAGGAAGATTGGAGAAAAGTCATATTTTGAGATGAGTCTAAAATTAACATCTTCGGCTCAGACTGAATGTCGTACGTTCGCAGAAGAGTTGGTGAACGTTTCAGTAATGAGTGTGGGAAACGTACTGTCAGACAGGGGGGAGTCGGATGATATGGGGGCGTTTTTCCTATCATGTTGCTGGATATTTGGCTTTGATTGATGGAAATATTAACGCCATTAAATACCAACAGATCTTACAGGAAAACCTGGTCCCTTCAATTCAAGAGCACTTTTCCTATATGGACAACATAATTTTTCAGGATGATTCTGCGCCATGGCATCAAGCCAAATCAGTAAGTCACATTTTTTTATGTTACATAACCTTATTAACATTTCATTTTTACAAATTCATGGTTAATACACATTTTAATTTTTTCAGATAGAAAAGTATTTAGCAGAATTGGGTATTTTATCACTCGACTGGCCTGGGAACAGTCCTGATATAAACCCCATAAAAAATCTTTGGCAAGAGACCAAGGACTTTGTTAGAACTTGACCGAATAATTGAAGACATCTGATATAACGGTATACCGCCAATTGATATAACGGTATACCGGCACAAATTTTACAGTCGTTAGTTGATTCCATGCCCGAACGACTAAAAACCGTGATAAAAAACAAAAAGGCGACACGAAATATTAAATCAAGACATTTTTATGTCTCTATTGTTATTACTAATTAAAAAAAATCGAGTTTTATTGCATCGCAGTTTGGTTTTGAGAACATTTTTTATAAGTATCATAGTAAAAATTTAAATATGGGAAATATTTTGTTTCGGCTTCTAATAAAAAATGGAAATATTTATTTTGAACTAAATTATTTATTTTTCTTTCGAATACTAATATACATCAAGTTTCATGAAAATTTTTTTATATAAGTCAACATTTTTAAATAAAATCAAATAATCACACATTTCTAAGGTGTCCTCTTTTTTTTGTCACTACTGTAATTTATTTTCTCTATTTCTTTTGGTTCTTTTGCCAAAAATGTACATATGGTAAGCCCGATTTTTTGTTAGTATGCGAACTTTTTTTATTGTGTGAATTAATAGAAATGAATAAAAGGTTAAATATTATATTAAAACTATATTTGCAATAATATGTACCTAATAAATATGTAGAAACAATTTAATAAAGTGTTAATATATGAAAAATGCACAGTAGAACAGTAACACTTTATATAGAACCGCACATCTAAAATTATTAAATTTATGAACTTTAGATACAAATCACCCAAAACCCAGTTTTACACAAACATTCTAAATCTGGATTATCTCTAAGTCCCCCAAAATCAGTCCACTCCAATTTAAAACCCGAAACAGGGTCAATATTTTCTGAAATTTACCCTAAATAACTATTAGGGTGGAATACCATTTTGATATATGCCATGTAGAGGTGTGTACAAAATATAATGGGAATTTTAAAATTAAAATTTCGTGACTTCGAGGAGTTCAATTGTAAAACTTTTTTATTTGGGGTACTCACAACTTGTCACAATGCAAAAATCATAAATTTTTACACTTGTTTAAAAAAATTTTTGCTGGATTACATAAACATTACTTTAAACAGTTTACGAAATTCTTAACGCTATGTTTTCGACTCGTTATAACTTATAACTTTATGAGACTATATGAAATGCCTAATTATGTTGATATACATGGTCTTAAAGTGTCATAAAATTTTCAGCTTCTTTGTCTGTAGCAGCCTCTAATTTTAGAAGTGCTTTTATGAAGTTGGCGATTGTTTGGATCCCAACAAACGAGTTTAAAAAGTGTTTCGACGATTAGAAGAACCACTGGCATAAGTATATAATATCGAAAAGGGACTATTTTGAAGGCAACATCATTAAAGTAAACGAATGAACAATTTTTTTTTTCAAAAAACAAAAATTCCCGTTAGTTTTTGAATACACCTCTTAATCATACTAGGTAAATATAAAAATAACACTATATCCCCTCTGAGCAGTGGTCACAATAATTTTCGATAATACGAAAACACTTTTCATCTTTTAGTATGGATAATTTTAATTGCATATATCCCAACTCTTTGTAACTAGTTAAATACATATCTGCATCATTTATAATGTCTTTATTTTTTATTTGTAAGAGTACATCATACACAAACTGCCGGCATTACAACGGATGTAGTAATACATATACTGTTTTAGAATACCACATGGTTATTTTTGTATTTTTTACTAAATGGATTATATGTATACATTTATATATGTAACAATATTTACACTTCACTGTTATCCCAATTTACAATAAATTTATTGGTTCAGAATCTTCTAATTTGTAATAATTATTAGTTTAACAGGTTATATGTCTGTAGCTATACTTCAAAACACTAATTTCTTGTTTTGCGAATTTTTTAATGGATTTTTTGGTATACATATACAAGAATGCCTATTCTCATCAATCTTTATAATAGAATACATATGCAGATGTATGTTGAAATACATACATATGCACAAATGTTTGTAGGTGGGTTTGTATGTATTTATTTTGTAGGCAAATGTGTAGAATTCGTGCAGTTAAAATTAGCGTCAATAAAGATTGCCGAACTTGCCCGAACTTTTAAGAGCACGCTTTCACAATAGCAAACCGACTTCCGTCTAGGCTAAAAATACTTTGCAGTTGCTGCCTGGGAAGTTTTTCACTGAATTTAAAATTTGAATACGGTTAACACAATTTCAATACACTTTTTAATAAATATCAAATCAAAATTCTTGTGATATCAACTTATTTTACTTTATTAGGTTTATTTTGTGACAACACGTTTATTTATATATATTTAAACTTTTGATTTAACGAAATTTTTTACAAAATATATTGTAAAAACTAATTATTTTCTGCCCTACCAACACTTCACCACAGTCGAACGGGATTATAATTCACCACTTGTCGTGTCGATAATTCTCTTCAGACTGAAAATAGGAGCAGCAGCACAACGATGAAACGAAAAATTTCATGAAATCAGAAAAACGCCACAAACTACATATAATGAAGAAAAAAACAACTCTCTCAAGCACCTTAAAAATTGGAAATTCACAACGCTCAGGCGACTGCAGTAAAAGAGTAAATAAATTTAGCAAAATAGGAAAATGTCCTACTCTCTTGTAATGTTCTCTTATATGAAATAATGGCGAGCTATACAATAATGCCAGCCAGTTCAATTGCTTTGACAATACTTTTATAATACCGCTCGTCTTGCTTGCTATCAAGAAAATACCAGCAAAATTTGGCTTTAGAATAGACATGATTATTGCGAAATGTTTAATTTTAGATGAAATCGTGAATGGATTACAATAAAATTTTGTATATTATTGGCTTATATTGAAGTTTATAGGCTCACTTAGTTTTATTACTATATTTCACTTTGCTTCAACGAAAAATATATTAAATCCATCCTTAAACATGCCATAAAACTCAACTGAAGAGGCTAAAATGAGTTGATGTAAAAACGTCAACCAGAGGATCGGAATTAATTTTAGTAGGATGATTTAAGTATCAGAAATTTTGACAAACCTAAACGGTTTAAAGACAGTGTATGTCTTTACTATATATACGGTATATTGAATGTAGAAAAGGTCCGGGCGAATTGCATTTTGATATTGCTGAGGTATATTTGAAAACATATTTTCAAGCAATTTTTTTTAAGTATATTGTGAAATGATTTTTCAAAACAATTTATTTTGCTAAATTGGTAGGACTGCCCTTAATTACTTTGCTAAATATGAGCGCGATTTGTCAACCAGTTTCTTTACATCAGCTGCTTAAGTTGGTACACCCCAGTAGTGCGTTGGGATTTTTACAATGGATAAAAATATCGAACAAAGAATTTGTCTAAAATTTTGTATTTCTATTGTATTTGTATTGTTGTTGGAAAAGGCTTATAGTGATAGATACAAATTTATCAAAACACAAGTCTACGAGTGGTACAAGTCCTTCAAAAACGGCCGAGAAATCTTTGAAGACATACCTCGTTCTGTACGACCTTCGACCTGAGAAAAATCGTCAAGCAAGTGTTAGAGAGATGGCAGGAGAGTTCGACATCTTTTGCAAGTCCTTTCGAATGGTGTTGGTGGATATTTTGGGTATGAAATGCGTTCTTGCTCGACTCGTCCCGATAAAGCTGATTTTTTTTCAAAAAGAATAGCGTAATAGGTCTCTTTGGACATGGTTGATCGAATTCCGATCCCACATTCATGGAGAGCATTACTGATGGTCAATATGGAGTTCTATTTGGCCATATTGAGACATGGGGGTGAGAACATCCGCCGAAAACGGCCGGAATTGTGGAAGAACAATTCATAAATTTTACAATAACTAATGTGCCATCGCATCGAGTCACGATTGTGACCGAAGTTAAAGGCAAAAATGCAATGCATACTATCGATCAACCACCGTATTCAGCAGATATGACATCGTGTGATTTTTCCCGAAATTGAAATTTTTTCTATATTTGGTAATACCTCTCACATTCACATAATTAGTTTGTTGCCCGTTCTCTCCAAGTTTGAAAAAGTATTGCTATCCAAATTATCTTCTTTTCTCCACGAATATGAAACTATTCATAATTATCAATTCGATTTTCTCGATAAACATGGTACTATTATACTAGTCCATCGAATCACCAATGAGATCAAAGAGTAATGCTCCGACGTAGCCCAAGCATTTGATAAAGTATATTATGATGGACTCATACATAAAATTAAAATGACTTTGCTCAACAGCTTTCGTCAGTTATTCGTATGATATGAAACACGAGATTTACAGTTAAAATTAAGGAATTTATCTCAGAGGAGTATCCAATTATGGCTGTAGTTCCTCAAAGCAGCGCAAAGTACCCTCATCATTCGCAGATGACACCGCTATTTTATGTCAAAGCAAATCCCCAGTAAATGCCACAAACACTCTAGAAAAAGCCAATATGGATGTATGGTATACAATTATGGGGAACAATATACAATTTACAATAAATTAATTTTTGATCAACAAAAACAAATTGTTTTATAATCCCGAAATATAAAAGGCAACCTACTTATACATATATTATATTCTTATATAATATGAATTATAAAATGAAAGAGACATACAATAATAAAAATAAAAACTATAAGGTTTTTATAATGTACATAAATCATTGATTATTTTAAACTCTGGAATATGTAGAACTCTCAAATTTTCCCAACTGAAAATTTACATTGCTGGCAGTGACTCAGCAAAGTGCCGAACGCATTTGAGAACGTTGAAACTGACTGCACAGCAAGTAATTTTTAATTACCGGATATGCTCTCCAAGAATGTTCGTAGACTGTGCGTTTGGAAGATTAGCACAAAGATTCAATATGTTATGACTCATCAACAGTCGACTCTATTGTATTAGCTTGCTAGTAAAGATCCATTATTTGTGTCTAATCGAAATGCGTTATTTCCGATATAAAATATGGAACTTTGCTTCCTTTACCAGCAACAATTTCAGTTGCTGCAGGTATTTTTAAATTTCCTTTCTCTAAATCGTTATATAAAAATTCAGTCTGGTAAATAGTGTTGCCAGAACATAAGTGGCAAGTGGCAGACAGCGTCGAAAATCTGAAAGCCAAAATAACACTACGCTAATGAATATCATGTAGAGTGAACATAATGAGTTTGCAGCGTTTGACTTGAGTATAAGACCTCAGCTGCAAAAATTATCGACGAAAGCAGAATATCTACTAATGACTGAATGGCTTAATTACACATGCTAAATTGAGGTATCTAAAGAAATCGTCCGCAACCCCACTTAATAGTTTTTTTCGAAATAATTCTTAGTAAAATTTTCGTCAGTAATAATGTCAATTTTATTCAAAACTGTATCAAAGCCTAAACCTCATTATGAGAAAATCTTCATCCATCGTTAAGTTGCGGTCATAAAAAAATAAACTTGGTGTGTGTATGGTGTGTATGTAAGAATTACTTTTACATAGATTTCGGTTGATCGGTTTAGTTTCTACCTTTACTTCAATTATTGATCTTTGTTGTCCACAAATAAGAGTTTCGCGTCCTCTTGTAAGAGGTTTTTTTATTTTTTTCTTAAAACTTTCGTTAAGTAATTCTTGTACTTTATGAAAGGTAACGAAAATAAAAACTAGTGAAACAGTGTCCAGGCATGAGAATGTGCGTTTGTTAAAGTGGAATTTGTTTTGAAAACCTAACGTAAAACTTGGTTCCTGATATTTTGTCCAGTAAAGAGAGGGGACCGCTTATTGGAGGTGTCTGCAAGTAGAGGTTTCACTTTATAGATATTTATTATGTTTTGCAATTATAATACATAACTGAATTCTCCATAATTCTCAAGAAGCTGTTTATGTTAATAAAAACAAGTAAGGAAGGGCTAAGTTCGGGTGCAACCTAACATTTTATACTCTTGCAACTTGCAAGAATCAAAGCGAGGGAAATACCTTAAGGTGAAAACCGTCAGTCAGAGGATCGGAACCCAAGCAATGTATATACAGTTGAACTTTCCTAACTCGAATCACCATAATCTGAAATAAACTTCCAGTTTCAGAGACTTTGAGTTATGGAAGAAGAATTGTATGAAATTTGACTTCTATTGCCATTTCAAGAGTTCGAATTATGGATGTTCATAACGATGGAGGTTTTTTCCAAGTGCTATGATGACTGGAAAATTCGTTGACATAAGTGTATTGCAGCGGGAGGGTATTATTTTGAAGGAGATAAAATGGACAGAATTCACCTTTCAATTTAATCACAGTAGTATGTCTATTGTCTAATTTTTGTAACTTGTAATAACTTTCATAGTTTTATGTTTGAAAAGAAACATTGTCGATGTAGGTAAGTAAGTTTGTATTAAGAACTACTTTTCACTTTTTAGTTTGAACTCCTTTAAAAGTGCGCTTTTTAGTTTTATACTCTTGCAACATGTTCCAACAGAGTATAATTTGGTTCACCTAACGGTTGTACGTATGTAGCTGGAGTGTTTTCATCTATTCGGACGACATGACCTAGCCAGTGTAGCCACTGTCTTTTAATTCGCTGAACTATGTCAATGTCGTCATATATCTCGTACAGCGCAAAGGACCATAAATCTTCCGCAGGCTTTTCTTTCGAAAATTCGTAACGCTGACCCTTCACATGTTGTCACCGTCTATATAATATTCGAGAGAAAGGTCTCTGCACCATATAGCAGGACGGAGATGATGAGAAACTTCTAGAATTTGGTAATTTTTCGTCGATCGAGGACTTTACTTCGCAATTCTCTACTCAATCCGAAGTAGCACCTGTTGGCAAGAGTTAGATTTTGAGGCTGCGTTGTCGTTAACGCTAATTCTATTCCAAGAAGACGAGTTTACACAACTGTATTAGTTTTTTGGGGACACAAAATTCAGCACAGCAGTATAAAGGCACTTCCTCTTCCTGCTGTCAACAACAGCTTTGAAATCGACGATTTTGATTTTCCAGGCCTGAAGCCACGGTTTGTTGACGGTGAGATTCTTCCTTTCACATAGTACGCCTCATAGAACCTTATATGCGGGCAGAGCACACATAAGTTCCAAACGTCGGGCATGCTTTCGACCAACCATGTTATACAAAGAAGCTGATGCATGGGTTTTTTGATCCAGAGACAGCCAGGTAGCTTGATTTCCTGTGGTGGAATCTAGTTCTAACCATATTTCGGGCACCGTCGAAGTCGATCAGCCTCAACTCATTTGGGGATGTTTCATCATGTATGCTGAATTTACCAACCGTTCTGCCAAAGATACTGTTGAAGAAAACCACGATCTCTTTCTAAGAAATGTGAAATCGGTTTGCTTCATGCATACATGCATAAGCTACAGTGACAATTTAGAAAAAGAGCTGAGAGAGCAGAGAGCAAGTGGGAGGATCAGCAGTTTTATGGTTTACTCTTCTCTAGTTCAGTTAGTTAAATTCATTCTTTAAAAAGACTTAGAACAGACATGTTGTGCAGAAGTGAAAAAGTAAAAATAAATATATTTAAATAATAAAACATGATGATGATGGTGGGTTTTTCATTTAAACTTTGGAAGAATTTAAGGTTAAATACAATAGATACCTTTTGAAAAACCTCAAGCCTTTTTGAGACAACTTATTTAACTGGGAATGCGTGAAAAATTGCCTGTACCGAAAAGTATTAAATAAACGACCGCTCGCGAATGTTCTTCTTACACAATTGAATTCTTTATTTCAGGAATTTTATGACTTAGCCTAAATCTTAACCTAACGGCTTAAACTAACGGGACGCGTAAGTATGTTTTTATAAAAAAGGGGTAAGTAGAATTCATTTCGTTACATTATAGTATGGTGAGTATATAAAACAGTATTATTAGGGTGAGTACTTTATATAAAATAAACTTTAACATCGTTGTTGTCCTGGCTCAACGGTGCTAGTGGACGCGAGTTGAGAATGGCTTCTACTTCGGCTAGTTGACAGCTATTCTGCGGTAAGAAGAGCGTTGCCGAGTGCGCGAACTACCAGGTGTTTAGCGGATTTCACCGCGCCTCCCATAATCCGCCGAAGTGCGGTGCCCTGGGTGGTATAAAGGTGAAGAATCCTTCTTATGCGGCGAATCCCTTCACTTCCGTTGACTGAGCTAGAAATGCCTCTTTCAGCTCGCGCAGCTTGCGGTCGGCGCCGACGAAGTTGGTTGCATTGTCGCTGTATATTTTCTGCGGAATCCCTCGGCGACCAATGAACCTTTTTAGGGCAAAAATAAATGTATTCGTTGATAAGTCAGAAACCAATTCTAAGTGTACTGCTTTGGAAGTAAAGCACACAAAAACTGCAATATAAGTTTTCACGGGTGGTCGACCACGTATTTTTAACGTTGAATATATTGGACCACAAAAATCTGCGCCACATATAAGGAAGGGTCGTAGCGCTCGAAGTCTTTCTGATGGCAAGTTTCCCATAATTTGGGTTTGAAGCTCCGGCTTGTAATGAAAGCAGTGTGTGCAGTTTCTTACGGTTCTACTGCATGCTTCTCTTGCATTAATCAGCCATATGCGTTCTCGAAGAAGCGCAACCAGCGCTTTTGCTCCAGCATGGTGATTTCGAAAGTGCAGGAACCGTAAGTAAGTCGTAACGAAGTGCGAATTTTTATGAAGTAATAGTGGAAATTTGGCATTGTATGGGAGAGGTGCATTTAAGAGGCGACCTCCTACTCGGATTAATTTGAATGATAGCGACATATCCGAGTACTCATGCAAGAACGGATTTAGTTTTTGCAAGTTTGCCGGTAGCGTGGTGCCCTTAGTCAGTTTTTGGATTTCATTTGCAAATTCCGAATGTTGAATCACCTGAACAATTTTCAAAAAACTCAAGTGTAATTCGTTAGATGTCAGATCCCTACCCTCCGTAGGCACTTTTGGTCGTCTGATCCATCGTAGTAAATATGCGACCACACGAAGCAATTTTCTATGAGAAGAGAATTTTTCAATGAGGTCCAATATTGAATTTTTCTCAGTGGTCGAAATTAATGTAAATGCATTTTTCTTCTTCTCTAATGCTTCGTCTTCTGGTGAGAGCTGGAAGTGGGTGTTAATTGGCCATAATGCAGGGTCTTCTAGGAGGAACTGTGGACCGCCAAACCATATCGAATTATTTAATTCGTCCACGTTACAACCCCGAGACACTTGATCCGCAGGATTTTGTTTTGTTAGCACATGCCGCCAATGCACTTTGTCAGTCAACTCTTGGATTTCGGACACTCTATTTGCGACGAAGGTTTGCAATGAGGAAGGATGTGTTTTTATCCAATGCAAAACAATTTCGGAGTCTGTCCAAAATGTAATTTTTTCGAAATGTCGATTCAACATAGGCGCAACTTTTGACCATAATTTTGAAAGAAGATGTGCTGCCGAGAGCTCAAGACGCGGAAGAGATTTGGTCTTCAGCGGAGCCACTCTAGACTTTACAGTAAGCAGCATACATGTAATACCACTAGCAGTTTGGCTTCGTATATACATATATGCAGCATCCATACGTTCTTATTGAAGCCATGTATTTGGCAGATGGCACTCGACTCTACGTTTACGTAACGAGGAATGCTAATTGTTGAAAGTTGCATAAGGTTGGCTTTGAAATTCTGCCAGCTAGTGTCGAGGCGCAATGGAATCGACTCATCCCAATCTAGTTTTTGAATCCAAAGCTCTTGCAATAAGATTTTTGCTTTGGTAACTAGTGGGGCTAATAATCCAAGAGGATCGAAAAGGCGAGCTGAAACTGATAAAATGTTTCGTTTAGTGGCTCGCAGATCATTAAAATTGTCATCTAAAACAATTCGAAACAAATCCTCTTTCGGCAACCAATGGATTCTCAACGTTTTAGTGGAATTTTTGTCATTGAAGCTTAATTACTTTTCAGTGCAATTACTGTCGAAAAATTTAGGGTGGTTCGAAATCCATTTCGTTAAGGTGAATCCGGCCGAGTTTAATATTTTAATTACCTCACTTCTCAAAAGATCTAGAGACTCGAAATTTTCGGATCCTGTTAATAAATCGTCAACATAAAAGCGTCTTTTAATGGCCAATGAACCGAGTGGATATTTCATTGTATTGGCATCACTGAGCATTTGCAAACACCGTGTTGCGAGAAATGGAGCAGGCGCAGTGCCGTATGTTACGGTGTTAAGACGAAAAATTTGAATTTGCTAAGAAGGATGATCTCTCCACACAATAAGCTGACAATTTCTGTCTTCTTCATGCATAATTATTTGACGGTACATTTTAGTAATGTCCGCTGTTAGTGCATACTTATAAAAACGAAGAAGAGTTGAGTATAACTCTTCTTGAATGGTTGGACCTACCATCAAAAGTTCATTCAACGCTATTTGAGTTGAAGATCGACTCGAGGCATCAAATACAACACGTAATTTGGTTGTTGTACTCTCGGGCCTTAAAACGCATTGATGCGGAATGAAGTATTGTGGCTCCCTCGGGATCTTATTGTTTGTTGGGCTCATGTGACCCAGTGCTTTATATTCATTCATGAAGTCCAGATACATTCTACGAAGTTCTGGATCTTTCAATGTTCTCCTCTCCAGGGCCTGAAACCGCCGAACTGCGGTTTTATAGGAGTGACCGAGTAACTTACGGTCAGTCTTAAAGGGCATTGTAACTTGAAGCCGTCCTGAAGGCAATACGTCAGTTGTGTTAACGAAAAATTGTTCACACTCTTTTTGTTCTGGTGTGAATTTGTTGGCATTTATTTCTGAAGGAAGTTCTTCCAGAGCCCAGAATTTTTGGACTACGGAATCTATAGACGTTAATTCGTCTTCAGTTTGGCATAATGTGCTAGTTGCTTCGGGAGGAGGACTAAGACTGCTGACATATTTGCCAGACACGATCCATCCCAAAAGAGTTTTCTGTAGCGTTGATTGATTAGGGCCAATTTTAATTTGGCCGACCGCTAACAGATCGAAAAAGGTTTCTGCACTCAATAAGATGTCAATCTTTTGAGATGTGTGGAGTTCTGGATCCGCCAATTCAATATTGTACAGATTTTTCCAACCATTAACATTAATGGTATGGTCTGGATGATTAGCCGAAATACATCGCATAATCCAGAATTCCGCCGAAAATTCATAATTATTAACCCGCGACTTAATAAACGCGCTTAATTTGGCTCCGACCTTCGTACTGGAATTTCCAATTCCTATAATATTTAAGGTCCTGTTTTGACGACGAATCCTCAGTTTTTGGGCCAAATCCTCTGTCATAAAATTAACTTGTGATCCTGAGTCCAGTAAGGCTCTTGCAGGTAGGTACTCTCCACAGCTGGTCCTCACCAGAATAACTGCTGTTGCCAACATTACCCGATCAGGCATGTGTAGTTGTTGTTGGTTGCAGATGAACTTCAGCAGCAAAGGAAATATGGTAGCTTGTCGTAATCCAGCTGTTCTTTCCACTTTGATCGGGTGGCAGAGTCTACTTTTTAATTTGTTTGTCATCGCCCAGCGATAGCAATGAATCATACACAGCCGACACTTCATCGATCATCGCTCGCAATGAGGGTGCCGATGGTTTTTGGATAGTTGCCAACTCAAAATGTTTCGAAATTGTATTGAAAAATATCAAACATTCATTATCGTAAACTTTTTTGAGGCTTGCCAACGCCTTCGGATAATTTTCATCCGACATTTGAAACGATTTTACCGTACCCAGAGCCTCTCCAGATAGACAATTAACCAGATGGTTAAATTTTTCAATATCTGGGATATTTGGATCATTGTGGACCAAACTCTCAAACAAACTCATAAAATTTTTAAATTCTGAATATTCTCCCTTGAATTTCGGCAAATTCATTTTTGGGAGCCTTGAGCTGTGAGAGGTCACGAAAAATGTGTCCGCAATAGACGTTCTACTTTTTGCTAAAATTGTTTTAATTATAGATTTTGTTTCTACAATTATGTCCTCTAACTTCCCTCGGGCCATGTCGTCCTTATCAATCTCTTCAATTTTAGATTGACACTTCATCAACTTTTCACTGTGTGAGTTTAATATGTCGAGACGACATTCCAACTTAATTGGATCTAACGACATGGTTTTTTCCAGAAGACCCGTCTTTATACGTTAAATGCTACTTTTCACCACCGTCCTTTGACGCTTTAAAGATTTTAAGCCGATCAACTCCTTAATGGAGAGAGGTTGGCGATAGTTGGCTTTGGCTTGCTCATTTTTGATTGTCAAAATTAAATTTTCAAAAGAGAACGATATACTATAGGTTGGCAACAGATATAATAGGAATCAATTACGAAAACGAAATAAAAAATATCGATTTCCAATTATACGAAAGCCTAACCGATAATATTCGTAATGAGCACAGTGGTTTCTGCAAACAAAAAGTTGAAACCTGTGTGAAAACACACTGACCAAATTGCAAAATTTTTTTTTTGCCTTTGCAAATTATTAAAAAATCGCACCTTAATGTTTATTGTATAAGAGATAATATAAACGCTACCGCAAATCGTTTGATCCCTTTTATTTATGTCAATATATGCATGTATATAACGTAAGTATATACACGTTTGCTTTTTGCCAATTATTAAAAAAATCGCACCTTAATGTTCAAGTGAAGCGATCATAGACGCTATCACGAATCTCTCTATCCCTTTTTCTTTTACGTCAATATATGTGTACGTATGTACATATATACATACGTGTCCAACTATTAGATTTGTATAATGTGCATATATGTATGTAGGAATTCTCACCTGGTCAGCCCCTTTTCCAGTAATAAAACCAGTGTTAGGTTTGATAAAATGATTTATTTAGAATTAAGTAGTTAAAATAGTTTAAAAGTAACTTTTTTACAATCTTAAGGTTTTAGGTCTTCTTTTCGCTGAGGTGTAACTCGTACTGCCCGTTCGTCTTTTCTTTCAAAAATGTCCGAGCCGTCGTTTCTCGTGTTTCGTTAAGTCATTGTTTTCTCGTCAAGTTTAAGGTGAGTACATTGTCTTCGTCAGCTGTTCGTCACCCTACAACCAGCACTACATTCGGCCGTCCTGATCTCATTCGCCCCCGAATGAGTTGGTCCATCGTTTCATATATTCTGCCACTGTAGATGTCTTTCCCGGCCCTTCATGGTCTCCTACTTTTACGACCTCATACCGCCCATGGTTGAATTTCTTCACAACTCTATATGGACCCAAGAATTTCGGTTTTAATTTTAGTCCACTCCCGGATTGCGTTCTTTTAATCGCCACTAGATCGTTCGGTTCATAACCCGTTTCCTTTTTACGCCGCAGATTGTACGACCTGCGATTCTCCTGCTGAATTTGCGAAATATTTTCCATAGCTTGCTTCCTTACTAATTCGCGATCTTCGTTCAACTCACCTACTGCTTCATCATCTAAGAGTTCTTGTAGCTCTGGTATATTGGCCATACGCATGTCAAGTCCAGTTAATATCTTGAATGGTGACTGCTTTGTACTTCGCGGAGGTGTGTTGTTTATAAACTGTTGTACGCGATCTATGTGTTTGTACCAATTTGTAGGTGTCTCTGTGCACAACTTTGATAACATGGGAACCACTACCTTGTGCATCCTTTCTACTTGCCCATTTCCCCGCGGCACTCCTGTGGTTATAAGCAAATGCTGAATTTTCTCCTCCTGGCAGTATTCTTTGAACAAATTCGAGGTAAACGTAGTCCCCATATCAGAAATGATGCGCTTTGGGTTACCGAATATAGCTGCCTGCTTCTTTAGCCTCTCTACTACTGCTTCTGTTCCTGTATTCTTGCCGACTTGCCGGTCGTCTCCAGTGGTCCAACGTGGTCAATGTGATAGGTTCCTAAAGGTTTGCCTTCTTTATTTATCGTATTTAGAAATCCCTCTTTTTTCCCACTCTTGGATTCGTTAACGATACATTCGATGCAACTTCGTACTATCTTGCCTACTTTAGCATTGGCTTGAGGAATAAAAAACATCTTTTCTAAAATATCCTGGGTTTTTCTTATCGAAAAATGTCCCTGTCTGTGCGCCATTCTAATGATTTCATCCTCCATAAGAACTGGTACTACTATCAACTCCTTCTCAGGATTCTTAAAAAGGATGTCATATTTAACATAAAAGTCCTCAAACTCGTCTTTTTCTCAAATTCTGCGAACTGCTTTTGTCCATTCGTCTTTGAGTTGTGCCTGCTTAAGTTGATACTTTAATGAGTCTTCTAACATCAAACAATACACCCTACTCAGCGCGTCAACATGTGCCATTCTAGTCCCTGCCCGGTGCTCGATTTCGTAATTGAAATCTTGGAGAAACAACGCCCATCTCGCATTTTTTGGGGGTATATCGTTTCTCCTTAGGGTCATTGTGAACGCGTTGCAATCAGTAATGATCTTAAATTTTAGTCCTAATAAGTATATCCTCCATTTTTTCAGGGCCTCGATGAAAGCTAAAACCTCTAGCTCGTACGCTGGGTAATTTTCCTCCACCGGCTTCGTTTTCCGGCTCATATATTGCACCGGATGCAGTTGTTGGTCAGTTGGATCCCTCTGCAATAACATACCTCCATACCCATACTTACTGGCATCATTATGGACTTCCGTATACGCGTTCTGGGAAAATAGCCGTAATACTGGCGCTTTCTGTAACTGAGCTTTAAGTTGCTTAAAAGCTGCAGGTTGTTCTTCTCCTAATCTGAAAACTACATTAGACAAATCCAATGTCGTGAAAACTCGACCCCCTTGCAGTCTATCTAAGATATCGTCCATTACGACCATTGGAAAATTATCCCTTATTATCTTCTTATTCAGTTGCCTGTAGTCACAACATAAGCGCTTTCCTCCATCTTTCTTTGGAGCAACAACAATAGGCGAAGCAAAGTTGGAGTTGCTAATTTGTATTATCCCGTCTCTTAGCCATTCCTCAATTTGCTTATCAACAAAGCAACGATCTTCAAAAGACATTCGCCTAGGCCGCTGGTAAACATCTACTTCATCTGACAACACAATTTCCATTTTTACGGGTGATACACATTTACCTGTCGTTGTGTATCTGTTTACTAAATTTGCTACATTCTTACTCTTCTCTTAATGCTTCACATCTATTGTCTTTATTTCCTCTAATTCGTTCAAGCTCATGACATCGAACTCTTGTATCCACTTTTCTAGTGTAACTGCTTTGACTTTGGAATCTACCTCAACTGGTTGCGTTTGATTATTGTTAACCTCCGGCTTATAAGATAAACTTTTATTTTTAAAAACAACTTCCTCTGCTGTTAAAACGATATCAACATCCTTCAGAATAGCCTTTCCTATCTTCCCTGCGAATTGAATATCATTTTCTTTGACTATATGAAAGGTGACAGTTAGCGATAGTTCATCTATGTACATGCATCAAAGTTTCAAAGCTGTCTATGGCAAAGTTTCAAAGCTGTCAATGACATTAGCACAAGCTTCCTTCGGTCATTAGTAAACTTATTTCCGGCCCCACTTAATAATAACGTATCGTATCGAATCAAATTTAGTGAACATCCTGAATCAATAAGTGCCTCAAATCTAAAATCGTTAACCATGACCGTCTTAAAATGTAAGTCATCCCGAACGCTATTTATAAATGGTTGAAAAATATCGTCCCTCAACATGTTGATCGTGCTCGGTTCTTTCTTTGGGTCATTCGTTTTTTTATCTTTACTCTTGCATTCGAAAGAGCGATGGCCCAATTCGTTGCACTTAAAGCATTTGAACTGCTTCTGTGGACATTGCGCAGCTATATGCGTTTTATCTCCACACTTAAAACACCTTCTAACCGATTCCTCTTTTGGCTTTACCATTGATAAGTTACTCTCTTTCCTAGATTCATTTGTGCCGACTTTACCTAACCCTGCATTAGATTTTCGTATCCTTTCATACACTTTTATCTGCTCTTTTTAATCGTTTGTATTCTTTGCTTGATACAATAAAGACTTATTAAATCGTGAATCCAGAATCCCCTCAAAAAAATAATCAATGACACTGGCCTCGTCTAGATTAATTTGTTTGCCTATTTCCATTAGGCTATATAAATATTCACGTAACGTTTCATTCGAGTGTTTAAGCCTATTTTTCAACAGCTTATGAACATCTGACGAACAAAGCTTAGCACCGAATTCAGTAATTAACGCTTTTTTTAAGTTTAACCCATTGCTTACATTGCTTTGACTTCTAACGAAAAGCTTGGCTGCTCCACGTAGAAGCTGCTTGCCATAAACAAATCTTTGCAAATCGTTCCACTTTACTATATCTGCATTCAACTCGAATTCATTTACCCAAAACCGAATATCTACCGACCCTTCACCAGTAAATGAACTAACACAATCACCTAAATCTTTAAGAGTAAATAGCTGTCGCCGCACAAAGGACTGGGAAGACTGTAGAATGTTGCATTCTTGAACGTCATCGTATACCGACCGACTCAACTCATCATCGCTTGGCACATTTCGCGACAAGCCATAGTGCTGCAGTAGCCTGTCCTGAAGTTCTCGTTTTTGTCCAGTAGTCGAAATACCAATTTCTCTCAACTTGTCTTTCAGTCCATTAACTGTCAAAGTCATTAAAGTGTTTAAGTCCATCCTACCAACTAATATTTAGACCTTGTTGTAACAGGTATAAAAATACAGATGCTTATAAAGTAAAAAAAAAAAGTTTATCAAAAGTTGCTTAGAATATGTGCATGCGTATACATAAATACGTATATAGTTTAAAATACTGCTGGCGATCACTTATATTACTCGTAGTTTGAATTTAATAAATGAAGTGTTTATTATTTTCTATATTTCTGTCTTTTTACTGCATTATCTATAGCGTAGATATTATTCTCACTGTTTATGTTCTTCAATTGTTTCTTTTCTTTCAGTTTGACTGAATCTAAGAATTTATTTGTATTTCGACGAATAGTTAGTTTGCCACTTCTTACTCTTATCTTCCTTTCGACTACTTTAATATCAACTTCTTATATCAACCTTCTTTAATAATGCACTTTCATTATTCTTTATGTTTCTATTCCATTCAATATTGCATACTACATATTTCTTTTACATTCAGTGTCTGAACTCTTACATCTTATTTTATGTTCTTCTTTCTTCTTCACGTTTCAACTTGCAACTTTTTTTTTCACAACTATTCTGCATTGAGAATTTGCCTTCTTACAATTTATTTCATGTACTTCTTACTTCTTGCTTCTTGCTATACACCTTTACACTTCTCTATTTCTCTCAAACCGTAATCTTTAGTACGTTTGCAGTAGTCATAACCAAAGGGAGTCTCTTATCCGAGGTCGTTTTATTCTTTTCATTGGGGATGTTTTTTAGTTAACAGATCCCAAACCCAGCACACAACCCTGAGGAGAAATGTTTCGCCTTCTCACTTTAGCTCGTCTTCAAACTGATGTTTTTTGGGATACCCAGAAGACACTTGTTCTAAGACCGAAAGTCGTGAGCTGTTTGAACTATATGCAAAAGTATCTTTTCTGACCCCTCCCAAGTTAATGGCGTTCAAAGAACTTGTTTCACTTGTGAGAACTGCTACACATGGCTCCATCATCCACATGTTCCTTGGCATAATTGTAAGGCAGAGTTCGAAACGCAGTGGTGTGACACTGTTCACTTTTAGGTGTAATCGCGTATCTCAGGACCCGCCTCACCAATTTCAATTTCAAGCAAATTTGGTATGTCACATTCTTCTCACATTCCTAAGTAAAGGGACCACGCCTACTTTCCTTAAAACCAAATTTTAAATTTCATTTGATCTTTTCATTTTCCAGTGTACAAATCAAGAAGTAATAAATATAACGGGATACAAATTGGAACAAATAATATCCATAAGTTGGCCATAAGTGGCATGGCCAAAAATTGTTCAAATCCAATTAAAGCTGTTCAAGCTCCTAGGTACCGAATAAAATATCAGTCAGTGTGTGAAATTCAGAGAGAATCCTTTTCTGATAGTATCATTTTGTATGTTAAAAAAGAGTTGAATCGGGTTAATACATCCCTTAGCCCCCTTATACATAATATAAATATTTTCGAACTTCCGACATAATATGTATATTATAACCATATGGTTGGTGACGGTATGTGAGGTACCAATGAATCTCATACTATGTTTATGCTTCATTTCTACTCGGTTATATTCTACACGGGTAAGTTCAACGCACATGAATTTTCAAGCAAATAATTGATTCCTACTAAAAAACTTGACAGTTCCGCATTAAACAAGAGCATGTATACTTAATCTTGCAACAGATAGAAGCGGGTGTTTATTTTACTATACTTTACCACATAATTGGTGGGAGATCCACTCTCGCAATTCAAACTAGTTGTTAATATACAATCGGAGCCAAACTATGGAGTGTATTGACAGCATTTAGCACTTTCAATGTAAGGTACTAAGGATTATACTTGCAGTTATTGCTCCTTGGTACATTAGATCCGCTGACTTATGCCGTGATCTAGTCGTGCATTTAGTGGTAAATGAAATATCCAAAATTACGAAGTCTCACAAACTGAGGCTTGGACAGCATTTTAATGAGAAGGATTCCAGACTCTTCGAAACTGCTGCACGAGAAATCCGGTTGAAACGAAAAAAGTTTTCTGACCCAGCAAAAGGAAATGTGTTTCTTTAGATTTAGCTTTGAAGTGTTTTCATAATTAAATAGAATAAAATTTTTGGTAGCATTTGTCTGTATATACTAGGTACGATTGTTAATACAACAAAAAACAATTAAGGCCGTATACCGGCATTTTAATAATCACTTCTTCTTCTTCTTCTTAATTGGTGTAGACACCGCTTACGCGATTATAGCCGAGCTAACAACAGCGCGCCAGTCGTTTCTTTTTTTTCGCCACGTGGCGCCAATTGGATATTCCAAGCGAAGTCAGGTCCTTCTCCACTTGGTCCTTCCAACGGAGTGGAGGTCTTCCTCTTCCTCTGCTTCCCCCGGCGGGTACTGCGTGGAATACTTTCAGAGCTGGAGTGTTTTCATCCATCCGGACAACATGACCTAGCCAGCGTAGCCGCTGTCTTTTAATTCGCTGAACTATGTCAATGTCGTCATATATCTCGTACAGCTCATCGTTCCATCGGATGCGATATTTGCCGTGGCCAATGCGCAAAGGACCATAAATCTTTCGCAGAATTTTTCTCTCGAAAACTCGTAACGTCGACTCATCGGTTGCTGTCATCGCCCAAGCCTCTGCACCATATAGCAGGACGGGAATTATGAGCGACTTATAGAGTTTGGTTTTTGTTCGTCGAGAGAGGATTTTACTTTTCAATTGCCTACTCAGTCCGAAGTAGCACCTGTTGGCTATAAAAGAGCAATCCTGCGTTGGATTTCCAGGCTGACATTATTAGTGGTGTTAATGGTGGTTCCAAGATAGACGAAATTATCTACAACTTCAAAGTTATGACTGTCAACAGTGACGTGAGAGCCAAGTCGCGAGTGCGACGACTGTTTGTTTGATGACAGGAGATATTTCGTTTTGCCCTCGTTCTCTACCAGACCCATTTGCATTGCTTCCTTGTCCAGCCTAGAGAAAGCAGAACTAACGGTGCGGGTGTTGAGGCCGATGATATCAATTTCGTCGGCATACGCCAGCAGCTGTACACTCTTATAGAAGATAGTACCTTCTCTGTTTAGTTCTGCAGCTCGAACTATTTTTCCAGGAGCAGGTTGAAGAAGTCGCACGATAGGGCCTTGTCTTAAACCTCGTTTGGTATCGAACGGCTCGGAGAGGTCCTTCCCGATCCAGCTTCCCAGCCGTATTAGTTTTGCGGGGATACCAAATTCAGACATCGCGGCATAAAGGCAGCTCCTTTTCGTGCTGTCGAAAGCAGCTTTGAAATCGACGAAGAGGTGGTGTGTGTCGATTCTCCTTTCACGGGTCTTTTCCAAGATTTGGCGCATGGTGAATATCTGGTCGGTTGTTGATTTTCCAGGTCTGAAGCCACACTGATAAGGTCCAATCAGTTTGTTGACGATGGGCTTTAATCTTTCACACAATACGCTCGATAGAACCTTATATGCGATGTTGAGGAGGCTAATCCCACGGTAGTTGGCGCAGATTGTGGGGTCTCTTTTTTTATGGATTGGGCTCATAGCACACTTAAATTCCAATCGTTGGGCATGCTCGTCCGACCATATTTTACAAAGAAGCTGATGCATGCTCCCTATTAGTTCTTCGCCGTGTTTGAATAGCTCGGCCGGTAGTCCGTCGGCCCCTGCCGCTTTGTTGTTCTTGAGGCGGGCAATTGCTATTCGAACTTCTTCATGGTCGGGTAATGGAACGTCTGCTCCATCGTCATCGATTGGGGAATCGGGTTCTCCTTCTCCTGGTGTTGTGCGTTCACTGCCATTCAGCAGGCTGGAGAAGTGTTCCTCCATAATTTAACTATGCTCTGGGCATCAGTGACTAGATCACCTTTGGGGTTCTACAAGAGTATGCTCCGGTCTTGAAACCTTCTGTAAGCCGCCGCATTTTTTCGTAGAATTTTCGAGCATTACCCCTGTCGGCCAGCTTATCAAGCTCTTCGTACTCACGCATTTCGGCCTCTCTTTTCTTCTGTCTGCAAATGCGTCTCGCTTCTCTTCAACTCTCGGTATCTATCCCATCCCGCACGTGTAGTGGTCGATCGTAACGTGGCGAGGTAGGCAGCCTGTTTTTTCTCCGCTGCGACACGGCACTCTTCGTCGTACCAGCTGTTCTTTTGCTCTTTCCGAAAACCAATGGTTTCGGTTGCAGCTGTACGTAAGGAATTTGAAATGCCGTCCCACAGTTCCCTTATACCGAGTTGTTGACTAGTGCTCTCAGAGAGCAGGAGTGCAAGCCGAGTAGAAAATCGTTCGGCTGTCTGTTGTGATTGCAGCTTCTCGACGTCGAAACTTCCTTGTGTTTGTTGGCGTGCGTTTTTTGCTGCACAGAGGCGAGTGCGAATCTTAGCTGCAACAAGATAGTGGTCCGAGTCGATGTTAGGACCTCGGAGCGCACGCACATCTAAAACACTGGAGACGTGTCTTCCATCTATCACAACATGATCGATCTGGTTGGTAGTTTTTCGATCCGGAGACAGCCAGGTAGCTTGATGAATCTTCTTATGCTGGAATCTAGTACTACAGATAACCATATTTCGGCCCCTGGTGAATTTGATCAGCCTCAACCCATTTGGGGATGTTTCCTGGTGGAGGCTGATTATATCGACCGTCGTGCCAAAGATACCTTCTTTGCCCACCTTGGCGTTAAAGTCGCCAAGCACGATTTTGACATCTCATAGGTGTGCTCCAAGCGCTCATAGAAGGCATCTCGTCATATCGTCCTTTCCGTCGGGGCGTGGGCGCAAATTAGCGGTATGTTGAAGAACCTCGCTTTGATGCGGATTGTGGCTAGACGTTCATTCACCGGAGTGAATGACAGTACTCGGCGACGGAGTCTCTCTCCCACCACGAATCCCACACCAAACTTGCGCTACTTTATATGGCCACTGTAGTAAATTCCACAAGGACCTACTCGCTTCAGTCCTTGTTCCGTTCATCGCTGGCGGCGGTGATGTCAGCCTTCACTCTGACGAGGACGTCAACCAGCTGGGCAGCGGCACCTTCCCAATTAAGGGATCGGACATTCCAAGTGCATGCCGGGGGGGGGGGGGGGGGGGGGTGTCACTCATCCGAGACTTGTTGCTTCTTTTCATTGGGGGTGTTTTTTTTATGTGGCGGGTCCCTAGCCTAGCGCACAACCCTATGTAGGGGATGTTCGCCTTCTCACTTTAGCTCGCCTTCAAACGGATGTTCTTAGGCTACCGAGAGGATACTTGGTCAAAGACCGGAAGTCGTGAGCTGCTTGAAACGTTATACACTATTTCCATCCGCCATCTTTATCGATTGTGAGAATTTCATGACATTTCATGGATTGGAAGTGAAGTTATTGCGTATTAAGTGTCAGTTGTGTTATCGGTGCAAAAATGAGTTTCGAACGAAGCGCCAACATTTGATTTTCTTTTAAAATTGGTACATTTACCGAAATGTTTCAATTGATGAAACAAGTTTATGGTGATGATTTTCAAAATGGTCGTGAACATATGGGCCAATCAAAATCCATGATCACCGGAAATTCCATCGAAACTGTGCGTGAATTCATCAAAAATCAACCGAAATCATTGAAATTCATGGAAATGGAATTGAAGATTTCCAAAACATCGATTTATCGCATTTTGATCGAACATTTGGGCTTACGAGAGGTGTGTGCACGGTTTGTTCCGCACAAATCGACTGACGACCAAAAATTGCTCAGAATCCAACATTCGAATGGTGTCTTTAAAGAGGTCAAAAAATACAAAAACTTCGTTTGCGATATTGTGTCTGGTGACGAAACGTGGTGTTTCCAATATTATCCCGAAACGAAATGGGAGAGTGTTGTATGAAAGACACCGGACGAGCCGAAACCCAAAAAATCGCACATGGAGAAGTCAAAAGTGAAGACAATGCTGATTTGTTTTTATGATTCGAAGGGTATTGTCCACAAAGAATTTGTTCCACCCAGCCAAAACGTTAATGCGGTATTCTACCTTGGAGTTTTGAAGCATTTGGTGCGACGTATTCGACGTGTTCGGCCCGAATATTGCGAAGATGAATGTTGGCGTTTGTTGCACGTATTCACCTGATATAGCACCGTACGACTTCTTCCTTTTCGTAAAAATGCATTTTCCCGTGAAAGGAAAGCGTTATGCAGAAGCAGAGACCATTCAAAAGGCTTGCACCGGCATACTGATGACCATACCGGCCAACGAGCTAAAACACTTGTTCGACATGCTTTTGGACCGTGCCAAATACTGTATTGAAGCAGAAGGAGACTATTTTGAATAAAATAAATTGATTTTGCCGAAAAAACCATTTGTTCTGTGTGAAAAAAGGAATTTTTTGAATATCATTCAGCTAAATCAAATATTGATTTTAATAAAATTGATTTACTTTTGCATGATAATTTTCTTTGACTGGTCATAAAAGAATTTGAGATCAAAAGCAATCGGTTTAACAAGTGCTGATTTGTAGCGACCCATTAGTTCTTTCGTGTTTGATGAAGTCGATACATGTTAACGTCCTTATTACTTGACTCAGCAGATTTTTCTGAGAGCTCTCCCAATGAAACTGGTGCATATTGAATAACATCGGGAGCGTGAATTAAAATTTGGGAACTGACGAAGGAAGAAATACCAGGAATATTTTGAAGTTTGAATTCAAACAAAACGGCAGTAGCGGATGGACGAAGGTCTAGAGTTTTTCCAAATTTGTTTGTGCTCATCATCATTTAGCGATTATATTATTAGTTGTAGAGGGACATATGTCGTTACAAATACGTTATTGTCTTGCAAAATATTATTTTCAAATTTCGCTCTGCCCAGAAAAACTGACAAAAAAGCCACATTTTCCTATTAATAATAGGTAATGGAGGACCCATTGGGTTCATTAATTACATTCGTGGCACAGTGTGTCCAATAATTTCTTTATCTCAACTTCAACATCTGATTCTGAGACCTTTAATTGCTCAGGATATCTGTTTTTTCATTTAAAATGTTATCAAAGCAGGATAAAAGGTTAATATCAAGTTTTTTGCGAACGAAGCTTCTAATAAGTTGATACTGATGCCTTATAAAATTTGCTTCGGTGATAAGTGATATTATTTCACACATTTTATAAACACCACAATTCAAAAATATTTAGGCGTTAAAGTTTATACCGATATAATGTGCCTGGATTTAAGTATGTATAAAAGAAATATTTGATAAAAGTGAGAAAATGATGAAATGGAAACCAAAGCTCAAGTATGTATGTATGTATGACGAAAACAAACATATATATATACAATATACATATCTAATATTTCTTCTTCTTCTTAATTGGCGTAGACACCGCTTACGCGATTATAGCCGAGTTAACAACAGCGCGCCAGTCGTTTCTTCTTTTCGCTGCGTGGCGCCAATTGGATATTCCAAGCGAAGCCAGGTCCTTCTCCACTTGGTCTTTCCAACGGAGTGGAGGTCTTCCTCTTCCTCTGCTTCCCCCGGCGGGTACTGCGTCGAATACTTTCAGAGCTGGAGTGTTTTCATCCATCCGGACAACATGACCTAGCCAGCGTAGCCGCTGTCTTTAATTCGCTGAACTATGTCAATGTCGTCATATATCTCGTACAGCTCATCGTTCCATCGGATGCGATATTCGCCGTGGCCTATGCGCAAAGGACCATAAATCTTTCGCAGAATTTTTCTCTCGAAAACTCGTAACGTCGACTCATCGGTTGCTGTCATCGCCCAAGCCTCTGCACCATATAGCAGGACGGGAATTATGAGCGACTTATAGAGTTTAGCTTTTGTTCGTCGAGAGAAGACTTTACTTTTCAATTGCCTACTCAGTCCGAAGTAGCACCTGTTGGCAAGAGCAATCCTGCGTTGGATTTCCAGGCTGACATTATTAGTGGTGTTAATGCTGGTTCCTAAATAGACGAAATTATCTACAACTTCAAAGTTATGACTGTCAACAGTGACGTGAGAGCCAAGTCGCGAGTGCGACGACTGTTTGTTTGATGACAGGAGATATTTCGTTTTGCCCTCGTTCTCTACCAGACCCATTTGCATTGCTTCCTTGTCCAGCCTAGAGAAAGCAGAACTAACGGCGCGGGTGTTGAGGCCGATGATATCAATATCGTCGGCATACGCCAGCAGCTGTACACTCTTATAGAAGATGGTACCTTCTCTGTTTAGTTCTGCAGCTCGAACTATTTTCTCCAGGAGCAGGTTGAAGAAGTCGCACGATAGGGCCTTGTCTTAAACCTCGTTTGGTATCGAACGGCTCGGAGAGGTCCTTCCCGATCCAGCTTCCCAGCCGTATTAGTTTTGCGGGGATACCAAATTCAGACATCGCGGCATAAAGGCAGCTCCTTTTTCGTGCTGTCGAAAGCAGCTTTGAAATCGACGAAGAGGTGGTGTGTGTCGATTCTCCTTTCACGGGTCTTTTCCAAGATTTGGCGCATGGTGAATATCTGGTCGGTTGTTGATTTTCCAGGTCTGAAGCCACACTGATAAGGTCCAATCAGTTTGTTGACGATGGGCTTTAATCTTTCACACAATACGCTCGATAGAACCTTATATGCGATGTTGAGGAGGCTAATCCCACGGTAGTTGGCGCAGATTGTGGGGTCTCCTTTTTATGGATTGGGCATAGCACACTTAAATTCCAATCGTTGGGCATGCTCGTCCGACCATATTTTACAAAGAAGCTGATGCATGCTCCCTATTAGTTCTTCGCCGCCGTGTTTGAATAGCTCGGCCGGTAGTCCGTCGGCCCCTGCCGCTTTGTTGTTCTTGAGGCGGGCAATTGCTATTCGAACTTCTTCATGGTCGGGTAATGGAACGTCTGCTCCATCGTCATCGATTGGGGAATCGGGTTCTCCTTCTCCTGGTGTTGTGCGTTCACTGCCATTCAGCAGGCTGGAGAAGTGTTCCTCCATAATTTAACTATGCTCTGGGCATCAGTGACTAGATCACCTTTGGGGTTCTACAAGAGTATGCTCCGGTCTTGAAACCTTCTGTAAGCCGCCGCATTTTTCGTAGAATTTTCGAGCATTACCCCTGTCGGCCAGCTTATCAAGCTCTTCGTACTCACGCATTTCGGCCTCTTTCTTCTTCTGTCGCATCTGCGTCTCGCTTCCCTCTTCAACTCTCGGTATCTATCCCATCCCGCACGTGTAGTGGTCGATCGTAACGTGGCGTAGGTAGGCAGCCTGTTTTCTCTCCGCTGCGACACGGCACTCTTCGTCGTACCAGCTGTTCTTTTGCACTTTCCGAAAACCAATGGTTTCGGTTGCAGCTGTACGTAAGGAATTTGAAATGCCGTCCCACAGTTCCCTTATACCGAGTTGTTGACTAGTGCTCTCAGAGAGCAGGAGTGCACGCCGAGTAGAAAATCGTTCGACAGTCTGTTGTGATTGCAGCTTCTCGACGTCGAACCTTCCTTGTGTTTGTTGGCGTGCGTTTTTTGCTGCAAAGAGGCGAGTGCGAATCTTAGCCGCAACAAGATAGTGGTCCGAGTCGATGTTAGGACCTCGGAGCGCACGCACATCTAAAACACTGGAGACGTGTCTTCCGTCTATCACAACATGATCGATCTGGTTGGTAGTTTTTCGATCCGGAGACAGCCAGGTAGCTTGATGAATCTTCTTATGCTGGAATCTAGTACTACAGATAACCATATTTCGGCCCCTGGTGAATTTGATCAGCCTCAACCCATTTGGGGATGTTTCCTGGTGGAGGCTGATTATATCGACCGTCGTGCCAAAGATACCTTCTTTGCCCACCTTGGCGTTAAAGTCGCCAAGCACGATTTTGACATCTCATAGGTGTGCTCCAAGCGCTCATAGAAGGCATCTCGTCATATCGTCCTTTCCGTCGGGGCGTGGGCGCAAATTAGCGGTATGTTGAAGAACCTCGCTTTGATGCGGATTGTGGCTAGACGTTCATTCACCGGAGTGAATGACAGTACTCGGCGACGGAGTCTCTCTCCCACCACGAATCCCACACCAAACTTGCGCTCCTTTATATGGCCACTGTAGTAAATTCCACAAGGACCTACTCGTATCAGTCCTGGTCCCGTCCATCGCATTTCTTGGACGGCGGTGATGTCAGCCTTCACTCTAACGAGGACATCAACCAGCTGGGCAGCGGCACCTTCCCAATTAAGGGACCGGACATTGTGCATGCCCTCAATTCGTAGTCCTTATTTCGTTTGCCATGGTCGTCATCGGGGGGGGGGTCTCTCATCCGAGACTGTTTTTTCTTTTTCATTGGTACTGGTTTTTACGTGGCGGGTCCCAAGCCCAGCGCACAACCCTATGTAGGGAATGTTTCGCCTTCTCACATTAGCTCACCTTCGAACGGATGTTCTTAGGCTACCTAGAGGATACTTGGTCAAAGACCGGAAGTAGTGTGCTGCTTGAGCCATGTGTAAAAGAATCGTTTCTGGCCACTCCCAAGTGAATGGCGATCAGAGAACTTTCCTCACTTGCGTGAACTTCTACACATGACTCCATCCTCCATATAAATAAATTATATGCTGAAATTATTAAAGAATTTCAACACAGATTGTGTATATGTACAAGTGTGTCGATGTAATATTTCGAATGGAAGACTCTTTTGTAAGTAAGAGTTTCAAAGAAAATCGATAAAACAGATATTTTTTTTATACTGAAATTATTGAATTTAATTTCACCACAGATTTCGTATACACATATGTATGTATGTATGTTCAGACGAGAACTCTTTTACGTAAATAAGCGTTTTTAATTAAATTAGTAAACCAAAACGCTTTTAATAGCCGCGTATAATCGCGATTTTGTATAACCGACAACTCTTTTAAAGTAAATAAGAGTTGTTTTATTTTTGTTTCAAATTATGTACTTTACTAGTATTCAATTTTAATTTCGATTTAATTTTATTTAATTATTTGTTATTAACCGCAAAAACAAATAATTTTTTTGTTGTATATATTATTATATGTGCGTGTATATTTATGTACTTATCTTTTATTTTGTTATGTGCAAATGAGAGCTCCTTTTAGAGATCACTGCACTTTGTACATATGCATGTATGTACATATGTATTACGCTTTATTATGTTTTACACAATCCTGCTTGTTTTTGTTGACCAAAAACCAAGGGGTATTGTGGGATATGTGCCAATGTGGTCTTTGAATATATTGTATACGCAATCCTGCTTCTTTTTGTTAATCAAAAACCAAGGGGTATTGCGGAATATATGCCAATGTGGACTTTGAAGTAATATGCGTATTTACATATGTGACGATACACGATTGTACAAATTTTCAATTATATTATTATAATAAAGTTTTCGCCGTTTAAAAACGTACAGATGCTGCGATCAGTATTAAATTGTTGACGATTTAATTGAAAATCAAATTTTTATTTTGTTCAAGTTGTACCCGGGGTATAAATTTACCATTTGCGTTTCTGCGTGTGTATGTATGTACGTATTTATAATGCGACCGTATAAGTTAACACAATATTTTATGAACTACTACATAAATTCCATTCCCACATTATATGCTAGAAACATACAAACCGTTTGCATACTTTGGAGTTCTATTACAACCAAAAGTGCAACTGCGCTAAAAGCGCATACGCTAAATTCTTAAGTGAGCGAAACACGCGCAACCATGTCTTCTCCCCCAAAACCAAATAGCTGCAGGTGAGCGCTACACGCGCAAACCCTTTTAGCTGACCAAGCATCTTTGGGCACGTAGGCCGGCTCAAGCATAGGTTAGATTATAAACTTTAAAGTTAAGTGTAGTTTGTCTTTGTAAGTTACTAGACTCGACAGGCACATAGTGCCGTTAAAAAAAAAACATAAATAATTTTAAGATAATAAAATAGGCACATAGTGCCGACCTAATAAAATTAATAAATAAATAAACCTCCGTCTCGTTAATTGGCGCCCGAGCAGTGACCGTGAAGAAAAAAATAATAATATTTTTTATACTCGCGGACGAAACCTAAATAACATTTCGTACTCGGCCCCTTAGTACCTTTCGGAAAAAGGACGGGCAGAATCAACCCAGCCGAACGAAAAGCATAAGCTGTTCACATGAGCTATGAGCGTTCTGCAGCATCCCACATCACATCACCACATATCACGTCACGTCACAACACCTCATCACACAACAGCTCACAGCATACCCCAATACACACACACGCATCAAATACCGATCATTACTACAACACTACAACACAACAACCATACGATTATTAACGAGACGACTCGTAATTTCAGCTAATATTCACCACCCAAACCATCAAAAGGGATGGCTCCGACCGGGATTCTCTCTAATCCGTTTCATCCGTAAGGCAAGACAGTCGTCCGTGATATTCAGTTTTCTTAATTTTTATTTAACCGCAACCATCATCGCAATTTCTTTCTTTTTATCAACTCGAAAAGTACCGTGAAGTATCGAGTTCGCCAACAGTGTCCAACATTGGAATTTCGATACATACAATAAATAAGAATAAAATAAGATTCTATTGTGATACTACAGTGAAATAAATATTTTATAACGTCCGAAAATCAGTGAAATCAGTTTCCAACTCATAGGTATACTATAGAAAGTAAGTATACCATTGGCACCCGTTACTAAATGGTCCTTCGAGCCTTTCAGAAAGGCACCTAAGCAAAAAATAAAGCAAAAATTCTAATAACTTCCTGGTGCAAGTGCGCAAGTGCAGTGTTGGAAGTACAAAATTCATAAAAGAAAATAAAACAAAACCCTTAAGTGAACATACTATGACAAGGTAAAAGTGAACAAACACATATATATGTTATAGTGAAAAAAAAGGAAACATTCCAGAAAACACAAAAGCTTCGGCGACAGCCAAGTGTGATAACTGCCGCGATCAGTACGAATTGACAAAGGGAATGATAACTGAACAAATAAGTTTAGTAAGGCCAAGTAGAGCCACTACTCCCCCTCCCAGAGTAGTTACAACACAAAAAGAAGACCTAGATAAAGGCATGTATCTAAAAGTACCAGCTTGTGATACTGAAGTTTTTAATGGCCGTCCTTCCGGGACATGTTCACTGCCGTTTATATAAACCATCCTAAACTCTCACAAGCGCAAAAGTTATACCATCTAAGGTACAAAACAAAAGGGGAATCAGGCAGTATCGTCAAGCGATTCGCTTTAAATGACGAAAATTTTAAGCTGGCTTGGCAAGCACTAGTCGAAAGATACGAAAATGGAAGGGTTATGATAGAAAACCCAATAAAAACATTATTACATCTACCAAAAATTCAAAAAGAAACCAGCCAGGAATTTCAAAATTTATACTCGACAGTGACTAATTGCACATTGTGTTAAAAACACAAAATATCTCCACAGAATCGTGGGACCCCATCATAGTAACTATTTGTGCAGAAACACTCCCTGATGCTGCGTTACTACGATGGGAACAATCTCTTGTGGAAAGGAAAAAAATGCCCACATGGGAGCAAATTTAAGCATTCCTCACTGCTCAATACGAGATAGCTGAGCGAATTGACAACAAAAATATAAATCTAAAAAGTCATCAAAATGACTCAAGTAAAAACTTGTTCAAACCTCAAGCCAGCAATAATATGCAATACAATAGACACGTTAATAAAAGTCACACTTTCGTATTAAACCAAACTAATAAATGGCAGCCAGTATGTGAAATTTGTAAAGGAGGTCATAACATAAGATCTTGCGAGAAATTTAAAAAAACTTTCCGTTTCTGACAGGAACAATCTTGTCAGACAACATAAACTTTGCATCAACTGTCTGTCCAATTCTCACGGGACAAAAGACTGTGAAAGCAAATTTAATTGTGTGTACTGTCAACGAAGACATCACTCACTGCTTCACATTACGAACTTTCAAAATATGAAGCAAAATCAATTTCATAAAACCAACGGGTTAGTCACTACAACCAAAAGTGATAATCCCGAAATCTCAAATCCCGAAAAAAGGGAAGAACAACCTTGTTGCTCTAAAGCAGCAAAAATTCAAGCGCTTCATTCAGAAAATGAAAGCAAAATTCTATTACCCACTGCGGTCATCACCATAGCACATAAGGGTGATTTATTCAAACTAAGAGCACTAATAGATCAAGGATCTCAAAGATCCTTTATATCATCAAAAGCTCAAAATCGGCTCAAATTGCCAATAAAACATTCAAATTTCCAAATCTCGGGATTTATATGTAAGTGGCCAAGTCCCTGACAAAATCAATTCTTTCACCACACAAGTGGAAAATATCTCAAACGAGTTTTTAAACAATCAACTTAAAAAATTCTGGGAAATAGAAGAATTACCCCAAATTACCCAGCTTTCAGAAGACCAGGCATGCGAAGCCTATTACAAATCCACAACAACAAGAAACGAACATGGTCGTTATGTTGTGCGATTACCATTCAAACCAACTTTCCCTGAAACCATAGCTCTAGGCCACTCTAGAATATCAGCAGTCCAGCAATTTCTAAGCCTGGAAAAAAGCCTGATAAAGAAAAGTGAGCTTACATCGGCATACGATAATGTGATGGACGAATATCTTGACCTCAATCATATGGAAGAAGCTGTACCATATGAAAAAGTATCTAAAGGTAGATATTTATCTTTTTATCTGCCACATCATGGGGTAATAAGACCTGATAAAATTACAACAAAGGTACGAGTGGTTTTCAATGCCTCAAAGTGTTCGAGCTCAGGCAAATCACTCAATGATGTACTATACACAGGGCCAACATTTCAATCTGATCTCATGTTGCTAATTCTAAATTGGCGCATGTTTAAATACGTTTTCAATGGGGATGTAGAAAAAATGTACAGACAAATTCTAGTACATGAAGATGACCAAGATTTCCAGCGTATAGTCTTCCGCAAATCAAGTAATAGTCCAATCAGCGACTATAAACTTAAAACCGTCACCTTTGCCATCAATTGCGCACCCTATTTGGCGATCAGGACACTACATGAAGTGGCAAAAACAAATGCAACAAATTTGCCTTTAGCATCTTCTGTGTTGCAAACACAAACATACGTGGACGACATACTATCAGGTAGCCACAGTATCGCATTAGCATGCGAATCACTATCGCAAGTGATCAAAGCATTAAATTCAGCAGGTTTCCCCCTAAAGAAAATTACTTCAAATCACCCTGAAATAATAAAAGGCATTAAAAAAGAAGACTTATTAGATACAGACTTCCTTAAATTGGAAAAGGCTAGTACAACTAAAACTCTAGGAATTCAATGGAATGGGATAACAGATCAATTCTCATATACAATTGAGTCAATATCTGCAATGTCCGCCATAACCAAACGCCAAATACTTTCCTCGGTGGCAAAACTTTTCGACCCCGCAGGATGGCTTTCGCCAATAATGATTCAAGCAAAAATCCTCATTCAAGATGGCACTGAATGGGATGAACAGGTGAAACCTTTACGTTTAGCGAAATGGGTTCAATTTGCTAACAATTTACATACTATATCTGAAATTCGAATCCCTCGATGGGTAAATTTCACCCCTAACATTAACGCAGAATTACACGGTTTCTGTGATGCCTCTGAAAAGGCTTATTGCGCAACAGTTTACGTACGCACTCAGCACGATAACAAAATATCTTCACACCTCTTGGTAGCCAAAGCCAAAGTTGCACCTTTGAAGACCTCAGTCTGCCACGGCTTGAACTGAATGGTGCTCTTCTGTTAGCAAAATTAATTTCAATTATCCAAACCCATCTCAAATTAAGCAATCATAAAATGTATCTTTGGCCAGACTCAGAGATAGTTTTAGCATGGTTAGAAAAACCACCCTATTGCTGGAAGACCTATGTATCTAACCGAATATCCCAAATTCTAGACTTAGTTGGCCCAGCAAAATGGCAACATGTTGCAAGTGCAGATAACCCAGCAGATCTTGGGACAAGAGGTTGCAAGCCACTTAAACTAAAAATGAAAGGAGCACTAAATGATCCTTGCGTACAACTAACGCATTCCGACTTGCAACATGCCAAGGTCAGTCTAATATTATATACACAAACTCGCTATTTCAGCAAAGAGAAATCAAAGTTTTTCGAAAAGCGACCTCTCGAAAAGGGAAGCTCACTTCTCGTATTAAATCCATTCTTGGATTCTAAGGGATTAATAAGGGCAGATGGAAGATTGGCGAACTCCAGCCTTAGTTATAACGAACGACATCCCATCTTTATTCCAGAGAAATCCCGTTTTACTTACCTATTTCTAGCATATCTGCACCATCTTACACTGCATGGTGAGCATCGCTTAATGCAACAAATGGTCCGTCAAGAATTTTATATACCGCGACTAAAGCCACAAATCAAAAGGACGATTTTCCTGTGTAAACCATGTACCATGTACAAACACAAAATGCGTACGCAGATCATGGCAGCTTTACCACCTGAACGCTGCAACTATGCTCTACCCTTTACCATCACTGGGGTTGATTTTGCTGGACCTTTCCAGATAAAGACCTCTATGTTAAGGTATTCTTCATTTAGAAAAGGGTATGTGGCTGTCTTTGTATGTTTTACGACAAAGGCAGTACACCTCGAGCTTTGTTCAGATCTGACTACTGCGGCTTTTCTTGCAGCATTTGCACGCTTTGTCGGACGACGCGGATTTCCTTCAAAAATAATGAGCGATAATGGGAAAAACTTTGTCGGAGCCCAAAGAGCAACAGAGAAGGAGTTTATAAACTTCATGAAAGAAGTCTCCCCTGAAATAGTTAACAAATATGCACCCCAAGGGATCGATTGGCAATTTATACCTCCATGTTCTCCACACATGGGCGGACTTTGGGAATCAGCAGTAAAAAGCTTTAAGTCCCATTTAAAGAAAACGGCTGGTAATAATAAATTCAATTATGAGGACTTTACTACACTACTCACTCGTATCGAAACCGTATTAAATTCAAGACCCATATCACCCCTCTCGCAAGATCCCTCCGATTTCATAGCTCTTACACAAGGTCATTTCCTCAGAGGAGCTCCTCTTCTCGCCATACCTGAGACAGAAGGAGACTCACTCACTTTAATAAATCGATGGGAAAAAATCAAGATTCTCCATCACGAATTCAGCCACAGATGGAAGGAAGACTATCTCAAAGATCTCCATAAGAGATATCGATGGAAAACGGCCCAGAAGGAAGCCAATGCAGGAGAATGCGTCATCATACAGGACGAATGCCTTCCTCCAACAGAATGGCGGCTAGGCCGCATTGAAAAGGTTCATCGAGAGACAGATGGTCACATAAGAGTAGTCGATGTTCGAACACAAACCGGCATATTAACTCGACCAGTCACCAAACTGTGTTTTCTTTAAAACAGCGAAGAACACCTTCAAGATAAACCGCAAAATAACTCGCAAAGTTAATCGAAAAATAATAAATCAATTCCACAAATTCGAAATTAACCTGCGTTATAATCCGTACACAAAAAATAAATTCAAACAAGCGCGTTGAATATCAACTTATTATACATATACATATGTATAGATATGTAGCTACAACAACTACATTCTAATATTATAAACAAAATCAATTTAATACAATTTTATATTCCCATAGAAATGGACGTAGAGGAGACCCAAACCACCTCCAACACCATAAGGTCCGAAATCGCTATTCCCAAAGCGTCGGCTGCACCCGTTGCCGCTCCAAGGACCAGGGTTATGCGAACACCGTCATCCGCCGAAGCAGTCAGGGAGATGAGAGAAGAGCAGATATCGGAGCCACAGGGGCCTCCATGTTGCAGCCTGTGCCATCGCCCACACGCCTTGAAACGATGCACCATTTTTAAGAGCATGAAGCCCGCTCACCGACAAGAGCCCATGGGCATTGCATGGCCTGCCTGGCAGATGACCACGCCAGCATAGAGTGCTGGGCCGACGGCGCCTGTCAATATTGCCAGAGGCCCCATCACACTTATTTCATCGGTTTCCCCGCCGAGCCAATCCGTCGGAAAGTAGCACCAATACCCGTACCAGACCTCGCAGCGATCCTATCCGGCGCCGACGACGCACCCAACCAATCACCACACGTACACGGCCCTCTCCGCCACGCCACGCTCATCGCCAGCAACAACGACGCTCAACAGGGTTGAGCGCTGTACTCAGTACACTACAGCAGCTGCAACGGCTCCTAGCCGATTAATTCGCCTAGGGGGGCCGGGATGTTCACATGAGCTATGAGCGTTCTGCAGCATCCCACATCACATCACCACACATCACGTCACGTCACAACACCTCATCACACAACAGCTCACAGCATACCCCAATACACACACACGCATCAAATACCGATCATTACTACAACACTACAACACAACAACCATACGATTATTAACGAGACGACTCGTAATGTCAGCTAATATTCACCACCTAACTCCGACCGGGATTCTCTCTGATCCGTTTCATCCGTAAGGCAAGACAGTCGTCCGTGATATTCAGTTTTCTTAATTTTTATTTAACCGCAACCATCACCGCAATTTCTTTCTTTTTATCAACTCGAAAAGTGCCGTGAAATATCGAGTTCGCCAACAGTGTCCAACATTGGAATTTCGATACATACAATAAATAAGAATAAAATAAGATTCTATTGTGATACTACAGTGAAATAAATATTTTATAACGTGCGAAAATCAGTGCTTTATTTTCCAACTCATAGGTATACTATAGAAAGTAAGTATACCATTGGCACCCGTTACTATAAGCTAAATACAAATACATCGATCGAAAAGTGCGTGACGGGGAAATTTAGAAAAAATTAAACAAGTGTAAAATAATACAACTATAAGAGGAAGGACTTAAATTAATTCATCAAATACAACCAATACAACAAATACAACTACAAGAGGAAAGATTTAAATTAATTCATCAGATACAACCAATATAACAAATACAACTACTAGAGGAAAGATTTAAGTTAATTCATCAAATACAACCAATACAACAAATACAACTACAAGAGGAAAGATTTAAATTAATTCATCAAATAGAACCAATACAACAAATACCACTACAAGAGGAGAAATCTAAATTAATCACACAAAGGAGGAAACACTATCAACACAGGAAAATGCAAATGATATTTATATCTCTCTTTTTCCTGAACTTTATTTTAAGCGATGGTTCGGTTGAGGTGTTAGATTACACTCAGTCAGAAATCGTTATGATGGAAGAAGGAATTGGCAAAATTCAAACAGGAACCTACCGGATTATCCACATGACAAACATAACAGAATACTCTACAATATTACGGGAACTGAACAGAAACTTCATACGAAACATTCCAGCTAACAACCCTCTTTACCCATTTATAACAGACGAAATCAGTAACATCAACATAACAATTAATAACATTTTACCTAAATACAAAAATAAAAGATCACTAGACTACATAGGATCAGCCTGGAAATGGATAGCTGGCAATCCGGACCATGACGATTTAGTAGCCATCAACAGCAAATTTAAAGAAGTAATCGAGAATAACAACCAACAATTAATAATCAACAAAAACATTTTAGAAAGAATAAACAATATAACAGAAATTAGCAACTCAATGATAAAGTCTTTAGGAAGTAGTAACGAACCGCCCTAATACTTAAATATAAATTTAAAATTGACATAATCAAAGATGAGTTAGAAAATATTAAAAGAGCAATTCATTTAACTAAAGCGAACATTATTAACTCAATTATTATTTACAATCAAGAAGGTCATAGAATAAATAAAATTTTTATCGAAAAGAATCTGCAATTTGGTTCGTTAGAAGAATCTCTGAATTTTGCAGACGTTCAAATTGCTGTAAAACAAAACTTACTAATTTATATGATAAAAATACCGAAAACCGGTAAAGAAATTTGCAAATCTATTATAATTAAGCCTTTAAGTAAAAACGAAACTATTTTAAAGATAAATTTTGAAAAAATACTGAAATGTAATGAAGAATATTATGGTATAGAAAAATATTGTAAAATAACAAATGAAATAAAAATTTGCAAACAAACCCAAATTGTTAATTTGGAAAACGAAAATTGTATAAAAAATTTAATAAGGAATAAACCATATAAGTGCACTGTAACAAATACGGAACATGTTAAAAATATTGTAGAAATAAATAATGGATTAATACTTTTAAACAATTTCGAAGGAAATATTACTACAAATAATAATACTAGAAAATTAAGAGGATCATATTTGATAAGAATCTTTAATGAAACTATAAGAATAAATAACATGAATTTTACAACTTTAGAACAACATAGCTTGAGACCACTGCCTGCTTTAATCCAACATTCAAACTCAAATTCAGAGTTCGAGGATTTCCATCCTTAAAACTTATGAAAGAGCTTAAAAAAAAAAAAACTTAAAAAAAAATAAGTTCTCTGAATCTTTTAGTGAAATCCAATTTATTCACTCATTTTGGGCTATTAGCCCTAGTAATTACCATAATTGCAATTTTCAGATGCAAAAAGCGCGTAAAGCCTGAAATAATTATTAGCAAACCGGAATCATTTCAAATGCCAGTAATTAAAAGGACGCAGCAAAGAAGTCTTAACGACATCCCATTTTTTTAATTAATCAAGCGGGGACGCTTGATATTTCGGAGGGAGGAGTTAACACAATATTTTATGAACTACTACATAAATTCCATTCCCACATTATATGCTAGAAACATACAAACCGTTTGCATACTTTGGAGTCCTATTACAAACAAAAGTGCAACTGCGCTAAACGCGCATACGCTAAATTCTTAAGTGAGCGAAACACGCGCAACCATGTCTTCTCCCCCAAAACCAAATAGCTGCAGGTGAGCGCTACACGCGCAAACCCTTTTAGCTGACCAAGCATCTTTGGGCACGTAGGCCGGCTCAAGCATAGGTTAGATTATAAACTTTAAAGTTAAGTGTAGTTAGTCTTTGTAAGTTACTAGACTCGACAGGCACATAGTGCCGTTAAAAAAAAAACATAAATAATTTTAAGATAATAAAATAGGCACATAGTGCCGACCTAATAAAATTAATTAATAAATAAACCTCCGTCTCGTTAATTTATATACTCGTACATAGGTACGCGTGTACATATGTATGTATATTCGCCGTACGAATAAACCGCGAAAAGAAAATTAGCGGACACTTAAAGTGGGTAGATATCTATGTATATATGTAAGGAAATATATGTATCGTTTCCTCGTATATGTTTTTACGACTGTTGTGTAAAAAAGAGTAAACTTACTCTTTGTAATTTATTTAAATATAATTATATCGGATATATGTATGTATTAGGCCGGGTCGAGTTGTGGGGAGTCAAAAAAATCGCTCATTGCTCTATGAAAATCATATTCTAGGGATGAAAATAAGAAACTCTGCCGAAGGAACCATACCTCTGGAACGAATTCTGACGTCCCCCAATTCGGGTCGAACTTTTGGGTAGGGGCAAATTTTGAAATAGAATTGAAATTACCATTTCATTCTTATTACCTCTGAAAGTGAGGAGAACTAAAGCAATAGCCACTATGGTATTTCAAAACAAGTAAGGAAGGGCTAAGTTCGGGTGTCACCGAACATTTTATACTCTCGCATGATAAAGTGACAATAATTTACATATGTTCTTATTTTGCTGTAAAATTAATTAGATTAGATCAATTTGTGTACTTTGAGTATGGAATTGTATTTTCATTTCCTAATGTACATATTATACAGAGAAGGCATCAGATGGAATTCAAAATAGCGTTATATTGGAAGAAGGCGTGGTTGTGAACCGATTTCACCCATATTTCGTATATGTCATCAAGGTGTTAAGAAAATATTATGTACCGAATTCATCGGTGGAGTAGTTCCTGAGATATGGTTTTTGGTCCATAAGTGGGCGGCGCCACGCCCATTTTCAATTTTTAAAAAAAGGCTGGGTGCAGCTTCCTTCTGCCACTTCTTCCGTAAAATTTAGTGTTTCTGACGTTTTTTGTTAGTCGATTAACGCACTTTTAGTGATTTTCAACATAACCTTTGTATGAGAGGTGGGCGTGGTTATTATCCGATTTCTTCCATTTTTGAACTGTATATGGCAATGCCTGAAGGAAATGACTCTATAGAGTTTGGTTGACATAGCTATAGTAATTTCCGAGATATGTACAAAAAACTTAGTAGGGGCGGGGCCACGCCCACTTTTCCAAAAAAATTACGTCCGAATATGCCCCTCTCTAATGCAATCCTTTGTATCGATTTTCGCTTTAATATCTTTATTTATGGCTTAGTTATGATACTTTATAGGTTTTCGGTTTCCGCCTATTTGTGGGCGTGGCAGTGAGACGATTTTTCCCATCTTCGAACTTCGAATTTCTTATGGAGCCAAGGAATACGTGTACCAAGTTTCATCATGATATCTCAATTTTTACTCAAGTTACAGCTTGCACGGACGGACAGACGGACGGACAGACAGACATCCGGATTTCAACTCTACTCGTCACCCTGATAACTTTGGTATATATAACCCTATATCTGACTCTTTTAGTTTTAGGACTTACAAACAACCGTTATGTGAACAAAACTATAATATGTACTCTCCTTAGCAACTTTGTTGCGAGAGTATAAAAAATAATAAGTGAAGTGACCATTCCAAATCAAAAAGTTTACAATGAATCCACCATCCTCTACACCGCAAGATGAAGCAACTACATCAACAACTATCGAAAACCCAATGAGTCATATACCCAAGCATGATGTTACTGTTTTTGGTGTGTCTACTGATTTGACTGATCTTAATTTACCAACCCATCTGGATATCTTGAGATATTATTTTTACTTAAGCGAACATGCTAAAACAGAACAAAAAAAGTTTTCCCATAAATCATTCACTATTCAAGTACAAGATAAGTTGATTGGAAACAATTTTTTACATTGGAACATGTAAATGCGATTTGAAGGCAGCTCGATGTGCATGCGACTGGGTTCCCGAACGCCTCAAAGAGTTCATGCACGATCAACATAATCAGAGAAGACTAACAATGAATGCATTTATGATGGAAACTGAAGAGCAAGGAGCAACGTCACCACCGGTTCAAGAAGATGTGGATAGAAGCACAAGTACACAATACACAAAGAGATACGATTGTTTTAACTTTGCCTTGGTATGTGACAGATTTGGTGTGCCTGACAGAGTAGCATCAGCATTGGGAACCGCTCTTTTGCAAGATTTTAAAATTAAAGATAAGCATGGGAAACCTCTCATCATGGATAAATCGAAAGTTCGCAGAGAAAAAGAGAAATGCAGACAAGAAGTGCTTCGTAAACGGTTAGATGATACCAATTTGTTAGCGTTTTCATTCGATGGCAGAAAAGATGATACTTTAACGATAGATAAAATTGATGAGAAGTATCATGGTAAAATAACCTCATCTTGTTATTTTGAGAGAACCCAATTCTGAATTTATTGGTTACATAAGACTGGAACATGAAACCGCTGAATACAAAACAACCAAATTAAATGGTTTTTTTAACGATAAAAATATATCACTGGATACATTAATTCGAATATGCACTGACGGTGTGTACATTCTCCGTGGCTTACCAAGGCCGCTAGATTATTGCGATTATATGTGACAACGGAAAATCCAGATGCAAATTTAAGAATTCTGGTTGAATTTATAATTAAATGTTATGTGCCAATGTACTTCAATGCAAGTATTACAGCTCTATCGTGTACGGCAGTGCATTATTTTTCAAGTTCATTGGTTGGTCACGATTTCTAGAACCTCGTTTACGCAAAATTGTCAATCAAGTAATTAAAGATAATTCATATTATGCGCATTCGGAAAATATCTTGTTATCAATGTTGTTTGATGATAGGAAAGAAAAGCGCGACTGTGCCATCAAGAAAATTCTACGCTATCGAACCGATGTTGTCGAGCCAATGGAACTTAGGGTTTGTAAAAAACCAGATATAAACTTTAATTGCCCCAGTTTTACGGAAATGATCAATTTGAATGATATAAATATCGTATTTGAACCACCATTCACGCGAAGCATTCCGTACGATACATTGAAAGAATATTTAAATCAAGATGATCCACCGTTTAATGATCCAAAAATTCCATCACACATACAAGGAACGGAACGACATGTTCAATTGCTAGCTAGCGTTTCCAAACGGGTTATACCGGAAAATGTAGAAGCTGTTATGGCGACGACATTAGAGAGCCGTGCGAAATTGCCCAGACTTAAAAGTAAAAAAGACTTCAAACAATTATTTTTTTTAGTTTCTTTTCTATAACTCACTTAAATTAATTTTTTCATTTACATATGTTCTGACTAAATAAATTGCTTAAGAGAAAAAATAGATATTATTATAAATAAATAAATAAAAATAAAGAAAAAACATAGCAATTTAGCTGATTTTTTGATGTAAATCATCAAACCCAGGGAGTTCCAGGAGGTGTGCCACTGGCATGGGTGGATCGGAGCACTCTAAATGGGTCAAAGTGGGATTTTTCAAAATTTGCCCCTACCCAAACGTTCGACCCAAATTGGGGGACATCAAAATTCGATTTAGAGGTATGGTTCCTTCGGCAAAGTTTCTTATTTTGATCCCTAGAATATGATTTTCATAGAGCAATGGGCGATTTTTAAATCGACCCACCCTAGTATGTATGTATATGATGTATGTAAAGTTTTATTTATACATACATACACATGTATGTATGTATGGTTTTCAATTTAAATATTTCCTCTCTTTTGTCTGCTTATGATTTGCCTTGGCTTATTTTAAGCAGTCCTGCTTATACTTGATTAAGTATAAGGGGTACCGCTGGAAATTGGTGCAAGTAAATATTTGAAAGATTTTTTGTTGTAGAAATAATTTTGTGTTTTCACACAACTGTAAGCACTTAGCGGCAATCAATTATTTATTATTCGTATTACCAAACTGTTTTGTTTCTTAGCGGTATTTCGGTTTTTACCGGGAAATAACCGAATACTAAAACAGTTTGGCAACAGTTTTTTTTCTTCATTCTAACGGATGGTTAGAAACGCAAATTATCTGTTTTAAATTTTTGGCCTTTTTTATGTTTTATATATAATAGAAATAATGATAGGAACGATACAACCAACTCACTTGTATTTCCGCCAGGGGTTTTGGGGACAGTTTGATTGTATGTATGTGGTCTTTAATGTGTGTTCGTTTGTGGGCTTTCCTCCCAGTGTGTGCGTTTGTGGCCTCTTCTCCCAGTCCTTTTGTTGAGGTGAATTTTGGTGAGATGGTGATGTGGTGTAGTTTTATTTTTGTTTTTTTACTTCGCGCCCGTTTTTTGGTGGTTATTTATGTATGTACATATATTTTTTGTTGTTTGAACCGGCTTCGCGCCCGCTATGTAATTTATTTCTTTATTTCGCGCCCCCTCTTTTCATTATATGTATGTATTAGGGTTTTTTTTTTTGGAGAGAAAATGTTTTGTCTAGGAATCGGACTTACTTATATTCTTGTATATATGTACATATGTATGTATATGAAAGTTGCCACTGCACTGCACTTTTATGCACAATGTTTCTATCGCCATAGCTAGCCACCACTTACCTCGGCACTTGTTACCTCACCGGTAAAAATAGACACAGTTTGGATTGATTAGGTTTAATTTAATGTTTCGGTTTTGGTTTGTTTAATTTAATGTTTAGTTTAATGGTTTGGTTTTGTTGGATTCACTGCCGCTTCGAAATATGTATACGGAAACTGACGCTGCGTGACACGTTCGCTCGGTGCGAGATCGTTGTAAAAAAGGGGAGGTCGTCCTCTGGAGCGGTCGCTTTTGATGGTTAGATAGTGTAGAGTTGTGGTGTGATGTCCGCATGTGTGGTATATTCGTGTGTAGTAGTGTGTGGTGTCTTCATGTGGAATGTCGGCATGTGTGGTGTCTTCATTTGTGGATCGCGTTAGTGTGGTGTGTTGTCGTGTGGTCGGGTGTATAGAGGGGAGAGCTAACTCATCTAGCCAGCGGCCAAATTCCGAACATTGTGTTTTCTGACAAAAAAAATGTCCCATTGAGCAATTCGTAAACTCTCAAAAAGCTAGGGTTTACTTGTCCGACCGTTCATACGAGAATCTAAGTCATCCGTTGGCCACCAGGAGGCAGCACCCGCCACAAATAATGGTTTGGGCCGCTGTCACCGCAGATGAGCGCTCTCCAATTGCTTTCATCGAGCCTGGCGTCAAAGTAAATGCGACATATTACCGGGAAAGTGTTCTGGAGGCTGCTTTGAAGCCGTGGACAAACAAACATTTCGGTTGCAAACCATGGACGTTTCAACATGACTCAGCACCGTCTCACAAAGCGCGAGTGAACCAAGAATGTCTGAAAAACAAGGTTCCGAACTTCATTACGACTACACAATGGCTCTCGAATTCACCAGATGCGAATCCAATGGATTATTCTCTCTGGGCCATTTTGGAGAGCAAGGTCCGAAGTAAAAAATATACCAGTTTTGAGATGCTGAAAAAAGGCATTGTCCGTGAGTGGGCCAAAATACCGGCAAGTCACATTCGGGCAGCTTGCGATTCCTTTTTGACCGTCTCAAGGCCATTAAACAGGTCGAAGAGAAGAGGTGAATGTTATAGATAAAAAGAATTTTTAATTGTTAATGTATGTATGTATATGAATTGACCTGATTTATTAGAGCCGTAGTCATGCAGAATCTATGGCAAGTTATTTCAAAGCTGCCCTAAACTCCGTAGTTCTTCCGGAGTATAGTTCGCTTGGGGGTTTGACTAATATATGTTTACACTGTAAAAAAAGCAAAACATTTCGGAAGTGAAAAGGTACCTGTACTTTTCATTGTTTAATATTCGTAATATATGTATATACATACTTATTGTCTTAATATTTGGTTGAAATTGTTACTAGGTAAGAAATGGCTTTACGACATGTTGTCATGGCGGAAAAGTGAAACTTTAAAAATTACGTGTACCTGAGTTTTTGGAAGCTGTGTTAGAAAATGATTTGAGCTCTTGGCGGGGACACTATTTGGAGAATATTCGGCAGCTAAATAGTTCGTTTGCTTTTGAATCATTCGAAGCGAAAATTGCGGAGCCTACAGGGCGCGGACCATATTGCTTCCGAATACATGGAACAATATATCACCTACCCTAGTCCATTGCATGCAGATCATCCTTCAGAATCCTTCTACGCCCAGCTGTTTATTCTTGACACGGATCAAGCAACTGATATAAGGGCACAACATAATTCAAACTGCGATAGGTATTTGCTGAGAAAAATCCACGAAATGCTTTCAAATATTAACCCCTTGGCAAATGAGTATAAGCATATGGCGCAGGTTGAACGCGAAGAGGAACAGAGGGCCAGAGAAGAAAATCGCAATGCTCGCCGAATTAGCCAAACCACAACAGAGGATGGTGAACTACCTGGAAATCGAAATTTGCGAATATTTTCACGGAAATCTGATATGCAGAATTTATTATTTGTCTCAACGCTACATAGGTTGTGTGATCCATTAGTATATCCGCTTTTGTTTCCTTATGGCGAGTCAGCATATGATGAAACTCTTCTGCATGAACAGGGTCATAGAACGGAATGTAGATTTAAATTAACCCAACTGCAGTTTGTTGCTTACCGTATGGCGATAAGAGAATTTTTCAGCTTGCTTCATGCGTCAGGTAAACTTTGGCAACAATATTTAGTTGACCAATATGTCAGAATTGAAGGAGCACGTCTGGCATTTCTGTGAACTCATCAGAAACAGCTACGTGTTGAAACATATGTATGCTGGTTTGCATGACTACTTAATGCGTGGTGCAAATATGGAAAGTGTTCGTCCTGGTCGTATAGTTGCACTTCCTTCAAGTTTTGTTGGCTCTCTTCGAAATATGAACATGCATTACCAGGATGCTATGGCTATGGTTAGAAAATATGGAAAACCGTCGCTTTTCATAACTTTTACATGCAACCCAAAATGGCCAGAAGTCATTCAGAATATTGAGAGACACCAGGGACCGGAAATGCGTCTAGAACTGATAGCCCGGGTTTTTAAGCAGAAGCTCAATGAGCTTATGAAAGATATTTCCCAGAGGAATGTGTTTGGAAAGGTGAAATACTACCTAAATGTCATTGAGTTTAAAAAACGGGGTCTACCACATGCCCACATCTTAGTAGCACTTCGCGAAGAAGATGTTATTCGCGAGCCTTCTGAAATTGACCTGGTTGTTTGCGCCGAGATTCCTAATAAGGAGGCAGAGCCTGAGTTGTATGAAATAGTTTCAAAATGTATGATTTATGGCCCATGTGGAGTACTTAATCCATCATCTCCCTGCATGACTGATACGGGAATTTGCTCCAAAAACTATCCGAAAACTTTTCATGCTAATTCGCTTTCAAACGTTAACGGCTATCTTCAATATCGCCGCCACAATGATGGAAATAAAATAGTTGTTCGTGCCAATAAACATTTAATTGAAATAGACAACCGATGGATAGTCCCATACAACAAATAGCTGACCAAAAAATACAGTGCCCATATTAATGTCGAAATATGTTCATCGATAGAAAGCGTTAAATACCTCCACAAATATATTTACAAAGGATATGATTGCGCAACAGTTCAAATTATTAAACACCCAATTGATCACGCGGATAATCATGATGAAATATCTACATTTATAGACGCTCGATATGTTAGTGCGCCTGAAGCCTGTTGGAGGCTTTTGGAATTTTCAATGCAAGAAAAGTCCCACATGGTAAAAGCTCTAGCCGTTCACATTCCAGACTCACAAAATATTTATTTTCGTGATGATAATGCTGCGATTTCTGATACCCTTGCTCGATACCGCGATACCACTTTAACCGCATATTTTAAATTGAATGCGATAGATCCATTTGCGAATACTTTGTTGTATTATCAAATTTCTGAGTACTATACTTGGCAAGATGCGTCGCGCTCATGGCAAAGAAGAAAACGACCGAGTAATGCAATTGGTAGAATGTATACGGTCGATCCAAAAAATCGGGACGCTTTACGTTTATTACTTACTTCGTTAAAAGGACCGAGGTCGTATTCAGATATATTAACCGTGAACAGGGAACATCTCTCTTCTTATTGGGAATCAGCAGTAAAGAGAAAGTTGCTAGCGGATGACACAGAGTGGACCGCTGCACTTGAAGAAGCATCTGTCTTTAAAATGCCTGTGCAACTGAGATGTATGTTTGCAATGATTTGCATATTTGGAGAACCAACCTCACCAATAGAGCTCTGGAGAAAATTTAAATTGCATCTTTGTGAAGATTTTTTAAGAAATAATTCAGAAAACACCAGCGAGCTTTTAGCATTGAGAAATATTAGTCACATTTTCCAATCACATAACACATCTTTAAAAGACTTCGGGTTACCTGCAAATGATCTTACCACTGAAGACGCAGGAATTGAGAATTATAGTATAGATGATGAAGTATTATACACCCAAACACTAAAGGAACAGCTTAATCATGAGCAAAAGATTATATTCGACCAAATAACCCATGCAATTTTCAGTAGCAACGATGTCGTAAAGGCATTCTTTGTTGATGGTCCTGGCGGCTCTGGCAAAACTTTTTTTCATAAGAGTATTATTCACCATATTCGTAGCTTCAGACAGAAGGTGATATCCGTGGCTTGGACAGGGATTGCCTCTATTTTACTTCCGGAAGAACGGCACATAATATATTCAAATTTCCAATACCTTTGACTGAATCTTCTGTTTCTCTAATTAAGCCAGATAGCACCCTCGGAAAAGCAATCAAATGTTCTACAGCAATAATATGGGACGAAGCTAGCATGGTTCCTGGGACTGCATTACTATGCTTAGATCGATTCTTCCTGTAGTGCCCAATAGCTCACGCGCCGCTATAGTTGGTAATTGTTTGAAACGGTGTTCACTTTGGAAATTTTTTAGGTGTCTCAAACTCTCAACGAATATGCGTTCTAAAGAATCCTTATACAACAGTTTTCTTTTGCGTGTTGGAGAAGGTCGAGAGCTCTCTCCAGAGTCGAAAATCAATATACCAGAAGAGATAATTTTGCTAAATGAAAATTTAGTGGATTGGGTATTTCAGCCCCAGTCTGGTGTTATTAATTAAATTAAATAAAATAGCGAAATAGTAAATATGTTGTCCGGCGAGGAAAGGGTATATTATAGCGTGGATACTGTAGTTTCTGAAGATCCTCAAGAGCATGTCGGATTCCCTACAGAATTTCTAAACTCCCTTAATTTCAGTGGAGAAGCGCCTCATGAGTTAAGGCTTAAGGTTGGAACAGTTGTGATGTTAATCCGCAATCTTAATACATATTGGTCAATGGGACTCGCTTGATAGTAAAAGCACTACATTGTAATTGTTTGGAGGTCGAAATTTAACCGGTGAATCACAAGGGAAACAAATTTTATTGCCCCGTATAAATTTACAGCCCAGCGAATCAACACTTCCTTTTATTTTAAAGCGTCGCCAATTTCCAATAATTGTAGTATTCGCAATAACAATAAACAAATCTCAAGGGCAGACTCTAGCAAGAGTTGGTGTTTTCTTCAAGGAGGATTGTTTTACGCATGGCCAGCTGTATGTCGCATTGAGTCGAGTACGATCTTCTCAAGATATCAAAGTTAAGACTTACGACCAAAATAAAACCACTACGAATGTAGTTTTCCATGAAGTACTTGAATAAATTGAGTTTTTACAAAAAAATTTTTTTTTACTTTTTTCATTTTAAATAACGGACTCCCCCGATTATCGGGGGTTATTACTAGTCATTCTTATTGGCCCGTAAGAGTTAACTTGAGACCTAAGCGCCGTTGTATGTTACCTACTGCGCTTAGGTTTCAAGTTGCTGGTTATAGTAAAAGTTTCGTTTAGAATTCTCCGTTAATATACATACATAGGTCACAATAATTAATTTGAAGTTATAATGGTTTTTAAATAGGTGAAAAAATGGGAGCGCTAAAAAAATATTTATTCTCAAAGTGGGCGGTAGACAAAATAAGTTTGGGAACCACTGCGGTAGACTATACCCGACAAGACTACATACTTATCGAAAATGGAGATGTTATATATTTTTCCGTAGTTCCTAGGTGAAACATACATAGGACCACTAGTAATAAATAACAATTAACAATTCACAACAAATTCAGAAATGTTTAAAATAATAGCAAAATTAACTAACACAGTAAATTATATTAAAGGTGATACCACAACTAGGAAAATTAAAAGAAAACGAAATCCATATGTTATACATGAACTGCACAATTTAATAAATGCAATAACTTTTGGTAAAATTGGAATTTTAAATCCAACAATTCTACATTTTGATGAACTGAAAACATAACATATTACCAACATGGTATAATACCATAGCAGACTTAATGGACATTTCTAAATTTAAAATAGCTCAAAAAGGGGACATACTAATATTTTATATAAAATATAACTAACATGTAAGTATTATGATGTAAGGGCCAAAGCTCAATTAGATGGTAAGCTTATTAAATTTCAAAAACATATTGTAAATTAAATAAAAAACAAGGAAAATGTAAAAAATTAAAAGAAAAAACTTGCAAATTTAAGAAATTAAACCAGGAGCGATATTAGTTTCAGGAAAAAATATTGTATTGTATTTTAGAATATATCGAAACAACCAATAAACTGTTAAAATTAGATAATATAAATATTTTAGCAAAACGGAACAAGAACATCACAGTTCATTAATTTTTTTGGTACATAATTTTAATATTGGGAATACTTTTCATAACTTACATAACACTAAAATTAAAAAAATCTCGCGAAATTCCAAAACCAATTGAAAATATGCAATCTCAAGAAGTCATGTTTAATGCTCTTTTAGATCAAATATATAAATTAACTCAAAATAATAGTGAAACGGGAACGATTCATTTTTGGAAGGGGGGAGTTAATGACAACCTCCGCATAGCAACCTTACCATACTTCCTCTTCTTTATTGGCGTAGACACCGCTTACGCGATTATAGCCGAGTTAACAACAGCGCGACAGTCGTTTCTTCTTTTCGCTACCTGGCGCCAATTTGTTATTCCAAGTGAAGCAAGGTCCTTCACCACCTGGTCCTTCCATCGGAGTGGAGGTCTTCTTCTTCCTCAGCTTCCTCTGTCGGGTACTGCGTCGAATACTTTCAGAGCTGGAGTGTTTTTGTCTATTCGGACAACATGACCTAGCCAGCGTAGTCTTTGCTTTTAATTCGCTGAACTATGTTAATGTCGTCATATACAGCCGTTGACAGCTAATTAGAAACGCTCCCATTTTGGAGGTGGCTGATGAGTATAATGATAATTTTAATATACCGTTATATATATTCCTAAACGTCTTGCATTGTTCGTGCTACTCTATTTACTATTAAATTCACTCTGTTTTGTAGTTCTGAAGTTGAAATTATTTTATTTTTTTCCCAAATAGTAAATGCGTTACGGTATAGAAGGAGAATTAAGTGCGACCAGACCACTTGATAGAACCATATACGTGATGTTGAGGAGGCTTCTTCCACGGTAGTTGACGCAGATTGTGGGGTCTACCTTTTTGTGAACTGGGCAGAGCACACTTAAATTCCAATCGTTGGTTTCGTCCGACCATATTTTACAAAGAAGTTGATGCATGCTCCTTAACAGTTCTTCGCCGTCGTGTTTGAATAGCTCGGTCGGCAATCATCGACCCCCGCTGCTTTGTTGTTCTTTAGACGGGTAATTGCTATTCGAACTTCTTCATGGTCAGGCAATGGAACGTCGGCTCCATCGTCATCGATTGAGGAATGCGGTTTCGCCTTCTCCTGGCGTTGTAAGTTCACTGCCATTCAGCAAGCTGGAGAAGGGCTCCCTCCATAATTTAAGTATGCTCTGAACATCGGTCACTAGATCACCTCGGGGAGTTCTACAAGAGTATGCTCCGGTCTTGAAACCTTCTGTAAGCCGCCGCATTTTTTCGTAGAATTTTCGAGCATTACCCTTGTCGACTAGCTTATCAGCTCTTCATACTCACGCATTTCGGCCTCTTTCTTTTTCTGTCTGCAAATGCGTCTCTTTCCCTTTTCAACTCTCGGTATCTATCCCATCCCGCCCGTGTTGTGGTCGATCGTAACGTGGCGAGGTAGGCAGTCTGTTTTCTCTCCGCTGCGACACTGCACTCCTCGTCGTACCAGGTGTTCTTTTGCGTTTTCCGGAAACCAATTCGGTTGCAGCTGTACGTAAGGAGCTTTAAATGCCATCCCACAGTTCCCTTATATCGAGTTCTTGACGAGTGCTCTCAGAGAACAGGAGTGCAAGCCGAGTAGAAAATTGTTCTGCTGTCTGTTGTGCGAACCTTTCTTGTGTTTTTGCTGCACAGAGGCGGGTGCGTATCTTGGCTGCAACAAGGTAGTGGTCCGAGTCGATGTTAGGACCTCTGAGCGCACGAGATACCTTCTCTATCCTATTCGTACAGATGCTATGAGTACAGGACTAACTCGAATTGGCACGATCCGATTGGACACAATCGGGAACTACCGTTATGAAAGAAAAGAGAAAAGAGAATAGAGAATCGCGAAGCGGCTATTATCCGGTTTATTTTTAGTCAGTCTAGTGTGAACATTGTGATTGAACAGACGCTTGAAATAAAAAGAAGCAATTAAGTAATAAAACAACACTGTATTCTAAGTGATTTCAATAAATAAAGGGACATCTACACCAATAGTGTCATCAGCATATTGGTAACTCACGAACATCTAAAACCTTGGAGACGTGTCTTCCGTCTATCACAACATGATCGATGGTTGGTGGTTTTTCGATCCGGAGACAGCCAGGTCTTGATGAATTTCGGGCCCCGGCGAACTCTGTCAGCCTCGATCCATTTGGAGATGTTTCGACGTGGAGGCTGAATTTACCGACCCTAATGCCAAAGGTACCTTCTTTACCCACCCTGGTGTTTAAGTCATCAGGCACGATTTTGATATCGTGGCGGGGCCAGCTCTCATAGATGCGCTCCAAGCGCTCATAGAAAGCATCTTTGGTCACATCGTCCTTCTCTTCCGTCGGGGCGTGGGCGCAAATCAGCCATATGTTCAAGAACTTCGCTTTCATGCGGAATGTGGCTTGTGGTGTTCATCCGCCGGGGTGAATGACAGTACTCGGAATCCACGAATCGTACACCAAATTTGCGCTCCTCTATATGGTCACTGTCTATCGCATTTCTTGGACGGCGGTGATGTCAGCCTTCACTTTAACGAGGACACCAACTAGCTGGGCAGCGGCACCTTCCAAATTCAGGGACTGGACATTCCAGGTGCATGCTCTTAAATCGTAGTCCTTATTTCTTTTGCCATGGTCGTCATCAAAATCTCATCCGAGGCTGTTTTGTCGTTTTCATTGGTACTGTTTTTTTACTTGGCGGGTCCCAAACCAGCGCTCAACCCTGTGGAGGGGATGTTTCGCCTTCTCACTTTAGCTCGCCTCCAAACGGATGTTCTTAGGCTACCCAGAGAATACTTGGTCAAAGACCGGAAGTCGTTAGCTGCTTGAGCGATATGTCAAAGAATCGTTTCTGGCCACTCCCAAGTGAAATGCGATCAGAGAACTTTCCTCACTTGCGTGAACTTCTACATATGACTCTATCCTCCAAAATAAATTGAATATTTGCATTTTGCAATTACACAGTCTCATAAATTAAAAATCTTAATTAACGTTTTTAATTGTTGAAGAATTCGATATAATGTATAATATATATTTGTAATATATTTTCCGTTCTCAATCCAATAATTCATTCATATCAAAACAATATCGCTCGCCCTCACAAGAAGGCATAACAATACAAGGTGCATTCCAAAGTAAACAGGACTTTAAAAAACCCAGAACAAATAGTTTTTTCGGGAAAATCAATTTATTTTATTCAAAATAGTCTCCTTTTGCTTCAATACAGCTTTTTGCACGGCCCAAACCATGTCGAACGAGTGTTTTACCTCGTTGGCCGGTATGGCCGCCAGTATGCCGGTGCAAGCCTTTTGAATGGCCTCTACGTCTGCATAACACTTTATAATTTCTATGATGATTTCGGTTGATTTTTGATGAATTCAGGCACAGTTTCGACGGAATTTCCGGTGATCACGGATTTTGATTGGCCCACAATGTTGATCGTCATTTATTTCCTCACACCCACTTTGAAAACGTTGAAACTACTCGTGCACTCTGCTATGGAGTAGGCAATTATTGCCATAAACTTGTTTCATCAATTGAAACGTTTCGGTTTTTTTTTACCAATTTTAAAACAAAATTTAATGAAGCTCATTTTCTCATCGATAACGCAAACATACTGACACTTAAAACGCAATAACTTCACTTCCAATCCATGAAATGTCATGAAACTCACTGGACAATCGATAAAGACAACAGATTCTAACTCAGCAGTCGACATATAGATGGCGCCATCAGGGGGCGCTAGATTCAAAAAGTCCTGTTTACTTTAGAACACCCCTTGTAATAATTGTTAAGAAAACAGAACGCTTAACGTTCTGCGGAAATATGCTGAAACATCAAACATTGTAATTGAAACTTTCTATGTTCTGGATTCAATCACTAACTGATACGGACACTGCAGCTTTAGCTTTACCTTTAAGTAAATAAGAACAAAATGTATAAATACTAGTATTTTGGAAATAAAGTTTTGATTTGTCTCTGGCATTCCACTAGAACCACATGTGTTCTCATTTCATCCGCGCGTTTGCATACACACACTTTTTCATCACGAGTTAAATGGTCTACTGGGATGGAACATACAAATTTTCTTTACATAGGTAGAGGTGTTAACTCGGGTGCATAAACGTAGTTAGAGTTAAGTTGAACGTCAAGTCCGCTGCTTTTAGAAATTGGTCCAAACAGGACTCCCATGTTATTATTAATTTATTATATTTTCCCACACACTTTAATTTGTCAGCTAGTTAAAAGTCGATGTGATGAAGGTGAATCAAAGGTATATAATATAAGTATACTAGAATACTATCGTATTCAGAATACCTTTCGTTTAGAATATTTGCCGTTTGTGTTTATAGGGTTTACTCTTGTAGAATATAACCGAGTAGAAATTAATAGCGCAATTCTGTAAGCAATCTCTAGTCATTATTTGAGACATTTTGAAGTTTATTGCAGTAATCACTATTTAGAAAATATTTTCGTTTTCCAAAGTCATTGTGTTGGGAGCTTATACAGGAATTGAAACGATAACACTGGTAGACGCATAATTAGTGACATGAAAATTCCTAGGTGTTTCTAACGCAGTTTGATATCCTGAAGTCAAACCTGAAAACAGAATTTTTCTATCACCATTTTTTTATCTTTATCTTATCATTTTCTATCTGTAACCTGCGGCTTCAGATTTTGCAATACTACTGTGATAAAATTGATAGGTGAATTAATTTCAACTAATTTATACTTCGCGTGTTTTTTGAACCGGTAAATCTTTTTCTGTAAGTTAGTAGTATTGTTAGTGACATCCATGCTGAATTTCACGTCAAAATATTCATTAGTATTTGAGATATGCGTCGTTTTTTGAGGCTCTAAAAGTGAATTTTTCGATTTTTACTATGTCTGAATTTATTGAACAAAGAAGTGCGATAATGCACCATCTCATATTGCATTGGTTATTCGTGATCATTTCGCCACATTTTCAACTAATATCGCGCCGCAAACCACCGCATTAAAGTGATTTATCTTCGTGTAACTTCTGGCTATTCAGCAAATTCACATGACCACTCCGAGCAGTAGTCAGTACTTCAGACACTCACTCCGGGACAAAAAAACCTTACCAGTGAACATCTAGTTGATCCCAAAAAGGATTTACTACCACCTTTGCATATTACATTGGGTTTAATGAAGAATTTTGTTAAGGCAATGGACAGAAATTAAAGAGGGTTCCTGTATCTAAAGTGTTTTGGTGTCGTCGGCTCTCGTCTTCTACACGTACGCTACACCGACCTGTTGTCGGCTCTGTTTGATGAAAATCAAAAAATTTTGATATTTCTATTTGCCGGACGATAATTTGATCGTCTCCACTCATGTTTGACAAGCATGAGCCATTTGCAATGAAGATTTTCACAGAAAAATTAAGCGAATTGAAATTGAATTGAAACAGAAAAATGTAGTAAATTGAAATAAGTCTGAAGTTTTTAAATAAATAAAATAAAATCAAATAAATAAAGTAAAATCAAATAAATAAATAAAATAAAATATAATAAAATCAAATAAATAAAATAACAAAAACATATGCCAATAACAGATAATCATCCGACGCTGACATGATGACCGTTCGCTACAACCTCAAAACCAAAGTGATGTTTGACGTGTTAATTTGAACGTTTGCGGGCAAAACACGATTGAACATCACTAACACATGTGCACTGTTTGACGCAATTATCTGATCGTCTCCAGGGCACTTAAAACAAAAATTTTTGAAAAGTGAAAGGACAATTACAAAGATCTTGTGACTGAACTACTTACTGCCTATAAAACAATGGGTTGCAGCTTGTCCCTTAAAATTGACTTTCCCGACTCCCATCTGGATTTTTTCCGAAAATTTAGGGCCGTAAGTGACCACCATGGGGAACAGTTCCACCAAGACATTTCTGCTATGGAGAAACGGTACCAAGGCAAGTGGAGTGACAGTTTGCTTGCGGGTTACTCCTGGACATTGTTAAGGGATACTCCAAAAACAAAATATCGCCGAAAAACAATGGGAGTAACATTTTGAGGTACTATTTAGTTAATAAAATAATATAACAATAATATATCCGTCGCTGTTTTTTTTGTTTAACAAAAATCCTCATAGCAAAAAAATTATAGGTGATAGAAGAAATCTATAGCTATTTTCAGCATTTGTGGCAATGTTTACATAATAAACACTTTGTTCTGTTCATGTCACAAAAAACAAGTGGATTTCCGAAAGTCAGCTATTCCATTTGAGATTCGCATGAGTGCTTATGCTATAAATGAAGGTTTTTGTACTAAAAATGTATGTACCATTTCTTGTTCGTTTCAATCAAAATGGGGTTACGTACATATGTATGTTTTTGGTCGACTACCATTACCGCTAGAGACATTATTCCATCAGTGTTAATCGAAATTTCCAGAACGGAAGACAGCGAACCATTGTTGTGCTAAACGAACTGATACGGCATCGTCTTCGTAAATATATAGCTTTTTTATACAAAAATGTTTAAATATAGCGAATTTCTTCATTATTTTCACTCCTTTTTGAAGAACTATAACTTTTTTTTAAACACCTTAATTATACCCTGAACAGGGTATATTAAGTTAATCACGAAGTTTGTAACACCCAGAAGGAATCGTCGGAGACCCTATAAAGTATATATATAAATGATCAGTATGTCGTGCTGAGTCGATTTAGCCATGTCCTTCTGTCTGTCCGCCTGTCCGTCTGTCTGTCTGTCTGTATATATACAAACTAGCCCCTCAGTTTTTAAGATATCGTTTTGAAATTTTGCAAACGTCATTTTCTCTTCAAGAAGCTGCTCATTTGTCGAAACGGCCGATATCGGACCATTATAACATATAGCTGCCATACAAACTGAACGTTCGGAATCAAATGCTTGTATGGAAAACTTTCACATTTGACAAGATAAATTCACGAAATTTTGTATATGTTATTTTCAAAGACAACAATGTAATCTCCGAAGAAATGGTGCAGATCAGTCGACTATAGCATATAGCTGCCATACAAACTGAACGATCGGAATCAAGTTCTTGTATGGACAACTTTCACATTTGACAAGATATATTCACGAAATTTGGCATATATTATTTTCTAAAGCAACAATGTAATCTCCGAAGAAATCGATCAGATCGGTTAACTATAGCATATAGCTGCCATACAAATTGAACGATCGGTATCAAGTTCTTGTATGGACAACTTTCACATAATATATTCACGAAATTTGGTATATATTATTTTATAAAACAACAATGTAATCTCCGAAGAAATTGATCAGATCGGTTGACTATAGCATATAGCTTCCATACAAACTGAACACATAGTTACTAACAGAAATGCACTTGTAAAGGGTATTTAGCTTCGGTGCAACCGAAGTTAACGTTTTTTCTTGTTTTTATTTATCTTGGGTTAAATGAAGCTTAAAATCTCACATTTCCAACAAATTTGAAAATCATTTAAATGGCTTTTAGGTGACTTAGGATATTCACTGGAGCCATGTCTTTTAACTCCTATACCAAACCCGTCTGTTCCAAATGAAGTTTTTTTTTAAACAAAATCCATATAAAGGCCAGGAACATAATTGAAAAACATTTGGTGTTTTAAAGTCTCGTTTCCGGTGTTTATCTTAAGAGCGGGTACTGAAGTATACACCCTCAAACGCCGCGTTCTTATATTTCCGCAATTTTCCATTCTTTCGATGATAACTCTACAGCTGAAACAAACCAATACTACACTGCAGGATGTAACTGCTTATTTAAGCATCTCACAAAATATTTCATTATTTAATTTTTTTTAAACAGCTTCGGATAGTTTCAACATTGCACTCGCCATCTTATTTAGTGAATCGGTACATTGTAGCATTGGCTTTCCATCTGTCAGTATTTTATCTACTTTCGCCTTTCTTACCCTCTATCGTATTTGGTTTTTCAAATGGTTTAAACACTGTAAAAAACAAATTTATAGTATATTACAATTGAAATATATGCATATAAGTATATATACAGTCAGCGTCATATTTCATCATACGGCGCTCTAAAATCAATTTTTCCGTTTTCAATACATTCAAATGAAAAAAAAGTTCTTCCATAAACTGATCAAAATTAAAAAAAAAAATATGGGTCTATAAAAAATTACGACAATCAGAATCTCGATCAAAACACGGACAGAAGAAATTTTAAAATAAAATACTACATTTAATAAAAAAAATGGTTATGGGTCCTAGATACCAAAGTAGACAACACCACTAACCGAATTTTAAATTTTTGAATTTGAGTACAAAATATCGGGTGTATAATGTAATGCCGACAATCCAAATCTCGAAATTTAGAATCCCGACAGTCAAATTACCGACGATTCAAAACACCGACAAATCAAAACACCAACAAATCAGAACATCGACATATCAAAATACCGACAAATCAAAACACCGACAAATCAAGAATAGGTGGCGGGATGGGGATACACTTAAAATACCGAAATTCAAAATGCCGACATATCAAAATACCGACAAAATTTAAGTATGCAGCTAAATCAAAATACCGACAAATCAAAATACCGACAAATCAGAACACCGACAAATCAAAATACCGACAAATCAAAATACCGACAAATCAAAACACCGACAAATCTAAATAACGACAAATCCTACAAACTCCATAAAAAATAAGGATTTCAACGCAAAAGAACTGAGCACGCCCTGGTGTTGGTCCGGCCGAGGGTTATTTTTTTGAAGTGCGGCCGAAAGCCGCCAACGCAAAAAGGAGTTCAACGCAAAAGAACTGAGCACGCCCAGGTGTTGGTCTGACCAGGGTAATTTTTTTGAAGTGCGGCCGAAGGCCGCCAACGCAAAAAGGAGCACGCCCAGGTGTTGGTCCGGCCGAGGGTTATTTTTTTGAAACGCGGCCGAAAGCCGCCAACGCAAAAAGGATTTCAACGCAAAACAACTGAGCACGCCCAGGTGGTGGTCCGGACGAGGGTTATTTTTTTGAAGCGCGGCCGAAGGCCGCCAACGCAAAAAGGAGCACGCCCAGGTGTTGGTCCGGCCGAGGGTTATTTTTTTGAAGCGCGGCCGAAAGCCGCCAACGCAAAAAGGAGTTCAACGCAAAAGAACTGAGCACGCCCAGGTGTTGGTCTGACCAGGGTAATTTTTTTAATGCGCGGCCTTCGGTTGGGCCAAAGGCCGCCAACGCAAAAAGGATTTCAACGCAAAAGAACTGAGCACTCCCAGGTGTTGGTACGGACGAGGGTTAGAAGCGCGGCCGAAGGCCGCCAACGCAAAAAGGAGTTCAACGCAAAAGAAAACGAATGTGTTATTTATTTCTTGTCATTTGGGTATTATTTGTTTTTTTTTTTATTTCTTTTGGTTCTTCTGTAAAATATGTACATAATGTAACACTGATTATTAGATAGAATGCAACCTTTTTGTTATTGTGTGAATAAAAATTATGTTTGCACTATTTAATATAAAATAAATGGTTAGAAAAGAATTGGTGAATTATTAGTGGATATAAAAGTTAAAAATGTTAGTGTAAAATTAATTATAAATTATATATTATAATTATAAATGGGAGAAACACGCGTTTTAATTAGTTGAATTTTTGAACTTTAAATTCAAATATCTCGAAAACCATAAGTCAGCGGCAACGTTATATATATTTTTTGATCTGGAAGATCTCCTCTATCTGTACATACCCATTTTAACCCCGAAATCATGGGATGCTATTCTAAAATTTACCCGTAACTATTTTCATAAAAGGTAAAAGGTACTTAACAGAAACAATAAATTTAGTGATTTAATTCATTTATTTATAAGTTATTCAGATGATATTTCCAAAAAATTATTTGTTCGATTAAAGTAAGATTCTTAGCTATATTGACTAAATATTCTTCAGGAACATAGTTTTCCCTTTCCATTAATACTGCCTTAATGCAACTCTCCCTTTTTTTCAGGTGTCGCCGTTTAGTTTGTTTTTCACCAGTGAGTATCTTTTGAGTTTTGGTTTCTACCAAAACTTGTTCTTTAATCAAATTTGATATTAGATTGAATATATTTCCATGGTATTGCCCAACTAAGCACGAAAGACGCCGATGCCATGACTCAACATTATTTTGCGTTCTCGGAAGGTTATATATCACGTTTTCAAATACTGACAAATAATTTGGAGCATATACTGGGGCTTTAAGCTTTTTATTTTTTAAGGGTTTCCCAAATATATAAGATTCTTCAATAAATTTAGCAATTTTCATAAAATCCTTATTATCACTTTTCAATGCTTCATAGTAAGATGAAGATGGTATTTCATCAGCAGGTACGAAAGCAAGAGCCTTTAGTTGCCTAATTTTAAGAGAGAACTTTTCATTTCTTCCATATTTCTTTTGAAGCCCTTCTTTTTGTATACGCCTCCAAATAATTTGGCCTAAATGGAAAAAATAGCCTTTGTATTTAACGTCTGGGAAAAAGTTTTTAAAGGATTTGACGCTGGCTTTTTCAAAATCGGTTAAAATTATTTTCGGATTTAAGGAAATGTTATTATTACATGCGAAATTCATCAATTCATACAAAAATTCGTCATAGCATTTTTCACTTTTCTTTGTCATGATGCAATAAACAAGCGGAACAATTTCACTGCATGTGTTTGTACCTATGCGACCATGAATTGTAAACACTTGCCTCATGAAGGATGGAACAACTTTGAATGTGTCGTCCATTATCCATATGCTACTTTTTGCAAGTAAGCAGACGTTCTCTACAGTTGCCAACAAAACTATACATTGATTTCCGAACTTTTTTAATGAAACTAGAAATTGTTTCCCGTCGACTTTCTGCAAATGACACGGAATTTCCAAATCTTTTACACATTTTGGTTGTTTCAACTGTAGCTTCTGTCTTGCCCTATTGATTTTTTGATTTTGGGCGAACGGTGTGGGTAAATATTTCCGAGAACTATTAGTTCGTGTAACCCATTATCTTTTAAAATTGTTGTCACCCGTCCTTTGCATAAAAATTATATTTTTTTATCGCAAATCCAATATACGCGGTTATCACGTTTTTTATCAATATTACACAGATAACCATTAAGAGAAAGTTTGGTACCACCTTTGTTTGAAATAAGAGTATCCATGAAAATTATATTGTATATGTCCGTTTATTCAATTTCAAAATGAACTGCCAATTTTCAAATATATTTTCTAAAATGACCGCTATGTTGTCATAATTACAAAAGCTTTTTTCAAAGGCATCCCGATAAAATTATTTTCAAACTCGGTAAAAAATGTAAAATTTGCACTTCAAATTGCTTTTAAATATTTAAAGTAGGCTATAGTTTTGAATTGTAAAAACTTCTGTATACATTTTATGTGCCGAACACATAGAGAGCGACATAACTGTGTTCTTAAAAACGTGTGTATTCTAATATTTGATAGAGGTCGCTTGAAGTCTGTCACTTTCTATGTGTTCAGCATATGACTCGTGAGTCTGCAGGGTTGCCTTTGTTATAATGGCCAATTTTTTTTAAATTTTAAAGTTAAAATTTTATAATTATGTTTATTTTAATGGAATCATATTAGTAAACAGCAAAAAGAAACAAGCTTCCTTTTCTTCCAAAGCACAGAGAGAGAATTCTATGGATTAAGAGTTATGATCCTGAGCGTGTTCGTGACCGAAGGCCGCAGGGCCTCGAACGTACAACAGCACCTTTCATAAAATAAAGTTCTTTTTAATTACTCAATTGTTATCCAAAATGTCTCTATCGATTAGTAATGTTTCTTCTTTGGGATCTAGGAACCATATTAACCATTTATTGTATAAAAATTTCTTCTGTCCGTATTTCGAATTGTCGGCTTTTTGATTTGTCCGTATTATGAGTTGTCGGCGTTTTGATTTGTCGGTATTTTAATTTTTTGGTGTTTTGATTTGTCGGTATTTTGACTGTCGGGATTCTAAATTTCGAGGTTTTGATTGACGGCATTACGTTATACACCCGGCACCGACAAATCAAGAAAAGGTTGCGTTGTTCGTTTAAATTTTGTGGGTATTTTGATGTGTCGATAGTTTGAACTTCGGTATTTTAAGTGTATCCCTCAAAATATATTTTATATAATATAAATGTAAAAACTTCAAAGTATACTAAATGTTAAAAGTTGCTGCGGCATAATTCATCATTCAACATTTTTCACCGTTAATTTTAGGTATTACATTGTAAAACAAAATAGCTTCAATATATACATAAATTAGTGGAATCAGTTTATCACATGCAATGAAATGTATGAGGGTATATTTCCTTTTTTTCAATTTCCTCTACTACCTCCGGCGGGTAATGAGCCGAATACTTTCAGAGCTGGAGTGTTTTCATCCATACGGACGGCATAACCTAGCCAGCGCAGCCGCGGTCTCTTAATTCGCAGAACTATTTCAATGTCGTCGTATAACTCTTATAGCTCATAGTTATATATAGCGATATATACCCCGTGAACAACGCGCAAAGAAGCATACATTTTCCGCAGAACCCTTCTCTCGAAAGCTCGTAACGTCGACTCATCAGATGTCGTCATCGTACCATATAGCAGGATGGGAATAATGAGTGATTTATATAGTTTGGTTTTTGTTCGACGAAAGAGGACTTTACTGCCCAATTGCTAACTCAGTCTGAAGGCAAGAGTTATTCTACGTTAGATTTCGAGTCTGACATTATTGTTGGTGTTAATACTGGTTCCAAGATAGACGAAATTATCTACGACTTCGAAGTTATGACTGTCAAGAGTGACGTGGGAGCCAAGTCGCGAGTGCGACAACTATTTTTTTGATGACAGATGATATCCAGTATGGAGAAGCAGAACGAACGGCACGGTTGCTGAGGCCAATGATATCAATATCATCAGCATGGCATGCACCAGCAGCTGTACACTCTTATAGAAGATTGTGCCTTCTCCATTCAGCTCTGCAGTTCGGATTACTTTCTCTAGCAGTAAATTGAAGAAGGCGCAGCATAGGGAGTCGCTTTGTCTGAAACCTCCTATATATTGTCTCAGAATGTCGTCTAATGTACGTTTGAATATGGTTGGGACGTACTTCAGTCCAAAAGGAAATTTTGTGAGCTTGTACTTTTCGTTGTTCACTGAAAAGGCTGTTTTCTCCACGTCAGATTTCTTAGGAGGAATTTGATGCAAACCGCTTTTTAAGCGATTACTGAAAATTTTCGGTTTGCTCCTAATTGTGATAATACTTCATTCTGCTTTAAGATGTCTGTCAGCAGTTGTAACTAATCTGATTTTTCGCCTGATGCATCGTCTTTTTTGGGCACAACCCGTATGGGTGAGTTGTATGCCGATCTTGACTCTCTGATAATTACCGTGTTCCAATAGTTTATTTATTTGTTTTTGTACAAATGTGTATTTTCCTACCTATTGAATTTGCGTGAATAGGGTTACTGTTTTCTTTGGGATTTGGTACTAAATTTTGTTGTATATAGTTTTTTTTTGGAACCTGTATCAAGTAGAATTTTTTAAATTTGTTCAGTCTTCGTTTTGCAGTTAAAGTAAAGTAACGAAGAGCTGTTTAATCTAAAAAATGGACATCTGTTAAGTCTAGCGATTGTTCGTGTTCGCAGTGGCGGATTTGCCCTAGGGCCCAGTAGGCCCGGGCCTAGGGTGGCCAGATATTAAGGGCGGCAAATCGTGCCAAAAAAATCACTGATAACAACAAGGTTAACAAGAAATAACTCAAATGCAAAGTATCTTAACCGTATGCTTATATAATCTTCCTAAATCACTATTTTTGCGTATCAAAGTATAAATAATTTCGTACATCGTACATATAAAGTATCTAGGAAGAATAGGTACTTAGGTACCTAACCTATTGTTATTACGCGCGTGTCAGTCAAGCTCGTGCGGTGCGTCGCGCCGCTGTGACCCCGCGCCATAAATTACTGGAAAAACATTCTAAAAAGAGTAGTTGCATGCGTAAAAGCACTTGCATCACGTGGTTTGCCTTTCAGAGGACACGACAAAAAATTTGGATCAATCCACAATGGAAATTATTTAATGTCCTTAGAGCTTATCCCCGAGTTCGATCCGTTCTTAGCTAAACACATTACACTTTATGGAAATCCAGGCTCAGGATTTACGAGTTATCTTTCTTCAACAACATGCGAAGAGTTCATTCGACTTATGGGAAACAAAGTTTTGGAAACAATTGTAATGGAAATATTAACAGTAAAATATTTTTCTCTGATCATTGACTCGACACCGGATATATCTCAGGTAGACCAGCTCACTTATGTAATCAGATATGTCCTGCCTAATAGATCACCTGTTGAACGGTTTCTCAAGTTTAATCCAAACATAGGCCACAAATCACAACAAATGACAGATGCTGTTACTTCAACTTTAATTGAATTGGGAGTTGACATTTCAAACTGCCACGGGCAATATGACAACGCAGCTAACATGTCAGGCAATTATAACGGCCTGCAAGCTAAAATAAAGGAAATTTCACCCCTTGCCGACTATGTTGCCTGTTCAGCACACTCGCTGAATTTAGTAGGTGAATGTGCAGCTGAAAGCAGCCATGAGGCTTGTTCGTTCTTTTCTATACTCCAAGAGTTATACAATTTCTTTGCAGCGACAACTCAGCATTGGGAACTCCTTCAAAACCCGTCAAAAGTCCATCAACGACTCGTTGGTCAGCTCGTGCAGACGCATGCAAAAGTTTACGCGAGTCCTGGAATGAAATCCATAAAGCGCTAGTCACCATTGAAAATGACACACAACAGAAGAGAACCGTTATATGCGAAGCAAGAGGTATTCGTTTGAAACTGGAACGTTTTGAAACGGCCTTCATGGCTGTTTTTTGGGGATGTTTACTAGATCGCATTAACGCCACAAACTGTCCTTCGTACAGGAATACGAAAAAGATTTTCGAAGCAATCGAAAACGTAAGCTGCTTCCTGGCGAGATAAATACAGGTGAAGAGATGCAACAAAAAAATGGCCGTGAAAAATTTAGAATAAATACTTTTTTAGTAGTAATTGATACATTGTCAGAAGAACTGAAAAGACGCCGGGATGCTTATAAATTACTCTACAATAAATTTTACGTTATTACCAACCTGACGAATCTAAACATCTCAGAAGTCGAAGATAAGGCCAAGGCATTGCAAATGATTTATTCTACTGACTTAGAAGACGATTTTACAGAAGAATGTCTTCATTTTCGTTTTCACTGCAGCATAAAAAATGAGGAGCGAAAGAGTGCAGTCAGTTTGTTAAAATGGTTACGAACCGAAGGTCTTCAAACCATTTACCCAAACGTGGATATTGCTCTTCGTATGTGTGTGTGTACACCTGCCAGTAACTGTACTGGAGAAAGATCGGTTTTTTGTTTGTGGAGAGTGAAAAACTATTTAGGCAAAACAATGACGGAGCAGAGGTTAAACGATCTTGCTTTGCTTAACATAGAAGCTGATTTTTTAAGCTAATTGGATTGCGAAGATTTGATTAATGGTTTTGCTGCGATTTAGTGCTGACGAGTTTTGTAACAAATTGTGGGAGTAAAACATTTATTAACATAGGACCTAAAGCGGCTGGGACTGCAAATCCGCCACTGCGCGTTCGTCTGTTTGTGTTGAATCAGAAGGGTCGTAATTGTATTCTTTGTTTTGATAGGCTTTGTTGTATTGGTAATTTTGTTCGCTGTAAGGTTCAAAGTTTTAATTTACATGGAAGTTTCTTGGAAATTTTGGTTGCAGTTCCTTTTTGTTTGAAAAATTTGATGACCGTTTGACAGTGATATTGGAATTCGGCGTATCGGCGTATTTAATAGCATTTGTTCTTAAGCTAACGTCTACGTCAATTGGTTGGGTTGAGGTGATTGTGGAGGTCTTGGAAGATTATTTGATGGTTGGTTAAATGGATTTTGATTATGATAACCATGCAGCTGATTTACTGGATATTGGAGATAGCGTTGTTGACCGTAAGGATTATAGCTTTGAGTTGGTTTTGGTATGAAAGCTAATTCGGGATGAAATTTGTTTGAGGAAAATGTTAGTTAAAAGTTAGAAGAAATTTCTGTTGTTGGTATTGCTGTATAGGATATTGATAATTAGTATGGTTATGCTGATTGTTAGCGTGTTTTGTTCTGAAGTTTTGATTTTCGAATTTCAGGCAAAGGTGAAGAGCTTCTGGTAAGCTTTATGGATTTCTGATACCGGGAAGCCTCGGAAGAACCCCAGAAAGTCCTATGACAAACGTGCAGAGGACTTTAGCGCGGTAGTTTTCAGTTAAAAGATGTACTGCTTCTTCTTTTATTTCCATACAACCAATTTTGTTAAGGATTAAATATAGGTGCGAATAAACTTTTTAGTACAACTCATTAATTATTAGTCTTTCCTGTATGAGACAGTCATTTGATACTCTAAAATACCTATGTCTCTTTTGTTAACAACGAGTTAAACAACGAGATAATTCTGTCCAATCTAAAGGCGTATTATACGACTCTAGTGCTATGTCTGCTTTCCCAATAATTTTATTTCGAATTACATTTAATATGCCAAATATCGAGGTGTGCCTTTTGAAAGTTCATGTATCCTCAGAAGCCGCTCAAAGTTTTAGTATGGATGGAAATTTAATATAACCTGCGTCCACTTTCCCAACAGTGAAAGAATTTCCCAAATCGGTTTCGGAACCTATTCAATGAAAACAAACAAACAAGTCTTTCCTCTTTATAATATTAGTATAGATTAAATTGCAACTAACTTCATTTTTATTCTTAAGCTAAAAGTAACCTTATTCTACATGTCCCTAAACTTTGTAGCTTTTGCGGCTCGTGGCTGATGTCTCTTCCTATTGTCAAATATTAGCGGCAGCTATAATTGTTAATGCTATATATTCTCTCCCGGGAATTTGATATCAGTATGATGTATACAGTCAATAGTCAGTATGAATAGCATTCCATCAATAAATAACTACTTAATTAAATTAAAGTTAAATAATTATATTAATTAATTAAGAGAAACTCTTAAGAGAGAATTACCGATCATTTAGTGGCATTAGTTATTGCCAATTTGGTTACAGACGTTTAATCCGCTATTAGAATATTAAAAGAAAACGATGTTTACGATATTATTGTGGTAGAAAAGAATTTTAAAAGTAAAAATAATTAAACACAAACGAAACAACAATTTAACAATTACAGAAATAATAATTTAAAGAAAGAAAGCGAATTTCTCGGTCATGTTGTAATCCCGGGGGAAACAAGCCCAACCCTAATAAAATAGATTCCATACAGAAATACCCATTGCCAAAAACTGAAAAAGAGATTAAACAATTTTTGGGATTAGATGGCTTTTATTGAAATTTTATTAGGGACTTTTCTAAAATTTCTAAAAAAAGACAATAAAATTGTAATTAATGAGGAATATAAAACGCTGTAGATACACTGAAGCTTCTTATAACAACTAACTATAACGCATCAAGCGTAGATCTTGGAGCTGTTTTGAGTCAACAAGGTCATCCGGTTTGCTTTGCAAGCCGTACTCTTAATGAACATGAGTTACATTATTCCACAACGGAGAAAGATTTGCTGGCTATTGTTTGGGCAACAACATATTTTCGCTCATATTTATATGGTAGAAAATTTATCGTAAATAATGACCACAGACCTCTACAATGGGCTCCACAATTCGCTAAGCTGCAAAGGTGGAATTGGAAACTTTATGAGTTCAATTTTGATGTCAAATATATGTACTCCAGTAAATGAAAAACTGTAGCGGATGCTTTTGCACCTATTAAACTTAAAGATTGTTATTTTGGTGATACTTTATCTAATATTGCTACTAACTATTCATTCCGCAACAGAAGATTATGAATCTTATATTCCTATTTCGGAAAGAACATTGAATATATGTAAGTATTTAAACGACAACTGAGATTGACAAATAGCAATGAAAATAGTTTGCAAACTGGAAATATTTTTAGAAACAGTATTACAACAATTAAATATATCGGCTTAACTAGCGATCAAATAAAAGATATAAAAGATAAATTTTTAATTAGTAAAAAGGCCACAATATTCATACAATATTCATGCAATGAATCAGATTTTGTGAAATTTCACGATATTTGTAAAACTCTAATCAACATCTAACAACAGCATCTAAAGAGCTCGAAAATGTTAGAGATTATCTGGAATTTAAAACTAAAATTTTTGAAATTAATTTAGAATGCCCACTGATCAACAAAAAAAAATTTCTGTGTAACAAGAAAAATTTTGGATGATTTTGTTAGGAATAAGGTCAAGTAGAGTAGAATTAGTAGTCTAAAATTTTGGATACGAATAGTTGTGTTGTATTACGATTTTTATTTACTTTTATTAAATAACAAATTATTTTAACAAAAATTAAATTTTTCTATGAATGTTGTAATATTAAAATAAATACTGTATTTCGCGTCAGGAACGTCCCTCTGTAATCCCCAGCAATAATCAGCCAGCATAATTGGACTCCATTTTCCCTGGTATCGTTTTTCTATGGCGAAAATGTCTTGGTGGAATCGTTCCCCGTGTTCATCACTAACGGCACCCAAGTTTGGTGGAAAAAAGTCTAAATGTGAATGTAAAAAATGTATTTTTAAGGACATATTGCAGCCTAATGCTTTATAATTCTTTAGAAGTTCCTCAACAATAGTTTAGAAGTTATTTGATCGGTGATTTCCAAGAAAATTTTCAGTGATTTTTATAAATGATTCCCAAGCTGGTTTTTCCAGATTATTGAGCTGGTTTTTCCAGATTATTGAGCTGGTTTATAAATCTTTTATCACTTGAGATCAAGTTTTATATGGAGAGGTGGTAAACATATATCTTCAGGTTGTACTAATGGAGAATGTTTCACATTTTTTATTCCTGGAGTAAGATATCGTCTTTTGCGCCAATTTTTCTTCACGTAATGGTTCTTCCTATCCCTACTGTTCCATTCACAAAGAAAACAACAAAATTTTGTATACTCAAGTTGCAATCCTAATAAAAGCGCAACAACTTTTAAATCTCCGCAAATTTTCCATTTATGTTCGTCATACTGAATCTTTTCTAAAAGAAATTTCATTGTTTCATAGGATTCTTTCATGTTAGCACCATAACCTACCGGTACGGAGGGAAGATTATTACCATTATGTAACAAAACTGCCTTTACGCTTGTTTTTGAAGAATCAATAACGTCACTCTTCAATTTTGTGTTGTGTTCCCAAAATATTCATAACATCACAGACACTGTTACAAAATATCAAATCATTATCTTTTGAAAAAAAGCTTTTTAACTCTTCATCTCGATGCCGATAAAAAGTTATTTTTGTGTTTGGTTGCAATAAATTCCATCCTTCCCACTAAGGCGCACATTTGACAAGCATATTTTCCGTGAAACTTTCTTCTTTTTTATTTAATTTGGTTTTTATTTAAATAAAACTCATCTTTGGAGGATGGAGTCATGTGTAGAAGTTCACGCAAGTGAGGAAAGTTCTCTGATCGCCATTCACTTGGGAGTGGCCAGAAACGATTCTTTTACACATGGCTCAAGCAGCTCACTACTTCCGGTCTTTGACCAAGTATCCTCTGGGTAGCCTAAGAACATCCGTTCGAAGGCGAGCTAAAGTGAGAAGGCGAAACATTCCCTACAAGGGTTGTGCGCTGGGTTTGGGACCCGCCACGTAAAAAACACCCCCAGTGAAGAGCTACAACCAGCCTCGGATGAGAGACCCCCTTTTGATGACGACCATGGCAAACGAAATAAGGACTACGAATTGAGGGCATGCACCTGGAATGTCCGGTCCCTTAATTGGGAAGGTGCCGCTGCCCAGCTGGTTGATGTCCTCGTCAAAGACAAAGGCTGACATCACCGCCGTCCAAGAAATGCGATGGACGGGACAAGGACAGAGACGAGTAGGTCCTTGTGACATTTACTACAGTGGCCATATAAAGGAGCGCAAGTTTGGTGTAGGATTCGTGGTGGGAGAGAGACTCCGTCGCCGAGTACTATCATTCACTGCGGTGAATGAACGTCTAGCCACAATCCGCATCAAAGCGAGGTTCTTCAACATATCGCTGATTTGCGCCCACGCCCCGACGGAAGAGAAGGACGATGTGACCAAAGATGCCTTCTCGAGCGCTTGGAGCGCGCTTATGAGAGCTGCCCCCGCCACGATGTCAAAATCGTGCTTGGCGACTTTAACGCCAGGGTGGGCAAAGAAGGTATATTTGGCACTACGGTCGGTAAATTCAGCCTCCACGACGAAACATCCCCAAATGGGTTGAGGCTGATTGACTTCGCCGGGGCCCGAAATATGGTTATCTGTAGTACTAGATTCCAGCATAAGAAGATTCATCAAGCTACCTGGCTGTCTCCGGATCGAAAACTACCAACCAGATCGATCATGTTGTGATAGACGGAAGACACGTCTCCAGTGTTTTAGATGTGCGTGCGCTCCGAGGTCCTAACATCGACTCGGACCACTATCTTGTTGCAGCTAAGATTCGCACCCGCCTCTGTGCAGCAAAAACGCGCGCCACCAAACACAAGGAAGGTTCGACGTCGAGAAGCTGCAATCACAACAGACAGCCGAACGATTTTCTACTCGGCTTGCACTCCTGCTCTCTGAGAGCACTCGTCAACAACTCGGTATAAGGGAACTGTGGGACGGCATTTCAAACTCCTTACGCACAGCTGCAACTGAAACCATTGGTTTTCGGAAAGTGCAAAAGAACAGCTGGTACGACGAGGAGTGCCGTGTCGCAGCGGAGAGAAAACAGGCTGCCTACCTCGCAACGTTACGATCGACCACTACACGTGCGGGATGGGATAGATACCGAGAGTTGAAGAGGGAAGCGAAACGCATTTGTAGACAGAAGAAGAAAGAGGCTGAAATGCGTGAGTACGAAGAGCTTGATAAGCTGGCTCGACAGGGGTAATGCTCGAAAATTCTACGAAAAATGCGGCGGCTTACGGAAGGTTTCAAGACCGGAGCGTATTCCTGTAGAACCCCCAAAGGTGATCTAGATCAGATGTCCAGAGCATACTTAAATTATGGAGGGAACACTTCTCCAGCCTGCTGAATGGCAGTGAACGCACAACACCAGGAGAAGGAGAACCCAATACCTCAATTGATGACGATGGAACAGACGTTCTATTGCCCGACCATGAAGAACTTCGAATAGCAATCGCCCGTCTGAAGAGCAATAAAGCGGCAGGGGCCGACGGATTGCCGGCCGAGCTATTCAAACACGGCGGCGAAGAACTGATAAGGTGCATGCATCAGCTTCTTTGTAAAATATGGTCGGACGAAAGCATGCCCAACGATTGGAATTTAAGTGTGCTATGCCCAATCCATAAAAAAGGAGACCCCACAATCTGCGCCAACTATCGTGGAATACATTTCCTCAAAATCGCGTATAAGATTCTATCGAGCGTATTGTGGGAAATATTAAAGCCCACCATCAACAAACCGATTGGACCTTATCAGTGTGGGCTAAAGCCTGGAAAATACACATCTGAACAGATATTCACCATGCGTCATATCTTGAAAAAGACCCGTGAAAAGAGAATCGACACACACCACCTCTTCGTCGATTTCAAAGCTGCTTTCGACAGCACGAAAGGAGCTGCCTTTATGCCGCGATGTCTGAATTTGGTATCCCCGCAAAACTAATACGGCTGTGTAAACTCGACGTTGAGTAACACCAAAAGCTCCGTCAGATCGGGAAGGACCTCTCCGAGCCGTTCGATACCAAACGAGGTTTCAGACAAGGCGATTCCCTATCGTGCGACTTTTTCAACCTGCTTTTGGAGAAAATAGTTCGAGCCGCAGAACTAAATAGAGAAGGTACTATCTTCTATAAGAGTGTACAGTTGTTATGGCGTATGCCGATGATATTGATATCATCGGCCTCAACACCCGCGCCGTTAGTTCTGCTTTCTCCAGGCTGGACAAGGAAGCACAGAAAATGGGTCTGGTCACTGTTGACAGTCATAACTTTGAAGTCGTAGATAATTTCGTCTATCTTGGAACCAGCGTAAACACCACCAACAATGTCAGCCTAGAAATCCAACGCAGGATAACTCTTGCCAACAGGTGCTACTTCGGACTGAGTAGGCAATTGAGAAGCAAAGTCCTCTCTCGACAAAAAAAAACCAAACTCTATAAGTCACTCATAATTCCCGTCCTGCTGTATGGTGCAGAGTCTTGGACGATGTCAACAACGGATGAGTCGACGTTGCGAGTTTTCGAGAGAAAAGTTCTGCGAAAGATTTATGGTCCTTTGCGCGTTAGCCACGGCGAATACCGCATTCGATGGAACGATGAGCTGTACGAGATATACGACGACATCGACATAGTTCAGCGAATTAAAAGACAGCGGCTACGCTGGCTAGGTCATGTTGTCCGGATGGACGAAAACACTCCAGCTCTGAAAATATTCGACGCAGTACCCGCCGGGGGAAGCAGAGGAAGAGGAAGACCTCCACTCCGTTGGAAGGACCAAGTGGAGAAGGACCTGGCTTCGCTTGGAATATCCAATTGGCGCCACGTAGCGAGAAGAAGAAGCGACTGGCGCGCTGTTGTTAACTCGGCTATAATCGCTTAAGCGGTTTCTACGCCAATTAAGAAGAAGAAGAAAACTCATCTTTTATAGTTTGTTTCTGAATGTTTTATTAAAATAACAGTAAATGTATTCATAAAATAATTCCACTATTTTTGGAAAAACATACATACATATCAATGACAATTATTTTGAGAAAAGAAGATAAAATTCAATATTTCAGACAATTTATTTAATGTATAAGCTTCCAAAGTTAACATCAAAGAAATATTTAGCGCGGCAGCGAGAAGTTGAAGCTGGGTTATTAGGAGTCGGAAGTTTAAACTCAATTTCGCTTCTAAGAGTTATAGATATGTCTTCCACAACTGGTTTTACAAAAACCCAGTTGTCTGGAGATAGTCTACGCAAATAATTTATGTTGAAGGTAGCATCGCAAAATACCTCTACAATTTCGCCAATGTAATAAAAAGGCTTCATACCATTTTCCCCAAAGTTTACCAAAACGTATTCTCCAACCTTTAAATTCTCATCATCCAATAACGAAAATTTTAGCAAACAATTATCTTTGTTGACACATTTCTCTGTGCTGTCTGATCTCAGACTGATAATACTTTCGTCAGATGATGTAAGGTTTTCATTTAATGAACGCTTATTTTGTTTTGATTTTTGCTTTTTTTTTGATTTTTCTTGCTTTCTGTTGAAAATTTTAGAGAACGTTTGGAAAACTGAGTGATTCTTTTAGTTTGGAAATCCAAAGCTCGATTTTATTCCGGTGAACTAGTGAGGATTCGCGAAGGTCCACTTTTCTGTGTTATGTTTGGCGCCAAGCGCGCAATAGGCCTCAAATGTTCTGATGTTAAAGTTTGTGTTGGAGTTACTTCAGAAGCCCGTGCAAGCCTAGCCAAGCTTGTTTTTTCAGGCTTTCGTAGTGTGAGGTATGGATTTCGCTTCAAAAAGCCGTAAAGCCAACTTTCTCCAGCTGCCTTGTTAGTTTCTCAAGTAGATGGATATTGTATGTTATTAGCGGCAACAAATTCGTAAAGAAATCTTTTGAATATATCATACGACAATCCATATGCAAAAACCCACACTTCTTAGCATATTCGACTAATTGCTCCTCTTGAACTCTCGTTAGCGTTTTATGGCTTGTGTATTTAGAGTGCTAAATTAAATTTTCATCACAGCTACTCTCATTTCCAGAATCTGAATCGTTCCTCAAAGGATCTAGTTTCTTCAATCGCATGATCAAAGTTTTTCTTTTCAATCCGTACCGCTGCTGACGTAGCTGTTTCGCGTTGATGCTTTATGTCTGCAAGAGCTTTTTTCATATCATCCTCACTTATCTGACATCGGTTGGTCTTTTTCTTATAGTTGCGCACCATTGCAAAAGTAATACTTAGCATTAGAAAACTCCTTAATTGTTTTAACATTACCAAATGTTAAATGGGGTACATTTGACATTTGTCAAATGTGGCCCTTCTACACAAGTCAAAGGTGCCCCATTCCACTCACCGTCTCGTTTTTTTATATTTTGAAATGTCTATTACACTTCAGATAAACACAGTAATTATTTTCATAGCACACATAAACGGAGTAACCAATTTCGTAAGATGCTTTAAAAAATGTATTTTATTGTTTAAGAAAGACTTTACTTCCGATCTACCGAAAATTACAATTACGTTCCCGAAAATAGTAAAACACGTGTAACTCTATTACGCGTTGGAATCTAATTGTGAAATTTTTTGACGCTTCGTTTAGTTCAATAATGGTGGTGGCCACGTTTTTACATTTTCAATAAAGCCGCAGTTAACGCCACAGAGACTGAAGTCAAATGTGCCCCAGTGTCAAATGTACCCCGTCTTACCCTACTCCGTTTAGAATAGTAGAGTTAGTGAAAGCAGCAGACGATAATGAACATTTTGTAATTAAATTTAAGAATCGTAAAGGAAGAAATATTGAAACCAACTTAAACGAAGAAAAAAATTCGAAAAGCATTAAAGTACCAAAATCCAATGCGCAAAGGACCATAAATCTTCCGCAAAACCCTTCTTCCGAAAACTCGTAACGTCGACTCATCAGATGTTGTCATCGTCCATGCCTCTGCACCATATAGCAGGATGGGAATAATGAGCGACTTATAGAGTTTGGTTTTTGTTCGACGAAAGAGGACTTTACTTCTCAATTGCTTACTCAGTCCGAAGTAACATCTGTTGGCAATAGCTATTCTGCGTTAGATTGCGAGGCTGACAGTATTTTTGGTGGCTGACATTATTGTTGGTGTTGATATTAGTTCCAAGATAAACAAAATTATCTACGACTTCGAAGTTATGACTGTCTAAAGTGACGTCGGTGCCTAGTCGCGAGTGCGACGACTATTTGTTTGATGACAGGGGATATTTCGTCTTGCCTTCGTTCACTGCCAGACCCATTTGCTTTGCTTCCTTACCTATTCTGGAGAAAACAGAACTAACGGCGCGGTTGTTGAGGCCAATGATAGCGATGTCATCGGCGTACGCTAGCAGTTGTATACTCTTATAGAAGATAGTACCTTTCCTATTTAGTTTTGCAGCTCTAATTATTTTCTACAAGAGTAGATTAAAGAAGTCGCACAAAAGGGAGTCGCCTCATCTGAAACCTCGTTTGGTATCGAACGGCTCGGAGAGGTCCTTCCCGACCCTGACGGAGCTTTTGGTATTACTCAACGTCAGTTTACACAGCTGTATTAGTTTTGCGGGATACCAAATTCAGATATCGCGCTAATTTACTAATTTTATGTATAGTAACGCAATAAGGATATTACTGTTTCCTGTGGTGGGAGGAGTAATATATGTTCATATAATATACTACTTTGTTGTATTATTTTTCCGTTATATGTTCTCTCCCGGGAATTTAACTCATCGCCTTATGGTAAACATAAGTCAGTCTGATTTCAACAGTCGAGCTATGAATAGAATTCTATCAATAAATACCTACTTTATTTAATTAAAATTAAATAATTGTACTATAAAATGCACTTAGCTGTTCCTTCCTTATTCTAAATTAAGTTCTTCTACTAATTATTATGAGTCGTTCAATGGTGTAAAGCTCAATGCTGGAAACTGCGAATGGGCATTTTTTTGTTCTTATGTCATGTAAAAAATGGGCAATTTTTGCAAGGTTAAATGGTTTAAAATTGATCTGGAAAATTGGTTGCAAAAATAACAATATACATAGTTTCAATAAACAACACAAGCATAACAGCAACTATAATCCACTAGCCTTCCGCAAAAGGGTTGTAAATAATTACAAATTTCACTTTCCAGGCAATACAATCTCTCGCCGTAAAACTTAACAGGTCAATTGAAAAGTCCCTGACCTGACACCTAGAAAGCGCAACTAGACATAAATCCGTATGGTTTATAGTTAGTCCTATCCTTCCAAGGAACGTGTATAAATTTGACAGCTGTTGGATTCTTAGTTTGCGAGCTCAGTTTTGACCAAAAGCAACGGCGAGTTGATGCTTCGGAGCAGTGTTTGGAGATGTTCAGCGTAATAAGACTTAATTTTTTTCGATTGGTGACAACGAATGAAACATGGCTTCACCATTTCATTCCGAAGTGCATCCGAGTGTACTGCATACAATGAACCCACTCAAAAGCATAGAAAACGTTAAGTCAGCTGGCACAGTGTCTGTATTTTGGGATACGCATGAAATGGTGGTTCATTGTTCGAAAAAATCGTGAATGGAGTGCAATCAAAGGGAAAATTATACTAAATAATTCTTAATCAGTTTTATCTATTTTACCAATACCACTTAAATACTTTCATTAAGGTACCTCACATAGCATCACCAATAGGGTGTGTCATTCTGAGTCAACCTTTTTTTCCAACTGAAAAACAGGCTAAAAACTTTCGAAAATGTGAAAAAGAAAGTCACTCAAAAGATGAACTCTTAATATTAATATTAAGAGGTGCCTATTTTTCATATAAATTACATGGAAAAAAAATCATTTTTTTTGTGGTGGTTATTGTGCGGAGGATATTATATGTGCACGCGATGGCTGCCAGTAGGGATGGTAAACTCGATTCCGATTCTACTCGAAAATCGAGTTTTCTCGTAAAAGAATCGATTTTTCGGAATCGATCTTCAGTAGTCGAAGTCGATTAAGAATCGATTCTTGACATTCAAAAAATCGATTATTTTACAAAGCACAAATAAATCATGTTGGTGACTTTTAAAACTATCAACAACAAATTTTACTTACATTTTTGGGAAAATTATATTGTTAAAGTACACTAAAACCAAAATATAACCGCTCTCCGCCAACAAAATTTCAACTTACAAAAACGGAAATACGATCGCAATGTAGAATACATAAAATTGGAAATTTCGAAGGTTGATCGAAACTAATCGAAACGCTGAATACCAAAGTTGCCAAACTGAAAAAATTTCAATTCGAGTCGAAATGCAGAATAGGGCTGATTAAGATAACTCTCATATTGGTCGATGTACGCGGTATAAAGTCACCCGTAAGTTCGAAAATTTTTATATTAGGCTTATAGCACTAAAATAAATATTTCGGTAAACAAAAGTCACCTTTAGGTACTGGGGTGCATGTCTATAGTTTGAACAATTTCAATTCGATTTGGAAAATTGAAAATGACGACAATTCAAGATACGGACAAAAGAAATCCTAAAATTAGATACACACTTAATAAAAAAAGTTATTAATATCGTTCCTGATTCCCAAAGTAGAAAGCACCACTAACCAGTATCATAACCGTTAATCAGTATAATTCTCTTTCTGTGCTACGGCAGAAAAGGTGGCTCATCCCCTTTTGCTGTTCACATAGTAAAAATATGGACACGATAGATAACATATTTTTGACATGTTGACATTTTGGTTTGTCGGTGTTTTGATTTGTCGATATTTTGATTTAGCTGTATATTTAAATTTTGTCGGTATTTTAAAAGATCGATATTTTGAACTTCGATATTTTAAGTGTATCCCGCTTTATTTGTATACCGAATGTATAAGAATCATATGGAATTTCACTTTGTGTTACTACTATAAACCCTTCTCATACCATCTGGAGTGTAAAAATTAATGTCTCTGACGAATTTAATTGTCGATTTATCCCACTTTTAGTCGTTTTTAATAAAAACGTTAAAAGGAAAGTGGGCAGGGTTGTTAAAATTCGTTGTGCGAAATTTTAGTTTATTATTTCAATTTGCGGCTTATAAAGTTTCGTTTAACGTTTTCATCCTGATCTTTTATATGTATGTGATACAAACAACAGTTAGGTCAACAAAACTATTATATTTGGGGCACGATTCCGATTACTTTGGCGGCGGGGTAAAAAAAACGAATTTCCATATAAATGGGGTATGTGCGGATAGGGTAGCTTCTCCAGAGGAGGAATATCCGAAAATAATGTAAAAATAACTAATATTTTTTGAAATATTCACGTTTAAAAATTCAAAAATTTGCACTAAGAAAACATGTTATTTCTCAATGTTTCTCTACATTTTTTCACATTTTTCTCTTGTTATATTTAAATATACACTTTAAAGATTGAAATAAGTTCACATTTCACTTTTATTTTGTAATATTTTACCTATATTTATTAATTTAAAAATCACTTAGAACACTCATCGTTGCAAAGGCTAGATTGTTTACAATTATGAGGAAAACGAGCGTTGCCACATCTCAAACACCAAATTTGTAGGATTCTTAACGATTTTTCTTTGTTTATATACATATGTATGTATATATACATATATACTATACATATGTATGTATATGTATAATATGCGATTTATGTTTAATAAAAATAAATAAGTAAAAATCTATAATAATATTGTAAAATTTATATCATATCGGGGTGACTGAAGTACTTTCGCGTAATAGTCCTTTCTGCGTTGGCGGCCTTCGGCCGCTCTTTAAAAAAATAACCCTGGTCGAGCGAATACCCGGGGTGACTGAAGTACTTTCGCGTAATAGTCCTTTCTGCGTTGGCGGCCTTCGGCCGCGCTTTAAAAAAATAACCCTGGTCGAGCGAATACCCGGGGTTACTGAAGTACTTTCGCATAGTACTCCTTTCTGCGTTAAAATAAAAAAAATATATTGAGTTTCGTTATAAAGTGGTTATATTTTTTGGTTATCTTGCACTAATATTCAAACAAATTTTGAGTTTTCATTACAAAATGGTTAAATATTATTATATAATATTAGTATATAATATTACATATTTGTTTATTAAATTAAATAAAGAACATATCCATATGAATGGATAGAGGAATTTTTGGGAAAAAGGCATTTCAGCGAATTTCCTTATTATCACATGGCAGCGCTCCATTTCGTCGTAATTTTAGCACACACATGATGTTCACTACGAGTGTAAAATGTAATTTTTAAAATAAAGATTTCTTCGGTAAAAAACTGTTAAAAGTGTAAAATGTGGATTTATTTAAAAGTTTATAGTTTAAATTAATTAATTTGAAGTGAAAAATGTGAGTAAAGTGTGTTTAATGCGGTAAAATAGCTTGTTGAAATGCTCGAATTTTGGGAATTTTTGAACTTTAAGGTCGAATATCTCGTAAACTAAGCGTTTGCGGTACCTATAACCCTATATATTTTTTAATCAGGAGGACTTCCTCTTTCCAACGGTACCTTCAAATCTCGGCGCCAAAGAAATCGGAATTGTGCCAAATTTGGTAGCAACATGTTGCAAAAGTATAAAAATGGAACCAAAAAGTCGGAGGGTCGCTATAATCAGCGTATCATCTAATGGTAAGCCGGGTACTTTTCAATTGACCTGTTACATTGTAAGAGTAATGGAGACCTCCATCGCTTTTGGCGAGTTTGTTAGATGATTCCTTATCCATTTATAGAAAATCGATATATTTATAGAAAAACAAATAAAACTGATAAATCTGGGGAATAATCCACTGCTGAACAAAAGTGTTTACCACTCATTGCTGAAAACCATAATCAAAATTTTTATACAGATAAATATTTTGTATTTATGTAATTTTATTTAAAAACTATAGCACATTTCCATACATATTGATAAGAATGTTTTTTCATACACGTATCATAAATGTTTGTATTTATTTATACTTACAAATGTACATATGTGTTCTTATTTATATTTGTTTAATGACTTTCGTGAAACTTAATTTCTTAGTAAAATTTTTAGTTTTATGTTTTAAATTGCGAATATACAATTACCTAAGAAACTTTTTTAAAAACTCTTTGGCAATTTTAATAATAAAAATCTTTACATATTACTTATTCTTAATTCGTTTTTTAGCTCATTGTTTTATATAATATTATTCTTGAGATTTATGTTTAACTTTATATTGTGTTTAATGCAATCTTTAATTTTTATCTAGTAGATAACAGGATCGAAAGAGATAAAAATTATTTCATTTATGTATATATGTTAATGTATTAAAAACAGAAAATTATAATATTAGTTTATTTAAGAGTATGTATGATTGAAAATCTGTGTTACTCCATTTAAAACATGTAATGGGCATTCGTACACTATTTCGTTGAACCAAGTTATGTAATACCACTACGCTATCTACTCTGTGTGAGATACACTTGTAGTGCAATATAGCTACGTTGTTTTTAAAACACCGTTGCTTATGTAATTTATTCGTAAAATAGGCAATTTGTAATTGTTAATTAAGCAATTTCAATGGGTTTCTCAGCCTTGATGACAGGTAGTATTTAGCGATGATTAATTATAGCTAGCGTAGTGGTACTCGATTCGTACCATATCTCGTTGCAAATTATGTAATCTACTTTTACACGTATGTACTATATACACATGTTCGTATGTATATATCGATATTGAAGGTAAGAACTTGCTTCAAATTTCGCCACAAACTTTCTACTCTTTGGGTTGAATAAAATTGAATACCTCCGATTACTACATTATGAGTATCAATATAAAAAACTTTTAGTTTCGCATTATATCAGTTATCGAAAGCTCAAAAAAATACATTTAGAAAAAGAAATGCATGGGTATAAGTTTTGATTTACATGTGTAAAATTGCGTTTAGCAAATATATTTCGATTTCTGCTAACAGGTTGAAGGGGGAAAAAATGGATTTTAAAATTTTTAAAAGTCCTTCTTAAAGTTTATTTGTTTGTTTAAGAAATCAGTTCTTACTAAAATAGTGTATGACCATCTCGTTGCTATATACATATATGGTATAGAGGAATAATTTAGAAATGATAGAATTTAGATTACTATGAACAAAACTTTATGACCTAGCATGAAATAATTATAACGGTTTCTTCTTCCTTTCCAAACTATTATATTGTATGTAAATATATATTTAATTTGTATATAAATATAATTTAATAAGAACATTTATTTAACAGAGGTTTAATTGAAACTTTTCACACTGACTTAATAGTTGTTACTTTCACTATTATTTTCATTATTAATATTACTATAAAATGTTTGCATGATTTCTTAATGAATGAGTTTACGTCTGCTGTTTGGTAATTTAGACGGGAAGACATAAGCAACGATTACCGATACCTTCTTCAATATTACTCTAACTTACAACTATGGCAATGTTTAAAAATACATGTGTAGGAAAAATTAAAAATTACCAAATATAAGCTGAGGGACCTTAAATCTGCTTTGTTCGATAAGAATTAATTTTTTCACGTAAGTTTAAGTCTGCATATTTAAAACAAGAGATCTACGCATTTGGGTGATACATACAAGATAGATAAATAATAATAATCTTACGCCAATTTAAAGATTTTATAAAAAATTTAATTCCTACTACATAACTACTCAATATATGAATGTACAAATATAGTTATATTTATTCCGCTGCCATCAAACTTGAGTGTGGATTGATCGATCGGTGTGTCAGACTGTTCTTTCCAAAAGGTTGTAATAAAAACTGGTCCCACATTATTTACTCCAAATTAATTTATGATACGAATTATAAATGCAGATCTTAACAAATGTAAGTATACTTAATAAATATGAATGGAAATTTTTTTAAACGGATTCTTAATATACAAATATCCTAATTATTAATTAACATGATTCGTCATCTATTTAAATTTGCAAAATTTTGTTCTATAAGTAATTCAAGTTCTTTATATTCATATTTCGGTTATACGAAAATTGTACAGAATTTTTAAATATTATATACAAAAATGTACTAATTGTTTAAATTTTAATCAACATTTTTTGTTTATTTAGTTAGTCATAATATGATTAAACTTCAGTCGGCTTTTGGCAAATTTCCGTTTTCTCCTTAAATTGCTTTACGTCTAAAGGTTTGTATGTATTATAGTCAAATATTTAACAAGTACCAAACCAATATATTATATATTACGTTAGATTATTTTTACCTTCACTTTTAATGAAAATACATTTGATGCACATTGTAAATGCGTTCTATAGTTCGACCACATAAATATTGTCATCTAAAGAGTACATGCACACTCGGGTGGGTTAAAAAAAAAACAATTTTTCGCTTGGTACTCTGAAAAATAGGTTTTTTGACAGCTCTGAAGAATCTAGCTTCTATTTACTTGATTCAATCTCGTTTCATAGATTTTATAGGAATTTAAATGCTCTACATAATCGTCTCTAACAATTTTTTTTATATATAAAAGCCTAACCGTTTAAAAGATATTAAGGGTTTAGTTTGATTATTTTAAGGAATAAATTTAATAAATCAGTGAAAAAAAAATTTTAAATTGGAAAAATATCAGTTTAGGAGAAAATTTTCTGCTCAACAAAAATGGCTTCTTATTTTTATTTCTTTTTTTATTTTTTTGTCGTTGACTTTATACGAAGGATATCTCCTGAACGCTTAACTTATTCGAAAAATTATAAAGGCTTTTTTCAGAGAAAAAAAGAAATTTGTCTTAAAATAATCAAACTTCAACCGTTAATGTCTTTTAAACAATTAGGTTTATGAAAAATTCGTTATTAAACGAGATATGTTTTAAGCAGTTGGAAGCTGGATTTGAATTTTTCTATCAGATAATAAGAAAAATAACAGAAACTTTAAGGCGTTGGACCTTCCCGTTGCGATTAAGAGTTCATGCTTGGAGAGATTTTCGTAAGGGAGCCTAAGAACGGCTTTCCAGAGTACCAAACGGAAAAAAGTATTCGCTTTTTTGACCCACCAAATCTAATTTCATTAAGATCGGTTGAGAAGTTCGCGAGGAATCTTGTCAACCGACTTTGGAAACTCAGTTGCGAGAAAAACTATTACTCGACTCAACTTGAGAATTCAGGACAATATTTTAGAGATGTTATGGAATTAAATAAGATAACAAAAAACTATTTAAAAGCCTATAGATACAGAATTGTGTCAAATTATCTGTAGAAGAAATTATCAAAAAAATAGTGTATTATTGTCATTTTTGCATGCTTACATACACGTGCTCTCACAATTATACTAAAATTTTTACATGAGGCTACATTTTTTAAAATTGATGCAACAAAAGATCTTCACATTATACTTTAATTAACTTTTTTGAGTTTAGTATATTCTATAGTTAATGAAAATTCATTGCATAGACTTTGTAACTATATTTTTCTTTAATTTTCTTGAGAATGCCTGAAATTACCATTCACAGTGATTGCTGTTTAAAGACACTTGCAGGATACCATACTTTTAATGCGCATTACTTATTTAATGAAAGTTTTCAAGCCATCAGAAAAGTTTTTTTCAGTATTATTTGCACATACATATGCATGTTTAGAGCTTTCAGGCCCCTTGAAAGATTGAAATGTGCTTATTATGTCTACATCATCATATATTCCTAAGTACACACATTTGGGTGCACATACCTTTATGTGACTCGCAACCTCTCCATCAAATTCACGTATACATAATACAACAATTAGTTTTCTTATTTTATTCTCTGTTAGGATTACTTAGGATCTCGAAATTTAGAATTCTGACAACCGACATTTTGATTTAGCTGCATATTTAAATTTTGTCGGTATTTTGATGTGTCGGCATTTTAAACTTCGGTAGTTTAAGTGTAACCCGACACAAATTTTTCAAACTGATAATAATAAATAATAGAAAACCATTAGGCGGAGGACATTCCCGTTATAATTAAGAGCTCATACTTGGATAGCACTTCTATGTCTATCAACATTCGCTTTTTTGACCCATCCTAACATTTTGTTAAAACTCTTCCACTAAGACATACAACTCACATAAATTGACTACATTTGGAGACAAAGAGTGATGGGAATAGTTATAACAGGGTTTTGCCCTTAGACCAAGTTTTAAGCTGATTTCAATGACATCGCCAATCTACATTATGGTTAAGAAAAGGTGTCCGCCTAATGTCAATGAAATATTGAACCGAGCCCGGAATTGCATTTAATTTTGACATTAAAACAATTACGTCAACATATGCATTGGGCATGCTACGTTGATTTTTCGACGGACGGAATGTGTTAAAAATGTTTAGTAGCTTTTATGAAGAAAGAGGTACTTGATTTATATACATATGTATACGCTTCGAACTTCATCAATAGCAGTAGAAAAACTACGTACAAATTTTGAACTTATTTTCTGCATACTCAAATAGATACCAACCCTTAAAAGCACTAATTGTACAAAGTTTGATTTCAATATTTTCATTGGTGGTTGATTTATTTATTGCACAGTAAGCGAAAAAGATTAAAATTGTGTTATATAGAAAGTAGCTGTGGTTGTATTCTGATTTCTTTCATTTTTAAACTGTAACGGAATATGCAAAGGTAATGGTATTTAATTTGATTAAAATTTGGTTGAGTTGTTTCTGGGAAAAAAAGAAGGTGGTGCCACACCTACAGTCTACTTTGTATACTAATTTAGATACATCCATTTCATACAATTCGAACTGCAAAATCTTTAGCGAACTAACGTACTTTAGCGGTTTTCAAAATATGTCCCAGGTTGTTCAATCAATTTATCGTTCGATAAGAGAGGGCGTTGCTATTAGGCCACAATTTGTTGGTACACTTTTCATATGAACGTAAGTTAAGATCCATTTCAATCTGTCAATTCATTCTTAGTTTACAAGCCATTTAGTCGCACCGTGTCACCGTATTTTTTTACAATGGATAAAATTGAATATCGTGAAGTGATAAAATTCTTATTTTTGGAAGGTGTAGCACGAAAATAAATTCACGAACGAATATTAAAAGTGTATAATGATTGTTCATCTACAATTAGAACCGTAGAAAGATGGATTGCTGAATTTAAACGTGACTGTACAAGCTTTGAAGACGATTCACGTGAAGGACGTCTAAAAAGCACATCAACACCAGAAATCATAGCCAAAAACAGGATATGATTTTGGAAGATCGTCGATTGACTGAGAGAGATTGAGAGTACACATCTTATTAGGCAGTGTGAGCCATATTTTAATTGAAATTTTGGGTTTTAGAAAGCTGTGAAGAGTGGTGTGCACCTAGTTGCTCGGCTTCGAAACGAGTTCGTGTCCGGGAATCGGCCAAGACGGTTATTGCATCAGATTTTTGGGATGCGAGAGGAATTTGGTTTGCGGATTACTTGCAAACTGGTAAAACAATTAATTTTGAATATTATTACAACCTTTTGGACCAGTTGAAGAAAAAAATCGTGAAAAAAGACCCGGTTTGCAGAAGAAAAAATCCTTTTTCACCAGGACAATGCACCGTGTCACAAGAGCATTTTGACAATGGCTAAATTCCATAAATTAAAGTTCGAATTGATGGAGCATCTACCGTATTCACCAGATTTGGCCCCCAGCGACTTCCATTTGTTTCAGGAATCAAAAAATGTATACGTGGCAAGCGTTTTTCATCAAATGAAGAGGTCACAACGGCTGTTTAAGCGTATTTTGCAGACCTTCCGGATTCTCACATCAGGGATGGGATCCACAGATTGGAGGATCGTTGAAGAAAGTGTATTAATGTTCAGCGAGATTATACTGAATAGTAAAGTGTATTTTGAATAATAAAATTGTGTTTTTCTTATCAAACGACCAAATTATTTTACAACCTGATATAGATTCATTTATAACTTAGTTACAGAACTTTATATTATATTGTTTAAAGGCACTTTGTGGGCGTGACAGTGCTCCGATTTTGCTAATCTGCAATTTTTTTCATTTTCACTCAAGTTATCGCATGCACGGATACACGGACGTCCTGAATTTAAATCGACTCTCTCTCGATTAATTACAAACAACCGTTTGGTAATAAAAACTGTTACACTCGGTGTAACATGTTGTGAGAGTATAAAGAACGATAATCACTAATTCATAAGTGAGCCCCTTTAGCAAACCTTACAATTTTCTATGGTGTCTGCACGTAGTAATTGTTTATGGCTATCGGGAAAGTTCAAACAATGGTGATTATATTTGGTTGGGTACTTGTTATATACTTATAATTATTTTAATGCAACCTTTCCAGCATCAGGTCTTTTACGTTGGTAAGTACTAATTTAGGCTATTTGATTAAATGAACTTAAATCTAATCTTATTGTTAAACTCAGTATCTTTTTCTCTTGCCTAATTATTCTATTTTCTGCAATATCTTCTCACTTTGACCTGTGCAATTGTACGAGTATTTCTTTGTCAGTAACGTGTAGTGTTGGACCTGACAACAGAGGGAGCCGAAGGGTCATCAATTACGGCTAGCGTATTTTCCATCGGTAATCCCGTGCGCTCCTACAGCTATACTAAATGCCCATCGGCATCGGTGTATGCCAATGTTGTACCAGTAGCAGCATTGAAAGTACTAAGGTTTGCCGGATCATATGTCCCGCTCGCGGTCATCAAAAGATTACCACTAATACCAGCAGATGTGGGAATATTGAGAATTTGAAGACTACCTGAAGCTGTGGGTACACCCACACCAACTAGATTCGCACTTAATAGCTGTTGCTGTGGTTTAGACCTATTTGGATCCTTAAGTATACTTTGAGGCTGTTTGGAGGTGCTGCTTGGAATCGTTGACATCATACTCCCGTTACCTGTAATGCTTGTGGTTTGTGTGGAGCATGAATTATTTGAAATATTTATTGGATGCAGTTCGTGAAGCAATTGGATGTTGCTAGCACCAGTCAAACTAGTATTCGTTAGTTGAGTAACATCGGGAGGCGGCATTCCCACAACTCCACGCATAATGCCTCTACGAAGGGTACCGCTTCCACTGCCAATGATGGCATTACCACTTATTATAGATGCCTGCGTAATCGGTTGAAGATGTGCCATTGGTAATGGAGGCGATGCAAAATCTAGTTGAGGAGGATAATCCTGTTGGGCAGAAAAAGAAACATTGCATACATGAAAGTTTTAAATATCCCTTCGATTATAAATCATTGACCCTTATACTGGATGAAAAAACATAAAAAATGAGAAAAGACTATAATATTTAAAATTACAGTAATAATAATTATAAAATCTTTGCATATGACATCAGAAAAATATATTAACATTCTCATTTGAGGATATTTCCAATGGCATGGCAATATTTTCATATATTATGTATACATACTCGTACTTGTTTTGATATTGTTAGATCTGTTTTGTATTCTTAAAATAACTCTCAGATAATGAAGGACCAACTTTATGAATTTTATATGGGATATTGCTTATCAAATTTGTCCATAATGCTTCTTACTAGTCTTACTAGTATTCTCTTGCAACTCGTTGCTACAGAGTATAATGGTTTTTTTTATCACCTAACGGTTGTACGTATCACCTGAAACTAAAACATATAGATATAGGGTTATATATATATACTAGGGGATCCGGCCACGCATTGCTGTGGTATACATTTTATACTATTATTCATATAATAAACTATTCAATACAGTTAAAACTTTTTTTGCGAATAAAGGCGAAAACGATTTTGTCGGTATAAGAATCCAAGAGATTGTACTTGAGGTTTAATTTTGAATATGTTTATACAAATAAATTTCATTGGAAATTGCTTTCTCAGTGTCTGATTGCCAACGTTTCTGTCCAGTTAACAGAGTTGTCCGCTTAATAGGTTATACTTGTTAACATCAACAATGTGCATGGTTACTGGATTACTCCATTTAAGAGAGCTTTCGCTGTATTTTTTATTAATGAATTATTTTAACTATCCTATCCTCTAAGTTGGTTCGAACCGAACACAGTGTGCTAAATTTTACTAAAATCGGTTCAGTAGTTTGGGAGTCCATTGCGAACACACAACGTGACACGTACTTTTTATATATGTATGTATAAAGATAAGTGATCAGGATGAAGATAAAAGTTGAAATCCGGGTGACTGTCTGTCTATCCGTCCGTGCAAGCTGTAACCAGAGTAAAAAATACAGATATCTTGATGAAACTTGGTACGCCGGTTCCTTAGTACAGAAATAAATACAAGTTCGTAATTGGACCACCGCCACGCATACAAAGCGACATTAACCGAAAACCTATTAAATGCTTTAACTAAGCTCTAAATTATCTGTGAGCAAAAAAATTTTGAAAAAGTGGGCCTGTCCCCCAATAACTTTAATGTACATGTCTCCTCAACTACTAAAGCTACAACCATATTTGGTTAGAGAAAATGGATGAAATCTAACATTGATGAAATATAACAGTACTTTTCAAAACTACTAAAAGCGCAATAACTAAATACGTCAGAAACATTAAACTTTACCTGCGAGATAGTTTGGGCGTGACACCACCCACTTTTTAGGAAAATCCAATACTTGGAAACCCGCCTTACCGATTTCGACCAAATTTCGTACGTATTCTCACATTTCTATGTCACAGTACGAGAACTGGCGAAATCAGGACAACTTCCCATATAAATAACACAATTTTAAATTCCATTTGATTCTTTCACTTTCCAGTACACAAATCAAGAAGTAATTAGTGTATCGGGATAAAACTGCGCACAAATAATGCCCTTAGTGTATGCCATATTATGACCGAAAATTGTTCAAATCCAACCAAAAATGTTTAAACACCTACAAGGTGCGTCCCAAAGTAAACAGGACTTAAAAAAAAAAACAAACAAATGTTTTTTTCGGCAAAATCAATTTATTTTATTCAAAATAGTCTTCTTCTGCTTCAATATACCTTTTTGCACGCTCCAAAAGCATGTCGAACGAGTGTTTTAGCTCGTTGGCCGGTATGGCCGCCAGTATGCTAACGCTTTCCTTTCATGGGCAAATGCATTTTTCCGAAAAGGAAGAAGTCGCACGGTGCCATAAAAGGTGAATACGGGGAGTGGTTAATGATTGAAATGTGATTTTTGGTCAAATAATCGTCCTTCGAATATTGGATTCTGAGAAATTTTTGGTCGTCATTCAATTTGTGCGAAACAAACCGTACACTCACCTTTCGTAAGCCCAAATGTTCGGTCAAAATGCGATAAATCGATGTTTTGGAGATGTTCAACTGCATTTCCATGAATTCCAATGATGATTTCGGTTGATTTTTGATGAATTCACGCACAGTTTCGATGGAATTTCCGGTGATCACGGATATTGATAGGCCCACATGTTGATCGTAATTTATGTCCTCATGACCTCTTTGAAAACGTTGAAACCGCTCGTGCACTCTGCTACGGGATAGGCAATCATCGCCATAAGCTTGTTTTATCAATTGAAACGTTTCGGTAAAAGTTTTACCAATTTTAAAACAAAATTTAATGTTGGCTCTTTGTTCGAAGCGCATTATCGCACCGATAACACAAATATACTGACACTTAAAACGCAATAACTTCACTTCGAATTAATGAAATGCCATGAAATTCTCACTGGACAATCGATGAAAATAGCAGATTCTAACGCATCAATCGACATATAGATGGCGCCACCACGGGGCGACAGACAGTCAACCGAATTTCAACTTTTCTCGTCATGCTGATCATTTAACCACTATCCAGAAAGTATTGGGATTTCTTCATTTAAATCTCCCTCTTATATGGAAAACAGACAAATTTTTTTTACTAGGTTAGCGCAACCTGTTAACAAGTATGTTTATAGCAGCTGTTTATGTCAGTGGAATTCCCGATACTTTCTTGACTGGGTGTATATATGTATAAATAACCCTATATCTATCTCGCTTAGCTTTAGGTGATACGCACAATCGTTAGGTGAACAAAACTATATAACTCTGTAGCAATTGGTTGCAAGAGTATAATAAATTAAAAGGAATGATTCTTTAGGGCTTAAATTAGCACTTTCAAACTAGACTATTCATAAGCGTTAAAGCAAGCGTATTATCCAAAAATAATATAATATAATATAGAATTTATGTGATAGCATTGCTAACTACATTGAATTCATCCAATATTCTGTATGTGTATCTAATAAATAGAATTCTATAAGTTTAGTAATTAGGTTTGTAAATATCATTGTTTTTAGCAAAAAATGGAGTTATTCTGCAAAGTGGAACTCCAGTTAAGTTTCATGGAGTTCAATTGGATTATGCCTTAGAACATAATAGTGCTCTAAGGGTGTAGGATGCAAGCAAATTATTCCGTGAATTCGAAAATATTTAAGCTATATAAGTATGTCGTTATTTATGGAGAGCGATGAATTGCTCAAAATTATTATATTGATTAATCAAACGAAAACTACTTACCATAGGCGGATATGAAAGATATCTGTCACTATTCATATTATAATATGAACCATCAGGTGGCGGCGCTGGCGAAGGGGACGGAATGTAGACGCCTTTGTTTATAAGGATTTGATCATCGTGTGCTCGGTGATCTAATATATTTGTGACATTACTGTGGTGCCGGGGATGTGGTAATGTTCGAGCATTGACTGTAAGTTGAAAAATTAAATATTAATTTTTTAAAAAGTCCTAAGTTGGAATACTAGAAGTAGTAAGTTTCAAGATCCAAATAAAATAGCGTACTTACCTATGTTACTTGGATAGACTATCGGCATAGTACCATCTTTCTGATAACGAGGAGGTGGCATATCGCTGCTTTCTACCAAATATGTCGAAGCTGCCTTTTTTCGTGCCTCATCCTTGAAGAAAATATATAGTTTTGTAGTCAAATCAATGATTTTAAAACAAAATTTTCTAAATCAGAATCAGATTTTTTTTTTGGAAGGGGGGGTGGGGGGTTTATTAACATTTACTTGAAACGTGGAGATTGTTATATTAAACTGTATCTTTATAGAGTTTAAAATCATGGTGGAAAGATTTCAAATCGACCTTCTTATATAAAATCCTACAAAACTGAAAAAACAAAAATCGTAGACGTGCGGGTTACATAAGTACTTTATTGTAACGTACAATATGTACTCAGTTCGTGTATTGAATAGAAAAATTTCACAAAACAAAACGATGTGGGCAAGTTTTGAGAATCCTTTAGAACTTCTTATACAGTGACTTCAATGTCATGATGCGTGTGCAGCAACGCCGATCAATCTATCTTGAAGTATGTTCGTCCTCAGCCACGTTTTCATGCGGCGAAGTGTCGAAAAAGAGCGTTCAGAGCTCGCATTTCGCAGGAAACCTCTGAATTATGGAGTATAGGTCTACATCGCAGTTCTTCAACGTTTTGAATGCAGTAGTCGGTAACTTGTTGACTTTTGCTTCTGCACCCAATGACACTGCCAGTGATCAAGTTTACGTTTGAGCTTTAAACGTCGCACGACGTTGTCATTATCCAAAGGCTTTTGAATCCATATCAAGCAGTCAATAAGATTTTCCATTTGGTTTTCAAAGCACATACTTTTTCTGGAAGCAGCAAACTTAGTTGAAATCCATCCAATACTTCTCTAAAAAAGCGCGTCTTCAAATCTTCGCGGATTGTATCCAAAAGAGAAATGTACACTGAGACTGTAATATTATTGGCAAATTCTCACGCGAAAATTTTCGCGTTTTGTTTGTCGGCCGCAGGTTTTTGGTTTTTCTTCGTCAACTTTCAATTCCGCCGGAATTTCCCCCATTTCCTCCCACTGAATCCGCCACTTTATTAATATTTTGAACAATTCAAGTAGTATAGTGGTTAAATGAGCTTCTGCGCCCCCTCTAATTCTAACACAACACATCACATCTTCACACAATCCATATCATCCACACATCATACTCAACACATCTACATACACCATATTCATGATCCACACCTCACACTCAACACACCTGCATCATACACCACACACGAGGACATCGGACATAATTAACAAAAGGGACCGACGGGCGGAGACCGGCACTTTTTTGTTCTTCCACCGCGCGCATACACGCATCACGCATCACATCCACGTTCGCTATAAGTTCCCAGCAAAGGTGAGTGTCGGTAGACGTGTAAGTAGTAAGCGTAACGATCTTTTCTGGGTTTTATTTTGGAGAGTCAAAAGTTATTTTATGTAAAAAATATGTTTCGTATGAATTGAGCATTTCTTACTGTGAAATACATATTAAGGCACATATGATTTTTGTATTTTGTTTAGAAACATTAACTACAAAAAAGTCACTACTCGAAAAATGACAAATTTTCAGGGGGTCAATTTCTGTAAATAAAAATAAAATCACAAGTATTTCATTAAAAGTGGAACATTTCAAATAATACAAATTATCACTCTTTTAAAATTAGAGAGACACAACTTCGCAGAACACATCAGAAAAATTAAGATTTATTTCAGCAATAGCGACACAACTACAAATAGTACTCTTTAGTTCGTATTGCACGAGCGAGGTAAACGACGTAACAAAAGTGGAGTGAAGACAATGACATTTCTGGGGTATTACGATAAAGATACATATTTACTTTTCGAATTCACTTCAGTGACTTTTGTTAAGATTTTTTGTATCAGTCAAAGAAATAAAATGTATTACATATTTGTATGTTTTGTCAATATTTTTTATAATTTACACTTACTGTATATTCAATTTGACTGCCATCATTTGAGTATGATTCACTCTTTTCGGAAACACTTGATAATGTTTCACCGGTAACTGTATCGTTATAGGAACTTGGCGCATACATTTCGATTGTTGCTGTTTTGCCTGGTTGGTTATCATTCTCAGCTGTTTGTATAAAAATAATCACAGTTTGAATACAAAAATTAGTAAATACAGAATTGTTGAAAAAATCCCCTTATCTGAGATAGTTCACAAAATCTGGTTATGATGAGTTATATTTACATATGTATTTGTTATACAAAATGTCAACTAATTTTTTTTTATTACATAATGGGATTTTAATTCTTACATGCCTAATAATTCATTATACTCTCGCAATAGTCGTTAATGCAGTTATGTTCACCTAATACTTGTTGAGTTGAATTCCAAGTGTCTGTCGGTCGATTTGTCTATCCGCGCAAGCAATAATTTGAGTTAAAAGTGCGATGTATGGATGAATGGTCCTTGGAATCAGACCATGGTTACGCCCACATAATGCCGTTATATGAAACCATATAAACGGCTTTAACTGAGCTCCAAATAAAAATACAAAATGGTTAATTGATCTGAAATTTGTTCGTCTGTTACGTTGTAAAACATTGCGTAATTGGACCATAACCATGGCAAATTTCCATATATAAAATTTTAAATTTCATTCGAATATTCCAGTTCACATGATATATATCAAGTAACAATAAAGTGATGGGAAAAACTTTTTAAACAAATCTAGTGAGGTTGCTATATTATGGCCAAAAATTATCGGACCCTAGCTACTGAACATGTAAACTGACTTTATACAGAAATAATAGAAATATTCTGAGGCGAATTATTGACATTCAGAAAGAATATCTTTCAGACAATAGTGCGTCTTTGAGTCAAAACAGGGTAAATCAATACTTAAATTAACTTCCGGTTGACTTAATACCGATATACCAGTCAACGTCTGAGATATCTTAAGGAAATCAAAAGAGCGACTCTCACTATTAAAATTTTTCTGTTGTGCCTAAAATGAATAAAATCGGGTGAATACTACTCTAAGCCCACATACATGAACATATATGTTAATCTCATATACGAATTTCAAACTTGTATAAACTTATTCATATCCAATATACGAATTTTAAACCTCGTATTGAATTAATATCGTATACCATATTTCGGCCAAGACGTATATCTAAGATGTGCTTTAAGAAAAACAATCATCACCAAAAATTAAGTGAACGCATAATATTGAATATATGTATATGTGAAATTAGTCTACGAATAACCCCAAGCTTCATATTCTTTATATAGGTTGTCAAAAAAGTCTTGCGGTATTTTCGCTAGTTATAGCGTTGCAAACATGGAGCAAAATAAAGAGAAAATACGGCATATTTTACAGTACTACTACGATAAAGGCAAAAATGCATCTCAAGCCGCAAATAAAATTTGTGCAGTTTATGGACCGGATACAGTTTCCATTTCCACGGCACAACGATGGTTTCAACGTTTTCGTTCTGGTGTAGAGGTGGTCGAAGATGCGCCACGCTCCGGAAGGCCTGTCATCGAAAATTGCGATAAAATCGCTGAATTGGTCGAAAGAGACCGGCATAGTAGCAGCCGTAGCATCGGTCAAAAGCTGGGCATGAGTCATCAAAAATTCATTTCAATTTCAATAAAAAAAAAAATTCAATAAAAATACCGCAAGACTTTTTTGACAACCCATTATAATGATTTTCGTTATTCTAGCAGACTTTATGTTGAATATACCGGTCACCGTGTGAGTTGTCTTTATAAAATTGCTGGAAACTTGTTCTTCATTTTGACTCTTCACCTGATTTTATACCGTTTATACGTATGTTGGTATGGGGTAATGTATTTGATTTTGGGTTTCTTCGAATAATACATGTTGAATTATAACGCGACAATTTTTAAAACTAAATTTTGTAACATACTATACATGTTGCCCGCTTTTGACATTTGCAAATTGCGAGAGTATAAATTGTTCGGTTGCACCCGAACGTAGCCCTGCTTTACTTGTTTAAAACAAGTTGTGATCGATTTGCGATTAAATCAAATATATGCATTTGTCAATTTGTATTTTTATATGGTCTACAACAAACTCAAGTTTTTAGTTGTACTACATTTCTTACAGACTAATTGATCTTCGAAAGAGCGCTGGTAACTTCTCGTTTAAAAATTAATAATTAAAAATATATCAAATAAAAACACAAATAGATAAACGGATAAACGAACCTTTCTTGCGTCGATTGTGAACAAAGAACCAAGCGACTAAAGCAGCATTGACTATCAAAAATCCAAACGCTGACATTGATATTCCCAATATAACAAGACTGGGAGTACTTGAATCTTCAGTTAATTCTTCAGTTGATATTTCCAATCCTTCTTAAATCGCATAAAAATTAAAGCCGAAAACAACGACGTAAACAAATCAAGGAGTAAACGCGGTTACGAATACATAAAAAGAAAACAATTATAATAAAAAAGTATTAATGGTAGTAAAAATTAAGAAATTTGGAAATTAAATAGTTAACTACGAGCATTTCACGCTCGAATGGAAATAAATATAATAATAAATAAAAAAAATTATAAGATAAGTGTTTCTTAAACAAGTCTCTCTAAAATTGAATGTTTGGTAACTTGACTAATCACATTTACTTAATATATATACATATGTACTATATATTTAACTTCCTGAAAAATGGGGAATTTGAGAGTTTATTTATAAAATGTGGGACACTTTACAATTAAAAATTGCTCGACTTTGTGGAAAAAACTATTACTAAACATTTCACGTCCATGCAAACTGATGTACGTGTACAAGTTTTCTGGTACTGTGTAGATTTATTTACAATAAAAACGAACGTTCGACGAATCTCTACTAAAGACATTTAACTACACTTATACATAATTCACCGTTTCTTTTTGGACAACACCCCGATCGTATTCAAAATAAAAATAAATATTCCATCAGTGATAAAATACCTCGCTTAAGTCGTTTTTGGTTTCGTTTGTGCAGGCAACATCCGATAATGAAAACATTTAATAAAACTACCGTGACACCTGAAACGACGCCTACTAAAAGAAGTAAACCAGAAGTTCCTCCCAATGGTGTTGAGGTAGTCGTCGGTGGACCTCCTAACGATGAGGCTGGTTGCGAAGGTGGTGGAGCTTCTATTTGATTATTGTTCGTTTCAAGTGATCACATTTTATTAGGTATTGTTGTGATTGTAGTAAAAATCCAAAGGCAGCATTAACATTTTTAAGATGATTAATAAGGGAAATATTTTAAAAGGTCGTTTATATATTTCCTTAGCTAAATTTTTTAATACGTTAATTATACTTTAGCTTTTATCGAAAAATAAAATAACAAGTAAAGTTTGTTTAGGAACACATCTATGTAATTGACATCTACATTTATTCAATATATTGATCATAATCACATGACTTTCTTCCGCAATGTTAACATTTAACAAATCAGAATTTAAATGTTTATAGGTATGTATCTTACCTTTGGTTTGTGCACGTTGTAAATCGGGTAAATATTTACTGTTACCCAAATCATTGAATGCCATCACCGAAAATAAGTACAGTGTGTTGGTTTTTAAACCACTGATGGTCAACTTGTGGCTATTTGGTAAGCTGTCGATATATTTGTATTGTTCTCGGTTCGCCTCTCTGAATAAGGCAGAATGCAAATAAATAAGAATTATCATTACTTATCGAAGCATGTTACATTAAATAAAAAAGTAAAAGTCTTAAGAAAATAAAAATAATTGAGTATATAAGGAGTTATTCCCACATTTATTTTAAGTATATTATGAATTGCTATCGGCTACTTATCACAGACATTCTTTATTACAGTATAAATAAATGTCAGAATCAGAGATCATATCAAGACCACTTGTCTTCAGTATTTTGCGGGTATTAAAGTTTGAATATGTTCTTTAAGTACTTTCTG